>NW_023144630.1:9143124-9187902 GCF_012932325.1 Thrips palmi | reverse complement strand
TGAGGGTTATGTTCCGCGCAGACTGCCTGCCATGCGACACTCACGATCCCGCCCGGCAGCCACCACCCTAATATTATTGTTAAGATACCGCTTGATTTCTGGATTTGGGAGTAAAAGCACGCTGACACCTTTATGTGTCTAATAGTTTTAGATATGTTTCAAGTGTAGTAAAGGTATCATCTGCTAAAAAGCTAAAAAGATTCGTATTACGAAGGAATATTGCTTCGTATTATGCTTGCGCCGAATTCACTGTAACATACGAATAACATAGGTCAGATTTCATTGTAAGACATTTAGAGTGTACGGCGTCAAGCATGCGTTTGTAGGTGTGTACTTGTAAGCATGCATTTGTAAGTGTGTACTTGGCCAAGCATGCGTTTGTAAGTGCGTACTTGCAAGCACGCAATTGTAAGTGTGTACTTAGTAGGCAGTTAGGTTTGCAGTGTATCCTTCTTCAGTCCAATCCTCACAACAAGTATTCGCAATAATTGTTCTGAGCCCGTTTTGGACAGCTGAATTGATCCTGATTCTATGAACAAATAAATGTCCATACTTTACAAATCGAGGAGCGTACGCTGTGCACTGGAGCGAGCACTGGAGCATGCCTGCAGGCACGCTCTGGGCAACTCCCTATTCCTTATGCACTAGATGCATGCTTCAGGAAGCGTGTACATAGCATGTATGCACTAAGTGCGTGCTTGGCAGGCATGCGCTAGCTAGAGCGTGCTTTCAGGCACGCTCCAGTTAGAGCATACAATGTGGGCGTATTTCGATTTGTTGAGTAGATATTTAATGTGTAAATAGAATTATTGCAGTAATCCAGTATAGTTGTACTGGAGTACAACCGTTTTCATATTATTAACGTTGTTTTTATGATCCCTTTTTGCAGGACAGTTTTTTTTTTTTTGTGAACTTCTCTTTTCACGGCAAGGCGTTCGCAGTAGGTCGTCGTCACGATGTTCCCTCACCGCCACGACTCGACAGCACGATACTCGGGCCTTCACGCCGGGTCGGCGTCCAAAATCCAACTAGGCCCCTATCTGCTGCAGCAGAGTCATGACAGTCACGGTCGTTAATATTTCCTTCATACGAGCCTCTGGGTCTGTCGTTATATACGTCCGCTGCAAGTAGCCGTTTCATTGAGCCCCACCAGGCACCATGGCGTTCGTGTACATCGTCCTCGTTCTCACTGCGCTGACAGGTACTCATTCGTATTGGGTCGAGAGTCCAATGATTCTGTGTTCATGTCATCATAACGACTCTCCGTGACTACACATTCACGAGACAAAATTAGATGGGATTAATGACTTCTTATGCACCCACCATTATGTTCGTAATTGGACGCTTAAATTCTTATGGACAAATTCTTGGGACAATATTAGAACTTAGGTGGAAACGTTTTTAGGCATTACCAAATGTCCAAAGAATTGTCCGTGGCTTTTTCGCAATACTAGTATAGTTGTTCACAAATTTGTGTATCGGTAGGACATGTCATTTTGCCACCAGACCTTGTAAAAAAAAGGTCTATGGCTTATGAACGTACTCGTTTCATTTTCTACAGACTTCTTAATGGACCTTCTGGGGACCCTTGTTACGGACATATTTGTCCAAATCTATGAACAATTTAGCGCTTGGATTATATTCAAAACTGCTTCCGCAGTCCCTTTGAGGGGTTGTGATTGAATTTGTCTTCATTTGGTAACGCATTAGAACGTTTCCGCCAAGGACTCGAAATCGTTTGGTAACTTATAACGAAAATGTCTAAAGCTATTTGGTAAGTTCTTAAATTGTCTTGTGATATTTTAAAATTTTTGACAGGGAATGTGGTTGTAGAAGCAGCAGAAACTCCTGCGTCACAGGCTCATTTTATGGTAAGTAAAATGTTGTGTGTCGCCTTGCGAAAATAAGTGACTATCCTCGGGTCGACAGCCATCGGACAGTCACTTAACGGCACACTGTTAAAAAAATTCCATTCGAGAAATATTTGGGGAGGGAACATTTCGTGAAGTTACAAGGTTTCCTTCATTAAAATAAGAAAGAATTCCTTGAAGTATGAGCTGCTTCGTAGTCTTGCGAATAGAGCATTCTAGTCGTCGCCGATCGAAGAACTAACAGAAGAACAAAACCGGAAGCCGGGAAGAAACGGAGTAGGTATCAAACCCGGTTCCAACGAGAAATGTCGACAAATATTTTTATTTCCTGAAGGAGATACGCCACAGAAATAGTCCACTCATAGAAGTCTGGGAGGTTAAGTTCCTGAGGCCAGTTCCAGCTTTAGCTTTGCTCTTCTTCTTGTTCTTCGATCTTCGATCGGCGACGACTTGAACACTCCATTGCGTCGTGAACCTATGAAATGATGTGGTAAATTGACGGATTATCGCGTCATTGCGTCTTATGAGAAAAGTCACGCCAAACACCGGCAGGACCGGAAATTCACACCAAAATTTGGCGTAAATTTCTGAGTCACGCAGATTTTTGAATGACTTTTCTGTCATGCCGTTTTTTGGCGTGGCACTTAAGTCACGCCCCTGCAGCGGCACGAAGTCACGCCGATAGGTTTTCAGCGAAGGCAAAAACTTACACGAATTTGCCAGACCAACGTCTTGGCCAGTCCAATCGTACACTGTGGCTAAAAGGTACGGAGAATTAGAATTTTCCGTACCATTTTAGCACAGTGTAAACTGCAAAAAAAATTCTCAGTCGGTCGACCCCCTTTTTTTTAACATCCTGATCCTGCCATTGGCAGGATTGTAGAAGCGGCTGGTAACGTCAGGACCAGGTGTATCTGTTACCCCGATTCGAAAAATACCCTTGCACGCCGTGCCAGCTGAAACCCTCCTTCCGCTCACGTGAACAGATGCACCTGCAGCAGTCCTCTTAATTTAGGAAAAGAAGGGCGGGCCAGAAAGGTATGATTATGTTCTCGGTAGACTTTTGGAGACACTCATGGGTCATACTCTTTGAAGGTACCCAAGCATATATCTTTAAACGGTGTCGGCCAAAACAAAATGTTCTGTACCGTAAAATTCGTTCCCTAATCGGCAAAACCGTTATGGTCTGTCACGTGATAGCTTCAAGTTGGAGATTTGAAAAAAAAAATCATTTTTCCACATTTGACATACCGAATATGCCCCATTTCCAAACTGGCCTACGACGATTGCAAGTCCGACAGATGGATATAATTTTATTTCTTAGGTTCAAGTCAAAGCTGCAATATCCGGTTCCACCAGCCTTCGTCTTTGCGGCGGTGCCCTGCTGTCCACCACGCATGTTGTCACGGCAGCTGCCTGCGTTCTGTGAGTAACTCAGTTTGAATGGAAGAAAGAACAGAACAGCACCATGGGTGCCGACATGACCTTGCTGAAAAACAAAGTTAACACAAAGCGACTGAAATACGCACTGCTAATTCAAACGTGTGACAGTCCGGTTAGTGTGGGACATTTTGTCCCCATTGGACCAAATATGTTGTAGATCCTCGTGGGACCAAATTTGCTCCACACCTGGATTCTGTTGAAAACCTATGATTTCCTACGGTTCAAGGCCACGACTCTCATGTTTGAAAAGGGAATACTCGTGTCTCACACTTGCAAGTTTGAGAACCCAGTCGAAAATGCCTCGCCCAACAAAGAGCTAGAGAAGCGACACGGGCTCCGCCACGGAGATGGAGCGTTTCGTGTCGCTTCCCTGGCGCTCTAAGCGTTTTGAGCGAACTTCACGCTTCATCTTAAGTGTGGTCCGGCACGACGGGAAGGTTGTTTCTTTATATATTTCCCTGTTCTCAAACCCTCCCTCATATCAAAGAGAGGAGACGCTACTCCATTTTCTGATTTGGACTTAATGAGTTTGTCATACGAGCCAAGCCAAGCCCTGACTCCAGGCAAAAACACGTCTGGTTTTGCCACTAGTCGTCTATCCAAGTTCTCGTTACTTAAAATTTAAAAAAAATCACATTATTACATACACAAAGGAAAAAATTACTTAAACATTTTTACATACCTGTGTGTGATGCAGCTTGCTCAGTTTCTGAGGTAGTAATGATATTATCAACATGCTAGGGGTTTTCTTCAGTTTCTGAAGTTGCAATTTCATTAAGAGCTGAAAAAATCAAACCACTGATAAATCTCGGGAGTGATAACCAGAAAAAAGCGGGCGATTCGCGTTCAGCGGGGTCAAATCAGTTTAAAACCGCCGGTTACCAATTTGTAGCGCGAAACGCCGCTCGCTTCGATTTAGAGAGCGTTTTTCAGAAATGCTTTCCTGTCTAGTTCGTCAGCATCTCGTAGTCCAACCATGAAAGAAGGGCGCCCTGGAGTCCCAGCTTTTTCGGGCCGGGACGCCGCCTGGCCGAGGTTTGCACCACTTTGCGGCTAAACGGCTCATCGCACAACATTTCTGACTTGCTCAGAAGATTCAGGAAGGTTTTTTACGTGCCCCGGCGTCGTTACATTTGGATTTGGTCAACCAGGGACCGAACGCGGCGAGCCTGGAGGGCGGCAGTGTGGCGCGGCCGAGGGTCCGCAGCGGCTGGCTGCCTGATGGCTGGCCGCCGGCTACCCCCACCCTACCGCTACAGGCCAGTAGACACCGATTTCTTGGTTCAAACTTGTGTTAGGTGTGATATTACACGCTTAGACGAAGACAACGTGTCGTTTTCACCGTTATTTCTTTTTAAAAGGCACGAAATATTCACCAAGCGGTAGGGTGGGGGTATAGCTATAGCCGGCGGCCAGGCAGCCAGCCGCTGCGGACCCTCGGCCGCGCCACACTGCCGCCCTTCAGGCTCGCCGCGTTCGGTCCCCGGTTGACCAAATCAAAATGTAACGACGCCGGGGCACGTAAAACCTTCCTGAATCTTCTGAGCTAGTCAGAAATGTTGTGCGATGAGCCGTTTAGCCGCAAAGTGGTGCAAACCTCGGCCAGGCGGCGTCCCGGCCCGAAAAAGCTGGGACTCCAGGGCGTCCTTCTCTCATGGTCCAACAGCATCCCTGCATTGTGGACCATCCTTTAAAGATCTGTACCACTCTGCACTGCAGGGATGTTGGTGCTGCCCACCATGATTCTGTGACTTATCAGCTTTTCTTCATTTCCAAATGTGCCGTGGAACTGTGCACTTAACAGGTTGAAGGCGTTGGGGCCCATTTTCCCCATTTCTAAATTCCAAAAATTTTATTTCCACAGACCGTTTTGCTACTGCAGTATTTCCCCATTTTGCCAATCCATATTTCCCACTGGGAATTTTTCCCGCCAGTGGAATTGACACACAGTTGGCAGTTCTGACTACTATGCCACTGTGCTGATTGTTGTTTGCTGGGGCGCGGTGGGCCATGGCGGCAATGGACGACCGGGCCGAAGTTATTGTATCTCGGCGAGGGGGGAAAAAGTTGCTATACAAGGGGCATATGTACTACCGCAAGGGCGCTAAGAAGGGACGCACGTAATCGAACTGCACGAGGAAAGGCGAGAGCTCAGCGACAGCAGTGACAACCTTCACGTGACGCCTTCACGACCTTAGTAAAACAGATGAGTTCCGAAATCTGGCTAGGACGGTTCCAGAATCTCCTTTCGCCTCGGACAGTTCCAGAAGGAGCAGGGGGACACTGAAACGGTCCTCCTGGAGCTTCGAATGGGAAGAAAAGTAAAGAAGGCTCCCCAGAAGAAGTGGCGCGACCTCCAGGATCGCATCAGGACCGTCGTCTCTGCCTTCGAGACGTAGAGGCAGAGCGGCACGCCGCTGGACTACCTGAGGACTCTGGGCTATCATTTCCAGCTTAAGATCCTTGCTCCTTTCCTTGTCCGATTGCTTTATCCCCCCCAGCCAATAAATCTGGAAACCTTGGTCATTGGGAAAATTTTGTCGGTGGGAAAATTTTATCCGTGGGATAATTAAATATTGGTACGACAGGTTTTGAAAACACCAAAGTGGGCAAAATATTATTGGGAAAATTGTCCAGTGGGAACAAAGGTTTAGGAACTTTGACCGACAACCAAGTGTCCTCGTCCCGCGTCCCTCCTAGGGGAACGTAATGAGTGGACAACCCTATTAGAGTAAACTGAGGGAACACTGCTGACTTCACTGTAAGAAAGAATCCGTACGTCTGTACAGAAAACATGGAGACGAATATGGTATGGAAAAAGGCATGGAGCGTCCGTGCTTGTTCTGTATAAACTCATGTAGTCGGGTACGGAAGAAAAGAACAGATGTTCCTTATACACTAAATGTTTATGTAGAATTTTGTACGTGCCACTTGCACGATTTTGTGCATGCGGGGAATTTGCAGAATATTATGCGTGAAAATGCATAAATTTATGCAAATTTCATGCATGACGGAACACAAGTTTAAAATTATGCATCACCACGTACAAAATTGTACATAAACATTTAGAGTGTAGTAAGGCTGGTACCGTCGGTCGACGCAAATTATTGACCGAACACGTTCCGTACCGTAAACGCGGGTAATTTGGACCACAGTGGGTAATGTGGACCAGCCTCGACATTCTTCTCTGCAATCGGTGCTGCCGCCCAGCGGAGGCCTCGAAAACATTTTCAGGCTCTAACAACCGAACTTGCATGTAGTGGCTCAAATAATGCCAATAAGACGGTGCACCAAGACTCACAGTGAGATATTAGCTCGATTTACAGCAAATTTTAAGAAACGTATTTTTTGGCGTTTTAGGACTTTTAACGATAAACTTTGGAGCCAATTGTAAACCCGCATGACCCTGTATAGCTGAAAAATTCTAGGGGGGGGGGGAGGAGTCCATATTACCCCTCACTAGGGTGTAATACGGACCATTCTTTGCACAGCTGTTACTCTGCAAAGAAGCAGGCTAATAACATGCCGTTTGGGCCAAAACACGCCGGAAGGATGGTAGATAATATATTTAAATTGGCAAGACCGCAGCACCTTTCAGTTTATAGTAATTCTAAAATAACCTCGAAAAGTGGTCCACATTACCCACAACTTCTTTACTTTATATCTCGCAGTGTTTGCTGACATTCTTCAGTACACTGTAAATATGGAGTGCCCAGAAACTGGGTGCCTTTGTCGCCCGCCCCACTTTTTAGGGTGCCAAATGTCGCCCAGTTTCTGGGCACCTTTGGGCACCTCCGTTTTGGACTCCTTACGAACTCGAGAAGAGTCTCATAGTAGGACCTATCTTCTTCTGCCTGGTTTAGTCGGTTCTGAAGCCATATCTCAAGGTCAAGCGATGGAAGTAAAATTATAGGGTTCGATTCCAAGTTCGCCATTAGAAATTTAGAAATGAAAAGCACGGCTTAGGCTGGCTGGGCGGGCTGGTCTGTTTGGCTAGCCTTGTTCCCATGGTAACCTTATGACGGCAGCGGCACACACTGTTAAAAATAGTGCTGTAAATTAACAGCACTTATGCTGTTAAGTTTGATAGCAACACGACTTGTTTTATTACAAGCATGTTGTAGCCCTCGGTGCTGTTTTCTGACAGTTCGATTGTAATAAAACAATACTTCTTTGGTGTCTTCGACGATGTCTTCCCAACATTTGTGTTGATTTCATCGTGCTGTTATTAAACAAGACTTTTGTAAACTGACAACAATATATGTTTTAAGATTGCGAAAGGCTGTTTCTAAACATGAAACCTGTTCAACGACAACACAACTGTTTTGAATCACGATTACATTATTGTTACTTGACAAGGAATTTGTTATGAAACGAAAGTGCTGTTTCTGGATGGGTTTCCCGTTCAGATACAAAACAATACGGTTGTTATTAAACAGCATTACTGTAGGTGATTGTGTTGTAATATTACAGTGGATTTTTAACAGTGCACCCGGTTAGTCATGGATCACGTTTGCCCAGGGCCCGTGCGGCGACATGTTTGGGCGGGTCGGGTGTGCGAAATCGTTGAAACAGCCATCAGCCAGCATTTAGCTTCGGCGTCCCGTGTAGGCCGTGCCGTTCCGTGTCGTGTCCGCTGGGCCGGTGCATCCTAGGGCAGTGGTTCCCAACCCCGGGGTCGCGACCCCAAACTGGACTGCAGGGGCGCAACACAACAATTCTGACTCTCAAAGATAAAATTATTGGGTTCCAAGGGAAGGTACCAGAAAGGTAAAAGGCAACAATATTGAAATGTTTCCTACCCTGCATGAAGTGCTGGACGAGGATGAAGGTGGTTTTGACACTCTTGACATAAAACAACAAATAGTTGAACACCCGGGTTAGGGTGTTTCAAAAAAATTTGATTTTTGAAAGGAGTCGGTTTTTAGGTTCATCTAGGTCCCAAATGACCTCACACCAAGTTTGAACGAAATCGGTTGACATTTACCCGGTGCACAGCGCGAGAAAACTATAGGTCTCGCTTGGGAGGTCCCCCACCTCCCCGCGTCTTTCCGCCGCGACTGTGGCGCCATCTGAGATCCGAACTCTCTGAAATTTGGTGGCGATGTTCCTTGGGGCTTCCCCTATCGGCCTGCGTGGTTCGGGCTCAGACTCTGCCTCACGTGACTGAGCGACAGGGCCTAAAGTGCATCAAATTGTTTTTTGAGGGGGACGGGGGGAAGGAGGTGGGTGGTGTGCAATTGGCATGTGGGTCCCTTCAACCGGTGCGCCAGCTAGAGATATACCTAGTCTGAACACTTAGCCGTTCACCAATTCACAGTAAAAACAAGGGAAATATGGAAAACATGCGGGGACGCGCCTGGAAGTAGGCAAACCACGGTACTTGTCACCGACATTGCGTACCTCCCAGGCGCGTCCCAGCATGTTTTCCATATTTTCCCTGTTTTTACTGTGACTTTGTGAACCGCTTAGTGTTCAGACTAGGTATATCTCTAGCTGGCGCACCGGTTGAAGGGACCCACATGCCAATTGCACACCACCCACCTCCTTCCCCCCGTCCCCCTCAAAAAACAATTTGATGCACTTTAGGCCCTGTCGCTCAGTCACGTGAGGCAGAGTCTGAGCCCGAACCACGCAGGCCGATAGGGGAAGCCCCAAGGAACATCGCCACCAAATTTCAGAGAGTTCGGATCTCAGATGGCGCCACAGTCGCGGCGGAAAGACGCGGGGAGGTGGGGGACCTCCCAAGCGAGACCTATAGTTTCCTCGCGCTGTGCACCGGGTAAATGTCAACCGATTTCGTTCAAACTTGGTGTGAGGTCATTTGGGACCTAGATGAAACTAAAAACCGACTCCTTTCAAAAATCAAATTTTTTTGAAACACCCTAACCCGGGTGCATCTGCCCCACCCTGCCGCGGTGGAGAGTGCGCCCCCCCCCCCCACAATGCCCTTTCCGGCCCGCGCCGGCTTCACTAAGTCACTCACGCACGCATGGCCCCGCCCCAACCATCTCAAGAGTAAAATCAAGCTGACACCTTCATTGCAATTGCAGCTTTAGCTTTAACAACGGTATCATCTGCTAAGAAATTTGCCCTAGACTTTGGTCGACCCAGCAGCCAAAGGTCTTCATTCTTGCGCCCGTTAAGGCGATTGCCCCCCTAAATTTAAGTTAACGGATTAGGCTCAAATTTGGAACACATGTTGGGAACACAGTTATGATGCCCCTCTCAAATTTTTATGACGCTAGTTCAAATTTGAACAAAGTTATTGAACCCTGAAATGTCCAAACTTCGTGCAGCTCACCCGTCAAAAGTACGATACGTGGATCAAAACCAATTACATATTCGTGCAGTAAAAATGAGCGCCTATTCAGTGTGACCCCTCCGAGGTTCGTGCCTACACTCCTTGTAGTCCAAATAGGTGGTCAAAGTTGGGCCAAAATTGGTTCAAAGTTGTACTCCAGATTTGAGAGACATGATCTCGGAATTTCATTCCCCAAGGGGTCACACTGAATGCGCACGTCTTTCCCCTACACAAATCTACCTTCAGATTTGTTCTATCATTGATACTTTTTGAGGGTGAGTTGCACAAGTAAAGCACTGTTTTTCCCCCCCTTCAACCCATTTTGAAGTTGGCGGTCGTTTGGCGGGGCTCTGGACAGTGGCGCGGTGGCAGGTATCCGAACTCGGTGCAGGCCGGCCGGTGCGGCGCGACACATTTATGACAGACAGCTCGCCTGCAGCCGGGCATTGTCTTCGCCGCCTTCCCCCTCCCCCTCTCCCCCCGCGGTAAGCCGGAGCTGCAGACGCTGACCTGGAGCGCGCCGGCTGAGGTGCCGGGCCTGCTCGGACTCCGATCCAGCCAGTCCACCAACGAGTCCCTCGCGACTTGAACGCGTCGCGCTGGCCACAATTTGGCGAGAAGGACGACGCGAAGGGAAAGGGGTGACACGTTTCATCCTCAGAGTCTGATAAGAGGAGCTGAAGGCCGTAGAAGAAATTTTATCCCCGATTTCAAATCGATGTTGAACTGGTGTCAAAATGATCGTAAAAGAAAAAGGAAATTGTTGGTACCCAACCGCCACCACTCAGTTGCAACATTCAAATTTTAAATTTGGAAACTGGAGCGCATCGGACTCCACAGTGAGCCGCGCGCCTCGCCAGTCGGCCACTGCTTCCCCCTCCATGCCCCGCCTCGGCCGTCTCGCTTGCACTGCGCGGGTGAGACAGAGACGGACAATGACATCTGTTCGAGCGGCCCGGGCTGCACCGGCCGCGCCGCACTGTCGCCGCACTGTCTGGCCATCGACACTGCCAAAACGCACCGCGCTGTCCGTCACCGGCCAGAATGCACGGCAGGTATAGGGATTTCCACCCAGAACTAGGACCCTTTTATTTTTTGGAAGTACCTGACTGTAGTGCCATCTCTCGGGAGAAGGCTACACTACCTGAACGAAAATGGCACGGAGTATTCGCAAAAACGACTCCCCGTCAATACACAAAATAAGTTCCTTTAGCCATCGCCGGAGTCCGGCAGGGGGGCAAGCGCCTTAAAACTGTCCCCACCACCTTGAAAGTCCACCCGCAGCCCCCGCGCTCCCCCCGGCCCTGTGGAGGGGGTAATTGCAACGGTCGCAAGAATCACTTTCGGGACGACTATAGAGGGCCAATGGTTTTATGGCCTTCTCTCATGGTAGAGCATGCACAGGTGTCTACTTCCAGGGTGACTAGTTCCAGGGCCCAGAATCTGGGCACCTTTGGCACCTTAGTCGCTGCTGAGCCATGGGCGAAGGCTGGTTCCTTTATGGTTAGTCCACCCCGAGACTGCGCGACAAAGGTGCCCAGAAACTGGGCGACATTTGCCACCCTAAAAAGTGGGGCGGGCGATAAAGGCGCCTAGTTTCTGGGCACCCTATATTCAGAGTGTATCTGATTCTCCTCGCACCAACGACCGAGATGATGTTCTTGCAGCGACGATGCCTCGACCGTGAAGGTGTACTCTGGCACGGCGACGCTGTGGGCCACCGGCGAGAACGGGACGGAGCACAGCGTGAGTGCGCTGCGCAAGCACCCGTCCTTCAGTAGCACGAACGGCGCCTTAGGCATTTCCTACTACTTCGACGTGGCCGTGTTGCGGCTCGCCACCCCCGTGACCTTGAACGGGCTGGCCAGCAGCATTAGTGTGGCGGGCAGCAGGCCGGCTGTGGGCAGCACCCTCTCGCTGGCCGGCTGGGGCGTGTACTTCTTCGTGAGTAACAAACCCCACCAAACATCACAGCAAAGCAGGTGGTTAGTTTGCTTGCCACAAATTTGGCAAGCCGTTTTCAATGCCAAAATTTGCTTTAGTCGGCAATCTTCATAAGCTTGCCAAATTTTTGCGAGCTGAGGAGTATTTCCGGGCCAAGCTTGTCAAATTTTGGCAAGAAAACTTACCATTAGCTTTGAAGTGCACTGGTGAAAGAAAGGCATTTTCTTCTTACTTTGTTGAGACGAGTCGATGAAGTACTTCGGGGATCGAAAACGGGAGTCAGAAATGCTACATTCTATGAGTAATACACGCAGTGGATGAGCTCCTTCGGAAATGACACATTCTATGAGAAATGTACGCGGCGGCTAAGGTCCAGGCATCGCGTACATTTCTCAAGAATGGGTAGTTTGTGACTTCCACTGGTAAAACAAAGGTATAAACACTCTTTTACGCCTTCCAAGGCGTGAGTGCTAAAGGACTTGTAAGCAAAATTTAAAGGCCCTTCCAAAAGACACTACGATTCACGCCGATCCAGGGGCGTAAGTGGCTAACGCCTTACAAGGGCATAATTTTAACGCTTTTATATTTCATCCGTGTCCGTTCTTGTTATATTCTCCCGTTTTAGAGCATCTCCGAAGTACACTTTTTTAATTATCATTTTGGGAAACCCCCATTTAAAGCTTGCAAGCTTGCAATTCATGAATTGAAAGGCCCCGGTCTGTCCTGGAGTAATTTGTTATTTTCCATTCGGTTTTGAAGCCTGTCGTCACTTCACACTAAATGTTAAGGTGACGGAACACAAGTTTAAAATTTGACATCACCACGTTCAAAGTTGTACATAAACATTTTATAGTGTGTTGAATGTCCACTCATTTCGGCCGCAGGGCAATCCTCCGGAACCCACCGAGACCTCCCGCCTGGAGGTTGACAGCGTGACCGTGATGGCGAGCGACCAGTGCAGCACCAAGGTCCTCACGCCCATCCCAGCGGGACTGATTTGTCTGGCGAAAACCCCCGACATGGTAAGAGACACGATGCGGCAAGACCTGCACCTTTGTGTCAAAGATACGAAAAATGATGGTAATTTTTTTTGCCAAGATTCTTTGCAGCTCTCTTATCAATATTCTTTGTAGGCTCTTACTGTATTTTCCGTAGGACCTGGAGGGCTGTGTTCTCCTGCGGAGAAGACTGTAAGGTCCTATGGAGAATATTGACAAGGAGGGTACGGAGAACCACAAGCTGTCAACAGAATTTTACGCAGCTTTGCTCCACAGTGACTGAAAACAGAAAATTGCAATTGGCAATGATGTCGGTGTGCCTGTATACTTTGGACGTTTCAGGGGCACGTTTTTATTTCAAACGTTGGTCAAATGAACTAAACTCTACTCTGAAATCGATAGGAACTGTCTGTCCACTATGATTCCTAACGCTGTGAACCTAACATACATGTATAGTGTAATGCGTTGAGATATCCCTCCTCACTGGCACAAAGGTACGGAAAATTCTGTTAATGTTTTTCGCTGAGATTCTCCGTAGCCCTTTTATCAATACTCTCCGCAGGCTCTTACAGTATATCCTCCATTGGGCGGTACCATCTTCTCCGTAGGACCTGAAAGGTTTTATAGTCCTGCGGAGAATAATGAAAGGGGGGCTACGGAGAATTACCCAAGGGGGAGATAACTCTCGTCAAATTAGTACAGCGACGGTTACACTACAAGGTAGGTTTACGCCAGACCGCGTCTTGTCGTAACAGGCTTCGCGATGTCTCGCGGCCTGTTCCTCCAATCCGCGCCTGGCGTACCTACCTTGGCCTGCGGCGCTAGCCTGCCTTCGGCAGGCATTGGCTTGTCCATCGTCGGTTACTTCTTACGTGTTGCATGCTGGGGGGCTCCGCCCCCCAGACCCCCCTTAATTCAAGATAGAGTTGCTTCATCTACAGATAACACGATCTTGACCCTTGTCACTTTTTTACTTGACGAAGCTGGGGGGCTCCGCCCCCCAGACCCCCTTTCTTCAAGGCAGAGGTGATCTACCTGCAGAAAACTCGATTTTTCGCCGTTTTTTAGGTGTTTTTCGGCTATAAAAACTGAACCAGTTGAGCTAGGATGGTGAAATTTTGCGTGTGCCGAGCCAAGAACATACCTAATAAGCCTGCAAAATCTCAGCCAGATCGGCCGAGCCGTTCAGGAGGAGTAGTGTACACACACACGCAGACAGACAGACAGACAGGAAAAATTTTTCAACCCCACTGGAGTAACAGGCTTCGCTATCGCTCAGCCAAAAATTTGTACACCAAATATGTGAAATTCATGTAAATTCATCGAAGTTCTTCTAAAAATTCAGTTGTGTTTGCCCAAAATTCATCGTCATTCGAATGAAATCCATTAGATTTTTGAACCGAAATTTACAGTCATTTCCCCTTGGAATTAAAACAAGCTGCTTACAGAATCTGGGTGTGATAAGGTTAAGTATTACTGAATCATTGATTTTCGTCCTAGAAACTCGCGGAACCTAAACATATTGCTCATTTTGGGTGCCGAAGCCGATTAGGCCCGGAAAACGCCGCGATTCCAACTTCCTAATTTCGTCTAAAAAGTTGCGTTTTAGTGGGACTTGGGCGTAGGAAGGTTAGGGGGCGGTATGTTGACGAACAACCGAGCGTCGGCGCCGCGCCCCCAGCGCCATTGGCAGTACCACGTCCGGAGACCATTCAGTGTACACCTGTCAAAACGTCAAATACAGCTCTGCGGCTATCCCCCACTAAAATGACCATGCTTGGTGAAGTGAGGTCCCTTAAGAATGTTTACGCTTTATTTAGTAAACTGAGTCCTAAGGAATGCTTTAGGCAGAGGGCCTTCTTCTTTAACTTATTAGATTCCAGGACCCAAAGAACACTGAACAAAAACAAGGACTTAAAAGGTATTTAGACGCGACGATTGCAATATTGACAAGTGCTTTAATTAAGGCTTGTATTGCTATGTGGCTTCTGTGGTTGTGGGCCTCACACACTAGTGTTAAGGTTGCACGGAACATCACTAATTTAAGGAAAGTGACCATGGTACAGTACTTCTGCTACTTCCGGACAATCTGCTTCTGGAAGCTCCTGACTCCGGCGAACAGCAGACATTAGGTGGTGAGGGCCATACCGTACAAATTGATGAGAGTTTCGTGGCGAAGAGGAAGTAAAGTAGAGGCAAACGAGTGAAAACAACTTGGGTGCTTGGTATATAGATCAGCCAAGGTACCATCCTATACGTTCAAAAGCGTGACAGTGCCACCATGATCCCTGAGATCCGACGTCATCTTAAGCCAGGCACCACTAATTGGACCGACTGCTGGAAGGCGTACACTGTTGGGTCGGAGTTACACTGTGGCAAAAAGGTACGGAAAATTCTGTTAATTTTTTTGCCAGGATTCTCCGTAGCCCTCTTATCAATATTCTCCGTAGGCTCTTACAGTATTCTCCGTAGGGCCGTACAGTATTCTCTGTAAGTCCACACAGTCTTCTCCGTAGGACCTGGAAGACTGTATAGTCCTACGGAGATCACTGTAAGGTCCTACGGAGAATACTGTGCGGTCCTACGGAAAATGCTGTAGGAGCCTACAGAGAATATTGATAAGGGGGCTACGGAGAATTACCACAAGCTGTTTACAGAATTTTCCGTTACTTTTTGCCAGAGTGTAGTGGCCTGACTAAGGAAAAGGGGGCGTCTGGCCTGACTAAGGCGAGGGTCTTAGTCAGGCCAGAGGGCCTGGCCTCGGCTACCTGCACCTTCACGGCGGCGTGGCGGAGCGTGGCGGCATGCCTGGGTGGGGGAACCCCGGCCGGCCGGCAGTGCCCGGCTACAGATTGCTCCAGGATCGCTCTCTCCTCAGCGAGCTTCGTAGCGTAGTGGTACCAACCACTGCCCCCGAACTATAAGCCAAGGTTCGAATCCGATTCCACTGATTCTTTTGCAACGCCGGAGCGAGCCACCGGGACCTGTCAAACCCTCATCAACGGCCGGCTATAATCTGGCCTGACTAACCCCTGAGCCTTAGTCAGGCCACCAACACCTTAGTCAGGACGGGACCCTAACTTGACTTAGTCAGGCCACTAAACCCGACCTTACAGTGTATACAATGGCCTCTCAACACTGTGGCAAAAAGCTACGGAAAATTCTGTAAACAGCTTGTGGGAATTCTCCGTAGCCCCCTTATCAATATTCTCCGTAGGCTCTTACAGTATTTTCCGTAGGACAGCACAGTATTCTCCGTAGGACCTTACAGTGATCTCCGTAGGACTAAACAGTCTTCCAGGTCCTACGGAGAAGACTGTGCGGACTTACAGAGAATACTGTACGGCCCTACGGAGAATACTGTAAGAGCCTACGGAGAATATTGATAAGAGGGCTACGGAGAATCCTGGCAAAAAAATTAACAGAATTTTCCGTACCTTTTTGCCACAGTGAAGGGTTGGCTATAATCTCAAAACTGTGAACCACAGCAAAAATTTTAAGAGCCCCACTGGCGTGTGCACTAACTTAATTGAAGGCCATTGGAACAAACTGAAGAAGCATTGCAGGACCAAAAATGTCATGAACTGCATGCAAGTTTCTCTTCGAATATGTGGATGAGTTTATGTGGATTAAGAGGTTTGGCTCGGATGCTTACTCCAAGTATAACATGATCAAACAAATGAAGGAGAAGCATCCTTGCTAAGAGCTATGTTTACTGATTACAGTATTTACTTTTTTTCCGTATGTTTAATAGAAAGGTGACTCTTAGGGGATAAAGGGTACTCGCACCAGACAATTTGCAATTCGACACTTCCGGTGTCAGACAAGGACTACAGAACAGCTGCGAAAGTGCTGAAGCTTTACTGTCAACAAAGCAAACCTGATTCGTTTAAATACCCTGTTCACAAGTCTTTTTACTGGCCGAAATTTTCATAATTGGCTGAGCGATAGCGAAGCCTGTTACTCCAGTGGGGTTGAAAAACTTTTCCTGTCTGTCTGTCTGTTTGTCTGTGTGTGTACACTACTCCTCCTGAACGGCTTGGCTGATCTGGCTGAGATTTTGCTGGGTTATTAGGTATGTTCTTGGCTCGGCACACGCAAAATTTCACTTTCCTAGCTCAACTGGTTCGGTTTTAATAGCCGAAAAACACCTAAAAAGTGGCGAAAAATCGAGTTTTCTGCAGGTAGATCTCTCCTGTCTTGATGAAAGGGGGTCTTGGGGGTGGAGCCCCCCAACCTGACAAGTTGAAAAGTTACAAGGGTCAAGGTCGTGTAATTTGTAGATGAAGCAACTCTATATAGAGTGAAGGGGGGTCTGGGGGGCGGAGCCCCCCAGCATGCAACAAATCAGAAGTAACTGATGATGGGCAAGCATTGCCTGCCGAAGGCAGGCTAGCGCCACTAGGGTGTTTCAAAAAAATTTGATTTTTGAAAGGAGTCGGTTTTTAGTTTCATCTAGGTCCCAAATGACCTCACACCAAGTTTGAACGAAATCGGTTGACATTTACCCGGTGCACAGCGCGAGGAAACTATAGGTCTCGCTTGGGAGGTCCCCCACCTCCCCGCGTCTTTCCGCCGCGACTGTGGCGCCATCTGAGATCCGAACTCTCTGAAATTTGGTGGCGATGTTCCTTGGGGCTTCCCCTATCGGCCTGCGTGGTTCGGGCTCAGACTCTGCCTCACGTGACTGAGCGACAGGGCCTAAAGTGCATCAAATTGTTTTTTGAGGGGGACGGGGGGAAGGAGGTGGGTGGTGTGCAATTGGCATGTGGGTCCCTTCAACCGGTGCGCCAGCTAGAGATATACCTAGTCTGAACACTTAGCCGTTCACAAATTCACAGTAAAAACAAGGGAAATATGGAAAACATGCGGGGACGCGCCTGGAAGTAGGCAAACCACGGTACTTGTCACCGACATTGCGTACCTCCCAGGCGCGTCCCAGCATGTTTTCCATATTTTCCCTGTTTTTACTGTGACTTTGTGAACCGCTTAGTGTTCAGACTAGGTATATCTCTAGCTGGCGCACCGGTTGAAGGGACCCACATGCCAATTGCACACCACCCACCTCCTTCCCCCCGTCCCCCTCAAAAAACAATTTGATGCACTTTAGGCCCTGTCGCTCAGTCACGTGAGGCAGAGTCTGAGCCCGAACCACGCAGGCCGATAGGGGAAGCCCCAAGGAACATCGCCACCAAATTTCAGAGAGTTCGGATCTCAGATGGCGCCACAGTCGCGGCGGAAAGACGCGGGGAGGTGGGGGACCTCCCAAGCGAGACCTATAGTTTTCTCGCGCTGTGCACCGGGTAAATGTCAACCGATTTCGTTCAAACTTGGTGTGAGGTCATTTGGGACCTAGATGAAACTAAAAACCGACTCCTTTCAAAAATCAAATTTTTTTGAAACACCCTAAGCGCCACAGGCCAAGGTAGGTACGCCAGGCGCGGATTGGAGGAACAGGCCGCGAGACATCGCGAAGCCTGTTACGACAAGACGCGGTCTGGCGTAAACCTACCTTGTATTTCAAAATGGATTTAAAAGTGACAAGTGAAGCACGTGCTCGGTTCTTTAATAGATTGGAGCACTTAACACTCTCAGACTCAGATGTGTACAGTCCCTACAAATCCTGGAATTGCCCTTCCATTGAATGATGAACTGTTCTTGTCCTGGTCTCAGTTGTCTATTTAAGTCCGCAAAGCATCCCAGATACCTATCATAGGCCCAGTACTTCTTTCTAGTAGGAGTTCAATTATTTTGTTGATTTGAGTCTCTGGCTTCCCCCTTTGGTGGAAAAACGCCCCTGGAGCGGACAGGTTACTGCCATTCTGGAAGCAGAATGAAGGTAGTGCAAGTCACTCCAAAATGCACGTCTGTTGTCCACTTTCATCGGTTCCCAATGACGAATATCCCCTTGATTATTCAAAATATCTTTCCACAGCAGGAATGGCATTTTGACAGGTGTACTCGGTGTGGGCCCCTAACCTCCTTACGCCCAAGTCCCACTACAATGCAACTTTTTAGACAAAAGTCGGAAGTTGAAATGGCGTTGTTTACCGGGCCTAATCGGGTTTGGCGCCCAAAATGAGCAATATGTAAAGGTTCCGCGAGTTTCTAAGACTAACCTACTCTGGGCAGATGAGGAACTAAATAAAGGTAGAGTGGCAAAAAATTTTAGGAAACAGGAAAGAGCCATAAAGCTACTGGAATGTGGACGAGGTAGGAAGAAGCAGAGCTTTCGGGGACTTTGTAAGAAATGGGGGGTAATGACAACAATTTCAGTCTGTATAATGCAATCAGCAGTTTATGCCTTCAAATTTCTGAAAAATAACACAAATTAAGATTTACATAAATACAATCCTAGAAAAAAAAAGGACATTCACATGGTACATCTCCATAAAAGATCTCCGGAAGAGTAATGCACAAAAATGTATAATTACTAAAGGAAATAAAAAATTAAAAATCACTGAAGAGTTTTAATAAAAATTAAGAAAATGGCTGTTGGGAGCAGAATACTATGATAGGGAGGAATTTTGGCATTTAAAATGTACATTCGGTGTAATAAGGACTTATTTTAACTCTCTGTTTTACTCTGTGTCCGCAACTTGTTTAATTTTAATGTATGTGTGTTTTGTTTAATTCAAACATGACGATGACCGAAAGGGAACTATACTGTTCTCTGTGAAAATGGTTAAAACAAACAAACAACAAAACTTTTGTCAATGTATGTTGCAGGGTCAGTCAGGCAGCGCGGCGTTCGCGGGCGGCTTGCTGTACGCTCTCATGTCCTGGGGAGGCTCCGTCGCCACCGACCTCACGAATGCAGAAGTCAGCAGCTTCATCGCGACCACCGTAAAATCGTTATGAGCCCGTGCAGTCTGACTCTTTAGCAGATGCTTCCTTTACACTTCATTTCCTTTCCAGAAAATAAACATTACTCAGACTAAACCATATAATCACAGACTTTTAATTAGGTTTTGTAACTTGTAGAAGAGGAATGAGAAATTGCAGAAGTGACTACCGCTAGAACACTGAAATGAAAAATCGGAATTCACAGACTTCTGGTAGTGAAGTACATTTACACAAACCCGTTATTAGTTTTCAGGCTCATCTTGATCAGAACATGAAGTGTTAAAATTCAGACATGGATAGGCCTCAAAAGTCACTCCGACTTGCAGCTGAAAAGTCATACTTTCAGTCTAAAATTTTCGAACGTGTTGCGTGAATTGGTACTGCCGCAATGGTGCGTAAAGCACAGAACCGACTATTCTTAAATGGACTACACTGAAAATCGTTGTGTACTCAGTACACACTGAAGTGCTCTGTGTGTACTCACTCAGTACACACTTAGATGACCTGTGTGTGTACCCAGTACACACTTAAATTTTCAGTGTAGAAGCTTGTTAGGGCTACAACATAGAGTTTAATTTTCCTCCAGGGGGAAGAAGAGAGACAGTGAGAAGCGTGCCTTGATCCGACGGACACCTCCGTAATTCTAAAAACCACGACGTTGTTAGGTCTCCATGAGGCCGAGGCACTCACTCGACCAGGTCATGCGTGGTCGAGACCAAGCCGACAGAGGTCACTTAAATGTGTACTGAGTACACACATAGATTTTCAGTGTGCCTTCTGAGCACATCTGGACAGGAATGAAAAATTTGCTTAAAAAAAAATTCCAGGCCAATCGCATTGCAACACTACAAATCCAAAGGTCAGACTTCTCGCCACTCCAGAGGCAAGACATTAAAGTCTCGCCAAGATTTGGTCAGACCTGAAAGTCTCGCCAAGATTTGGTCAGACCTGAAAGTCTCGCCAAAATTTGGTCAGAATAAAACAAAAAAGTCTCGCCACAAAACGGTCATGGTCATACACAAAAGTCTGACCCCAAAATGGCGAGACTTTTGTGTCTGACCGCTACCTAGAGGCCGTAATGCGCCGGACGGTTACGGCCTAGCACAAAACTCTCGCCATTTTGGGGTCAGACTTCCGTTTTGTGGCGAGACTTTTTTGTCTGACCAAATTTTGGCGAGACTATCAGGTCTGACCAAATCTTGGCGAGACTTTAATGTCTCGCCATATTTTGGCGTGAAGTCTTTCCATCCAAATTGCAGTGAAGGTGTTCCCATTTTCACATTTGGCTATTTTGAAATACACTGATGGACAAAATTAAAGCACCACTTTTTGTTTTCCGAGCCAAATCTGAATGAGCCGGCCGATTTCCGTGAAACTTCGCTCAGTGGTGGTCGAAAGGGTTGTCCACACGTACCCCAAACGGTGGGACCGCGGGTCGCAGGGGGTGGCGTCAAAAGGGCCTAAAGTGCCGCGGGGCAGAAACGGCAGCTGGGATGAAAAAAATGGGTCGCGTACCACACACTTTCAGTGAGGGTATGGGGTCCTGCACCTCAGGATGCGTTCAGAGGGACGTCCTCAAAGCATCCCTGCGAAAAAAATCCGCCACCGAAAGCTTCATCCCCTTAGAATCCACCCCTAGACGTAAGGACGGTCACTTAGGCCCCAGGGTGTGCCCCACTGCTGAGAATGGGCGTCCGTGGCGTCAGGTACTCCGTTTGGTGTCCCCAAGCACCCCCACGAGAGCGCGAGAAATTTGGAACAACCCCCACCCCTTTACGGGGGTGGGGGTAGTTAGGCCCTTCTGGATTATGGTTCAAAGGGGTGGAAAAAGCGGCGGCAAATGTTGAGAAATGATTGATGGGGCACAGTCTACCCCAGACTATCGCACAAACCCGAGTTAAACACAGCGCACGCAGCAGCACCGTCAAAAACCACCCCCCACCCCCTGTTGTGCACTTAGGCCCCACCGACGTGGTCCTGGCGTGCGGCACTGATGCAGCACGGCAGGGGAGGTCTGCAGGCATCACATCGAGTCCATCCCGCCGCATCGCAGCCCTCGGGAACGCCTCTGGGCCCCCAAAATGATGAGGGGTTGAAAAATCAACCCCCAAGTTCGGAGGGGTGCACAGGGTGAACCCGTGGGCGGAAAATTTTGATTCAGGGTGGCAAAGTGACTCGAGACCTTCCACTCAGTGGCTGCAAAGGCCCACACCTTCAACGCGTACTGTAAGGGTTCAAGTCGGCGTTCGCGCAACACCCAACCTTTCTTTCCGTCTCGGGCAGATCCGGCCCGCGCCGTGAAGGTAGGCAACCCATTCGTCAACTTCCAAATTTATTCCTTTGTTTGAGATGAAAAAGAGAGTCTTCAAGCATAAATTGTGATCCAAACTTGATTGATGTTAAAATCTTTGCAGTCCACAACAAAAAAAATGGAATCTGCACGGATTTAGTGGCACTGTGACAGATGGGTTGTCTACCTCCACGGCGCGGGCCGGATCTGCCCGAGACGGAAAGAAAGGTTGGGTGTTGCGCGAACGCCGACTTGAACCCTTACGGTACGCGTTGCAGGTGTGGGCCTTTGCAGCCACTGAGTGGAAGGTCTCGAGTCACTTTGCCACCCTGAATCAAAATTTTCCGCCCACGGGTTCACCCTGTGCACCCCTCCGAACTTGGGGGTTGATTTTTCAACCCCTCATCATTTTGGGGGCCCAGAGGCGTTCCCGAGGGCTGCGATGCGGCGGGATGGACTCGATGTGATGCCTGCAGACCTCCCCTGCCGTGCTGCATCAGTGCCGCACGCCAGGACCACGTCGGTGGGGCCTAAGTGCACAACAGGGGGTGGGGGGTGGTTTTTGACGGTGCTGCTGCGTGCGCTGTGTTTAACTCGGGTTTGTGCGATAGTCTGGGGTAGACTGTGCCCCATCAATCATTTCTCAACATTTGCCGCCGCTTTTTCCACCCCTTTGAACCATAATCCAGAAGGGCCTAACTACCCCCACCCCCGTAAAGGGGTGGGGGTTGTTCCAAATTTCTCGCGCTCTCGTGGGGGTGCTTGGGGACACCAAACGGAGTACCTGACGCCACGGACGCCCATTCTCAGCAGTGGGGCACACCCTGGGGCCTAAGTGACCGTCCTTACGTCTAGGGGTGGATTCTAAGGGGATGAAGCTTTCGGTGGCGGATTTTTTCGCAGGGATGCTTTGAGGACGTCCCTCTGAACGCATCCTGAGGTGCAGGACCCCATACCCTCACCGAAAGTGTGTTGTACGCGCCCCATTTTTTTAACCCAGCGGCCGTTTCTGCCCCGCGGCACTTTAGGCCCTTTTGACGCCACCCCCTGCGACCCGCGGTCCCACCGTTTGGGGTACGTGTGGACAACCCTTTCGACCACCACGGAGCGAAGTTTCACGGAAATCGGCCGGCTCATTCAGATTTGGCTCGGAAAACAAAAAGTGGTGCTTTAATTTTGTCCATCAGTGTACTTGCATAGTCGCAGGTGTGGACCAGTCGTGCTCTAAAGTCGACCCAGCCAAACGTCTCGCTTCTTGGCCGTTGCAAATACCCCCTCCACAGGACCGGGGGGAGCGCGGGGGCTGGTGCGGGAGGACATTCGCGGTGGAGGGGGCAGTTTTAACGGTCGCAAGAAGCGAGACCTTTGGCTGGGTCGACTGTACACTTGTTGGTGTCGGCCGACCACTTCGCGTCCTCCTCATAGAAGCACGCGCAGGACGACACGGCTTCACCCACGTTCGATGACCGTGGAGTGTTTGAGAGCAAGTCTGGGCAGGAAGCAAGCCAAGAGCCGCAATCCTGACCGGACACTCATTCACAACTAGCAAATTTCGGAGGCGTAACTGCCCCCGTGTTGTACAATGGACACTTACAGCAAAGGCCTGGAGTGAAGAACAAGAAGAAGAACAAAAGCCGGAAACAGTTGCCAACTTACGCTTATTTCTTGATGACGAGTGCTTATTCTCAAATCAATAAATCCAATGCATGAGTTCAACCTGCCAAAACCCCCGAAAAAGGCCGATTTCTTGAACTGTTTCCGGTCTACGTCCTTCTTCTTCACTTCAGGCCCCGGTGATATAAGTATCTATTGGGTTAGTCGTGGCCGAGTGAAGAACAAGAAGAATCTCAAAAGACAACTTTTTAACACTTTTACTTTGAATATTTAAGACCCTTTGCTTAATAGAAGTTAGTGAGAATAATTCATCGTAAATACAACATATTTTCAGTGAATATATGGTCAGGTCATCTGACATAAAAGCGCATGTCAAATTACTTTTTAGTGCTTCATCTGACATAACAGCGCAAGTCAAATTACTATTGGTGGTTCATCTAACATAACAGCGCAAGTCAGATTACTTTTGGATTGTCATCTGACATAAAAGCGCATGTCAAATTACTTTTTAGTGCTTCATCAGACTTAACAGCGCAAGTCAAATTACTATTGGTGGTTCATCTGACATAACAGCGCAACAACTTCATCCCACACAAGGGTGCAAGTCAATGGGTATGCATTGAACCAAGCCTTCTGACAGAGGAGCGTAAAGCAGTCATCATCAGACAGAAGGACTCAAGTCAGGGCGTTCATGGTTCATAAGAGCGCATGTCAATCATTATCTGACAAAAAGGTGCAAGTCAGCCAAAATCCATTGACTTGCGCTGTTATGTCAGATTTTCTTGACTGTTCCTAACAGCGCAAGTCAGTCTATCTCCCTTAAAATAGATCCCTCAATGTTCTGGTTTTTTTCTTAGTATTCAGAAGCTTCTAAATAATCATTATGCAAAAAAATATTTTAAAAAAATTGACATGTCTGTGGTAGAGACAAAAAAAAACCGTTTTTCTCAAAACTATTAAAATTGACCTGCGTCCTTATGTCCGATGTCGACTGAATTGGGGAGGGGAAGGGGAGTGATTAGTATCAAGTTCGACGACCCTGGCGGTATCTCCTCACCTTCCTGGGAACAAGCAAGCAGACAACACACCGTGCATAGGCAGAAAAAGGAAACACAAGCTAGAACTGAAAACAACAACTTTGTTATCAAAAATTCTGAAAGCGACATTTTTCCGCTAACTTTGTTAAATTTAGAAAAATGTAGACATCTCAAGTGTTGTTGGAGCTAGGCAACTTTCCTCCTAGGGTTGATATGTCCTACTGGTATCAATTGAACCCACAAAGCTTGAACCGATTTCATGACCCAAGCCCAGATTTCGTTCCACCATGGGCTGGAATTACTCTCTATGGTTCGTTCCGTCTCAAGTTGAGTTGGCCGTTTGGGTTCCATCACCAAACTGAGTTGGAGGCTCAACAATAAGAAATGGCATTCCCTTCAGACACTAAAGACAGGACAGAAGTGGACAAAAATGCGACAGATAGCAGAAGTAAAAGGTGAAAATCGATTAACAATTACGCCAGATCCATATTATTACGTATTATATTTTCTTGGACTTCCCATTAAGAAGCTGTCAAAAGGTGGTGTTTGTAGTACATTTGCAAATTGTATTTATGTTCTTTTTTACTCCCCTCATACTCCATTTGCCTCTGATACTGCATAAAGAGACTGAAATAGCAAGATTGACCTCATCGTACTTTACATTTGGTGAAATTTCATGCGTTTTAGCTAAATCGACAAGTCAAAAGTAGCGCTTTCTGGAACGATTTCCTTAAAATAAAAAACTCCATCCCAAATTTTTATATGTTATTGCCAGGGCCCTTAGGTAGATTTCCATGCATAGAAATGAATTTTGAAAGGTGGGGCAAGGTTTAATATTTCGATTTTAAGGTAAAATTACTAGAAATTCTTCAGCCTCCAGTGCAAATTGAGTGAGGTGGGGTCTATGACCGGAATTGCATTGGTCTATCATAAGACAACTCGTATCAAACAAATCAGGCCTCAAAAATCCCCATTTCGAGAAAAAATTGTTTTTTCAAATTTTCATTGTACTAATTTCACTAAAATTGACCAAAAAACGAAAAGTGCCACAGCTCAGCCAAATGTTAATATTTTTCAACAAAAATTTTTGGGGGGTGGTTTTAGGCATAGACCAATGAATTGACTGTTTGGAGAAAGTTCTGAGGGGATCGGGGTCAAACCCCGTTCAAGTTGACCTGGATTCGCCCAATGTTGTACTATTCACACTTTTTCCTGCACACACTAAATTACTATGTAGGTTTTTCTGCGCGCTAATGCACGAAATTAAACATGCACTTCATAACGTAGGAATTCGTGCGCGAAAATGCACGATTTTTTGCAGACTTGCGCACGAAATCTTGCATCGCCGCGCACAAATTCGTGCGTTAAGAAGTGCATGTTTAATTTCGTGCATTAGCGCGCAGAAAACCTACATAGTAATTGATCCAGGAAGCGGAAGAAGGGGATAACTCAATTTTGGCCATTTTTCAGGAGAAACAAAAAACTGTTAGCAGGGAAAACTAAAACAAAACAAATGAATGTTGCAGATGTTAATAATTTCAAAAAGCATAAGTAAAATTTTGGAAAAAAATCAAAAGTGTAAGGTCACTCCGTAGAGGATTTCTGCGACTTATCACTTTCCGTTGAAATGGAAAACAGAGTCAGCTCACCTTATATTTCCAAAACAAAGTGGAATTTGGAGACAAGTCAAGTGGAACAATAGTCTACATAAAGTGTATGTTACTCTGGTGTATTTTTTGGACTTAGCTCTTTTTTCCAAATTGAAATTTAAAATTAAGGGGGGGTTAAGTTGAGTTGATTCTTTTTACACAAGATTCACAAAAATACAAGTTGAGTTATATCCTTTTGCCAATTTGTCAAACGGACTCATGGGGACTTCTGTTGAGTTATCTCCATTTTCCAATGAAATTTAGACTGTAAAAGAGGTTAAGTTGAGTTATACCCTTTTTCCATGTGGATTTTCTCCTAAACTGCTTGGAATTCAGTCAAATAATTTGGTGTAATGATGGAAACCATTCTAAGGCACAATAATAAAATAAAAACTCAATTTGGGGATAAGTCAAGTTATTCCCTTCTTCCGCTTCCTGGATCAATTCAGTGTGCAGTGTTACCGTTGCAGTCTGCGAGTAGCGCCAACCAGGGATGCACCGCGCGTCCTGGGTCGTAGGTGCCACACATGTCTGTGGGCAGCAAGCGCATGTTGCGATGCTCGTACTTCGGGCCGTTGGGGCAGCACACCTGAGCAGGGAATGTCATACATTTTGAGACGGGATACTTATCAATAGGGTACTCTAATGAATCTGAAACGGAAGAAGAAACACAAAAGTGGCTATCGCATGAACTACAATGATGAACCAAGGTAAGCTATAAGATAAAAATTTCATCCAAAACCAATTTTTGAGGATTTTGTAGAAACGATCAAAACAGATTTTTTCGTAAAATTGTGAACTTATGATAGCTCGATGTTTATGGTTGTAGCTCATGCGAAAGCCACTTCAATTGTCTACATTTTGGCGCAAACGGGGTTGCTATTGCTGTATCTTAATTTTTGCGGACCGAGGCTGCCAGGCTCGACGCCATTCTGAGCTCAAAATGCTTTCTTTTCTTGAGGTCTATAGGTCTTATAAGACAAAGAAAGTTTGAACGACGTGGAGCGACAGACACACACTTAATCGGATCAGTCAGATTTTGTCAAGCGTAATCAGTAAACAAAGGTAGAGGCAGGAAGTACGTTTTAGTTTTACCACTGTTGCTGACCACTTAATTGGCAAACAGATTGAAATAGCAAATAGCAAGCTTTGACCTGAAATCTTCATGAGTTGGACGAATTTTGGCGAGCCAATTGTGAGGCGAGCGAAATTGCCACCAGCTTTCAAGGGTGCCGCGCGAGTGACGAGCGTCAGGCGACACTTACCAGGCGCACCCTGTCGTCCTCCCACTCGCACTGGGTCTCGGTGGTATTCATGTACTCGTCAATGATGTCATCGGGGCTCGGCTTCGTCTTAAACAGCGCAGTCAGCGGATCGCACCCCAACATGGGGATGCAGGAGCCGGGCCGGTTGCCTGGGCTGGTGCAGGGGCTGCCTGTGAAGAGGACGCATCAGCTTAACTCCTTAGCAACCTTTCGAACACAGATCTGTCATTGACTTTTCATCTTTTGGAAAAGAGGTTTGACGCAGCAATAAAAAGTACTATTTCGTCTGTGTCTTTGTAAGATTTTGTTCGTTATATTGACTCAAAGTCAGTATGCTGTTGACAAAAAGTCTACGCAATTTCATTGAAAATAGTCAATAATGACAGGGAGGACGACGACAGACGAACCACGACCATGCAGTCGTGAAGCCTAACCTAACCTAGCCATGAACTCTACAAACTGAAGTGTGTACTCAGTATGCATCTACAGATGCATACTTATAAGTACACACCTACAGATGCATACCTAGCTGAGTACACATCTACAGATGCATACTTGGCTGAGTACACATCTACAGATGCATACTTGACAGGTATGCATCTGTAGATGTGTACTTGTTACGGGGCATTTATATGGTGACAAGTACACACCTACTGATGCATACTTGCCAAGTATGCACCTACAGATGCATACTTAACAGGTATGCATCTGTAGATGTGTACTCAGCTAGGTATGCATCTGTAGGTGTGTACTTATAAGTATGCGTCTGTAGATGCATACTGAGTACACACTTCAGTTTGTAGAGAAGTCGTGAGCGCGGTGAATGGATGGATGTATGGATGAGATGAGTGGGATCGGATGAAGAGCCAGAAGCGGTAGCAAGACCGCTTAAAAATGTCCCATGACATTTAGTGTGTACGTTGCCGCGAACGGGTCGGGCCCAATAGTGCCGCTTACCGCGTGACGCAACGCCCATAGAGACCGCCGAGGAGGCGGCGAGGATGGCCACCGCGAGGACTCCCCGCTGCCAAGTCAGCACAGCCATGACTGCGGCGGCCGGCGTTCGGACTCCCAGCTCTGTAAGGAACGTACCTTTTAAAATTTACGAAGATTCGTTGAGATTTACAGAGAACCTTCGCGACCTTCCGATACGAAGAATCGTCGTGAAGTCGCGTAGGTTCGTTGGGCAACAATTTTCTCCAGAGGTACCTTCGTGAGCTCCAGAAATTTGGTTTGTTGTTTGTGGGGACGGCGACGACAAGATGCTTGGTGAAGTTGCTGGCTGCGGGCGGACTGTCTGCGCACTGACGTTCCCAAGGAATCAGCGTTCCCCTCGATCCCTTATCGTGAACTCGACCTCGAAACCCTTCGTGCCCCCCCTCATCAGTTACCGAACCAAAGCAGGGCCAGCACCATGAAAAGCAAAGTTTTGTTTAGCAGATGACATGTTCACGTATACACTACAAACCTAACTGTCTACTAAGTATACACTTACAAATGCATGCTTGCAAGTACACATTTACAAAAGCATGCTTGGCCAAGTACACACTTACAAAAGCATGCTTGGCCAAGTAGCCTACACACTTACAAATGCATGCTTGCAAGTACACACTTACAAACGCATGCTTGACGCCGTATAACTCCATGCGTCAAGCATGCGTTTGTAAGTGTGTACTTGCAAGCATGCATTTGTAAGTGTGTACTTAGTAGACAGCTAGGTTTGCAGTGTATCAGCGTGCTTTTTCTCTCGTGCGGAGAGAACCGAGTTACCAGCTGGACCACGCGTAAGAAATTTGTCAAATAAAGAGTTACGAGTGTTTACTCTTTCAAATTAGTTAACAAATGTCACATTCATCTCCGACTTATTTTTCTACGAATCGTGGAATAAAATCGTGGAATAAAATCAAACCACCGTGCATGTAAATGAACATTCTCATTATCATCTACTTTCACGTTAGCGTTAACATTTTTTTTGGGGTGATAGAGTTCGGCAAAGGGATATTGCGATGGACCGGCCGGGGACACTGTGGCAAAAAGCTACGGAGAATTCTGTAAACAGCTTGTGGTAATTCTCCGTAGCCCCCTTATCAATATTCTCCGTAGGCTCTTACAGTATTTTCCGTAGGACCGCACAGTATTCTCCGTAGGACCTTACAGTGATCTCCGTAGGACTATACAGTCTTCCAGGTCATACGGAGAAGACTGTGCGGACTTACAGAGAAAACTGTACGGCCCTACGGAGAATACTGTAGGAGCCTACGCAGAATATTGATAAGAGGGCTACGGAGAATCCTGGGAAAAAAATTAACAGAATTTTCCGTACCTATTTGCGACAGTGGAGGCTGGGCAGAGTGGGGGCAAGGAGGGAGTAATCTGAATCTGGCCTCGACTAGAGCATGCGGAGTAAGAAGTGAGATAAAAGGAAACTATTGTTTTCAGATGATTCTGAATCACGTTTAGACGAGGAATCCGAATCGGACTTCGCCTGAGCGTGCGGAGTTAGGCTCTTTCAATTTTGACCCCTTGCTCGGTGCTCAGCGGCGTCAAACTCACAGTGTTTACCGAGGGGTGGATCACTAGTGTACTCATGTGTACAAATTGGCCCGTACTCAGTGTACTCAGAAAACATAAAAGAGCAAAATTCGCTAATTTTCTACAAGATTTGACGTTCTGTGTTGTCCAAACCGCTAAATAAAGCCAAAAAACGTTTAAAAATGTGAAACTTGTGTGTATGAGAGGGTGTACTCACCCGTACTCATGTGTACACCAGAACGCTGAGTGATTCACCCCTCGGTGTTTACTGTAGACCAGATCACAGTGAACACCGTGATCAAGATCACAGTGAATCGCGTGAGCAGATCACAGTAAACGCTGTGAATTGATCTACAGTGAAAACTGGTAATAAATTAACGGCATTGACAGGACATTTTTGGTAGAGTGTACATGGACTTTTTTTAAATCCCTAGCAATCGGATTTCGGTGGTGTGCTTGAGGCTGAAGGGAGAGAACGCCACTGGAGTGCTGAAAGCGGATACGCAACGTCGTGGAAGATCGAAAAATGGGAACTTTACCAATTGATTTAAGGTTATTGTATAGTGAAAAAAAGTGACTATGTAACATTTTAAAAATACTTGTGTAAGATGTCTCAATTTTTGGGTAAAAGTTCCTTACTATTGCATAAACTCATACACTGGGAATAGGGCCCTACCTCAGAATAGTTTCTGAGTTATGGATGTTTACGTTAACTTCAAGTCATTTCTCTCAAATTCTCCTCACGACAAAGTAAAAGCTACCCATCCTTCAGATTCTGGCAATTGTGTTTATTTTTGCATTGAAAAAAAGATGCTGTTGGCTTTGTTTAATATCTCGCTTAGTTTTCTTGTAAAACCGAATACATGACCAAAATAAGGCAAAATCTCTCAAATTTCAAGGATAATGAAAATGAGCCTAGTAAAATACTAGACCGGGAAAGATTGCTGATAATTGCATGTCGAGAGGCGATTTGTGCTACAAACTGGCAACAGGCGGTTCTAGACTAATTCGACCCCGCTGAAAACGATGCGCCCTGTTGCCAAGCTCGATTTTTGCATTTAAGCCCCTAAATTCAAGATGGCGTCCAAAATGGCCGCCACAAAGCTTGTTTTTCTAAAATATCGAGGTACGCACAAGTGTCGCTGTATTATTTTTACAGTTTAGGGGTAAAATAATATAAGGTACATATTGTGTAACCATTTCCAACCATCTGCACATTTTTCAGGGGCCCAAATGCCTAGATGGCGTACGAAAACGTCAAAATACACCAAATATCCGTGTTTTGAAACGGTTTTCTCCTCCTTTTGCTCGTGATTCACGTCCAATGGCAGTTCTTTTCAATTCTCGTAAATTTCCACGCTTTGGGAATATAAGTGGTCTAATGTGGAAGGGTTTAGTTGCTAAGATGGCGTCCGAAAACGTCCATAAGTACGAAATATTGCTGTTTTCCCGGGTCATTTGCCTCATTTCGTTCGGGTTTCGTGTTCGATGTCAGTACTCATTACCCTTTGTACATAGTAAATGGCAGTTCTTGTCAATCTTCGTAAATTTCCACATTTTGAAAACGTGCAGGGTCCAATGCGGGAGGGCGTATGTGCCAAAATGGCGTCCGAAAACATAAAATAACACGGAAATTCGATAATTATTAGTGATTCTGCCTCGTTTGACCCGTTGTGACGTGAGTTGTCAGTTCTGTCACATAATGCATGTGGTAGAGTAGCGAAAGCCCCAGGGCGAACAATCGATTAAACGAGCAAGGAGCCTAAATGCCCTTGTAGCATAAGATAGAGCAAGCAAGTCTCAATTTATTCTTGCATTCATGAGTCGTGCCTCTAATTCATACTTAAAATGACACGTTGAAGAAAGACCACTCTCTCATTCCAGGAACTTGACGGCACGTTGAAACGAATGTGACACGTTCCCTAGAGCATTGTGTCACATTCGTTTGAATGAAAATAAGCTAAGTTATGGCTGATTCACATCGAAACGAACGTGACATTTTGTCACACTCGTTTGAACGCAAGGGGGTATTCACTCTGGTAATAGTCGGTTGTCCGCTATGTAATTGATCTGTAATAGTTTTGTAATGTAATTGGTAATAAGGGCAGCAAGTAGGAAAAATAAGTGGCAATTTCGTTTCTTTTTAGACCATTGTTGCCTTTGGAACTTCTTGAAAAGTTCTTATCGGTTCTGATAGATCAACATTACGCATACAAAACCTGCACCCAATAAAAGGGACGCATCACCGCATTCTTATAAATATTAAACTAGCCCGAAATGGCCAAAAATGCTCGCGAAAATGCTTGTTTTACGCTCAAAAATTCCAGCTTTGTAATTAAAAGCGTAATAGGTGTAATTGGTGTAATACTTCCGGAAAGGTAATGGTCGGTTGACAATTTTCAAGAGTGAATACCCCCTCGTTTGAACGTTACTGGGATGAGAGTGTTTAAAACGTTCAAAATTAAACTTAGTATCGGTTTGTCGTATCTGTGGACGTTTCGCACCCCACCATGCGGCACTTACCGTAAACCGGGGTAACTTGACACACTTCTGCTTTTCCACCTTACTTAGGAGGTGCTGCCTAGCTCGGCACATTCGGAAGTCAAAACTGCCCTAGCACGTGTTTCATACTTGTTTGGAAAGACGATTAAGCGTTTGAACGCGGCGGGTTAGGACCAGGCTCACCACTTTCATAGCGATTTTTCAATTTTAAGAACTTAAACAATCATAGAGGAGTGTTACGAGTCTCCTTTGGTACTCGAAACAAGTCTTGTTTAGACTCAAATGACTGCAGTACACTAAGAATCCAAACGCTTTGTGTACAGTATAGCGTCAATTGGGCACTGTGGCAAAAAGCTACGGAAAATCCTGTTAACCTTGTGGTAATTCTCCGTAGCCCCCTTGTCAATGTTCTCCGTAGGCTCGTACAGTATTTTCCGTATACGTATAGGACCGCTCAGTATTCTCCGTACGACCTAACAGTGTTCTCAGTAGGACTATACAGTCTTCCAGGTCCTACGGAGAAGACTGTGCGGTCCTGCGGAGAATACTGTACGGCCCTACGGAGAATCCTGGCAAAAAAAAATAACAGAATTTTCCGTACCTTTTTGCCACAGTGGGGCGATGCAAAAGCATTGCACATGAAGTGCAATACCTCCCCATTCCCATGCATTAGCATAGGGCATTTTCGGGACGCATAGTACGTAAGGTGCAATATGGCTATCGCATTGCACGTATGGTGCGATATCTCAGCTGCATTGTACCATACGTGCTATACTCATAGCGTAAGGAATCTCAGTGTATTTCTCAACCCTATTAATTGAACATTCTAAATGTAGAATTGGTTTTTAGGGGAACACTCTAAAAAAATCAGTACAGAATTTTGTAACATGGTTACGCAGCTTTTTCAATAACATGTGTTACAGAAATTTGTATCACGATGGATACAATTTTTTTCTTTGTAACTTAGTTACAGAATTTCGTAACGGTTACAAAATTTGTAAACAGTCGTTATTCTTCCAAATCAAGCTTCAAAATGAGAATTTTGTTCGAACGTAATCTCCGTGGGTCTGATTGATGGTCCTTATGCCATCCTTCGAGTCACCACTTTCTCAGATGTACTCTGAGAAGTCGGGAATCGAACCCCAAACTCTGGGTTGGCGGCCCGCCACGCTACCAACTGCGCTGTGCGGACGCCGTGGAGGGAGCGGCGCAGGTAGCCGGTGACCTGAGGCGCGCGTGGTAAGGGACGGAGGCCTTGCCAGCCAAGCATACACGAGACTGAATCTCTTATTCAGAGTCGGGAAAAATAAAAGCACATGAAAACTCTAAGTTTAATTTGTCTCTATGGGCACTGCTGTTCAATTTTGCCGTTAAAACATTATGTTTTAATCTCTGATACAGAATTTAGTGTCTGGTTACAATTTTCTGTATCAGTTATGTTACAAACATAATATTGTAACCTTCATGTAACAAATTTCTGTATCAAGCTCCAAAATGATTCATTTTTCTGTAACCGGCACATCTGATACAAAATTCTATATCACTTATACAAATATTTGTAACCAATGCAGGTGATACAAAATCCTGCCTCAAAAATGATACAAAATTCTGTAACTTTTTTTAGAGTGAAGCCATCACTCATCGGGCAATATTGACTTTTTTTTAGAAAATTGTAACTGTACGGGGTAACTTGAGACACCAAGTTTCATCGAATTTGACGGAAGTTAAGGGGCGTAACACCCGTTTATAATAACTCACCTCCTCCGTTTTAACATCTTAGCCAAGCCGCATTTGACGGGAACCATTTTTTCACACAGTGTAGAGGGTCCCAAGTTGATTTGCAGCTTGAAGTGGGAGTGTTTTCTCAACTACGAACGGACCTCATGAGACACATGAAATCTGAAAGTCTCCAAAGATGGGGAATTTCATTACCTTCCCAGCGAGCTTAATGTCGTTGAGATCGGACGACTTTCAGCCCAAGACCCGTCGATTTAAAAAAAATAATACTACGATGGTAACACTGGTGAAACAAAGGCATTAAAATATGCCCTTTAAGGGTGAAAACGACTTACGCCCTCGGAGCGGCGTAAATCGTTTGTGCCTTTTGGCAGGGCATTAAAATTTTGCTAAACAATTCCTACGTTATTAACGCCCTTTCGAAGGGTATAAAAGGATTTACGCCCCTTGAAGGGCGTAGGGGTAGGTTGGGGAAGAAAAGTACAAAACGCGTACTTTGCACTGTACAGGAGTCCCAAATGAGGATTCAACTATTCTGCTCTCGTGAACTTGTAATCCAATGCCTTCCTCATGAAATGGATCACTGTGCATTGATTATAGTTCCCCACAATGCGTACAACATGCTGCAATGTATGTGATTTCGGAACTCCTCGAAAAGGGTAAGAAAAGTACACCACCGGGAAAGAAAAGTACAACGAAAAGAATTACGATTTCGAAGCAGGAGACCACCAATCCTGGCTCAATACACTTTTACCCCTAAAGTGGAGAGCTTTCACTTGCCATTAGTTCAAGTTTCGTCAAAATCGGTCAATTGGTTCTGATTCTACATGGACTCATCACAGAAGGTCCAAGAAGCCTTTTCTCAGAGATAAAAGGGTACAGCATTTTTGTACTTTTCTTCCCCTTTTCACGTAAATGCCTGATAACTTGTTTATTTCGAGTCTAATTCTATTACTTGTGTTGACATTTTTTGCTTGTCTCGTCCAATCAAATTTATTTCCGTGATCAATTCAATTTTCATCCCGCTTTTAGTTTCTTAGAGGGTGTTCTTTTCTTCCCCAATGCCTGTACTTTTCTTCCCCAGCCGACTGTACTTTTCTTCCCCATTTCATTTTTACACTTATAAAATATTGTGTTGAAGCCTGAGAGCATCGAACGGCACTGTTTTTCAAAGATGATGGTCTAAGCTATAAGGTGGTACCTTATATTGGACTGTCGGCTGAGTCTGCACGAAGCTGTTCTTCAAAGTACAAACATTTAAAAAAAAGATTTTCAAAGTTATTTTTAATGTGTTTTTCAAACGTGCAGTATTTTCTAAATATTATATGTAGAACTGGGCTAAATTTATTTATTGTCAGCGGGATGACCAATCTTTCTAAAACCACTAACGTGATGGTTCAGTGTAGTTTCAGTTCGGAGATATAACGGGTGTGCTTTTCTTACCCGAGCTTCGAGTGTACTTTTCTTACCCAACCTACCCCTAGAAGAGTGTTTCCCGACCTGGTCATCACGTGACTATGTACAAAGGATTTCCAGGAAAAACAGCAATATTTCGTACTTATGGACGTTTTCGGACGCCATCTTAGCAACTAAACCCTTCCACATTAGACCACTTATATTCCCAAAGCGTGGAAATTTACGAGAATTGAAAAGAACTGCCATTGGACGTGAATCACGAGCAAAAGGAGGAGAAAACCGTTTCAAAACACGGATATTTGGTGTATTTTGACGTTTTCGTACGCCATCTAGGCATTTGGGCCCTTGAAAAATGTGCAGATGGTTGGAAATGGTTACACAATATGTACCTTATATCATTTTACCCCTAAACTGTAAAAATAATACAGCGACACTTGTGCGTACCTCGATATTTTAGAAAAACAAGCTTTTTGGCGGCCATTTTGGACGCCATCTTGAATTTAGGGGCTTATATGCAAAAATCGAGCTTGGCAACAGGGCGCATCGTTTTCAGCGGGGTCGAATTAGTCTAGAACCGCCTGTTGCCAGTTTGTAGCACAAATCGCCTCTCGACATGATTTAGAGAGCCTTTTTCAGGAATCCTTCCCGGTCTATACCGTTTATAGCCTCTTCTGGACTGATATATTCAAATGCGCCAACGCTTTCTTTTTCTTATGTCTTTGAATGTTGAATGGCAGAATCTGAGGTTTGCGTACTTTTTCCTTTGTCGTGAGGGAAATTTTGAGGGAAACGACTCAAAGTTTACGTAAACCTCCATAGCTCATAATCTAATGGGAGTTGGAGCCCCCAACTTCGAGAGTAAATTCATCTTACAGAGGTTGGATTTTGACCACAAAAAGAACTTCCTGTGACAAATGTTTCTGTTACATGCTAGTTCACTTCACAGTATCCATAAACACAGACAAGGGACTTGGCAGCAGAACGCAAAGGATTAAAATTTTCAGATCCTCTGCTCTAAAATTGGCAAGCGTTATAAATTTTCAAAGCGAAAATCTAGATTTTAAGAACCGGAGTTATAAGTTACCCTGTTCTAAAAAATTATAACCAGTTATTCTTAAAATCCATAGCCCAAATCTTAAAATTCATTACAGGATCTTAAATTTTATAAGAATGTTATGAAAATAGAGGTTTAGAACGTGATTATGAAATTTAAGACCTATTTGAATATGAAATTTCATAACTTTTTTTAGAGTGTGGGTATGCTCCGATGCAATGTTTTACTGGTGTCATTTGTCCTAACCTTTTGGAACTATGGGCCCCATTACGCCACAACATTTGGGCATGCTGCAAATGAGCAGAACTACAACTGTGCAACCGGCCATTTCATGCAGCTTGTTCAGTACTGTGATCTTCCAGAGGAGGTGGTTGCAGGTTACTCACCTAACATGGAGGAGTGTGAGTCCTTGACCGAGTACCCTATTTACATCGTGTTTGCAGTGACGCAACTGATGCTAATAAAGTTGGTTACCGAGCAAAATCATGAAAACTACTGGGCCACAAGGTTGAATAGCAAGATTGATCGACTGGGAGTGGATGATGTCCAGAAAGAATTCCTGCTGACGTATGTGCGACCATCAATGCAATCATGCAAGTACACCAGGAGTCGCATTGGGAACAAGCGTCCATTCAGGAGGATGGCATTCGCAATAATGCGCATGTTCCATGAAAGGAAAAATCAGGCATTTAAAGGTATCGCCTCAATACTCAAGAGCATGAATAGTAGTAACCTGGAGATCACCCATCTTGTGCTCATACAGAAGTACATCATTGAAATGTCCCCAGGCATCTTAACCTTCCCTATGGCCCGAGGAAGCCCCCGCCGTGTACAAAGCACTTCTCAGATTAAATCAGATGGGTGATGATTATTCCTACATAAGGATGTTACATGACCCGTCAGAAACCCCAGAACTCAATAGCGGTCTGAGATTTTGCAGGCTTATTAGGTATGTTCTTGGCTCGGCACACGCGAAATTTCACTATCTTAGCACCTGTGGTTCAGTTTTTATAGGCGAAAAACACCTGAAAAACGGCGAAAAATCGAGTTTTCCTCAGGCAGATGACCTCTGTCTTGAAGAAAGGGGGATCTGGGGTAAGGTCATATAGAAGATAGGTCTGCGCAACCGAGATGCATGCTGGGAGACCGGGCAAGCCGGCAAGCCGGCAGGTAGGCGGTCCTCCGCTGCAGCCGGCGGCGGATTCGGGAGGGATTAGCTGCCCGGTCTCCCAGCATGCATCTCGGTTGCGCAGACCTATCTTCCATATGACCTTAGTCTGGGGGGCGCAGCCCCCCAGCCCCAACAAGCTAAAAAGTCAAGATCGTGTTATCTGTAGATGAAGCAACTCCATCTAAAATGAAGGGGGGTCTGGATTCCTCGTTCGGAGAGCAGTCCAGTGGTGGGGTTACTCGTTCGGTTCGAGTCCCATTTAGCGACTCTGAAGCTCAAAACGCGTCTAGAGTTTTGTCCGCCTCCACCGGTCTTCTGCGTTCGATCTGCCGGCTGGAATGCGCGTTCGCGTCCATGAAACACCCCACAATTCCCAGCTCTCTCCCTTGGTTCATCAAGTCTCTTTCATTCACAGTGGATGCCGTTGTTGCTGCTACTTCCTTTGGTTATTTGAGGCTAAATGAAATTAATTCTGTTGCAGTGCCATGGATGCCGCAGCGGGCCGCGCGGAGGAGATGGTGAGTGTTGGTGGAAAGGTCCGGCTCCCGTTTCCGCCGCGTCTACTGAATGGCGACCGCGCCGAGGCCCCGCCAAGCCTTTGGACTGCCCGCGCTGCAGGCCCGCGAGCATTGCAGACCCATTTTGGGCCAGAGGCTCGTGGCGCCAGATGGGGATGCAGTCCCCCTCGCCCGGGGCGCGGCCTTCGGTCCTGCTTCACGGTGGTCTTCCCTTTCTGTTGCAGGTTCCAGTCATTTTTAGCCCATGCGGTAATTGGTTCAAGAGACGCTCAGAAGCTAATCGGCACCGCAAGAATTGTAAGTTTCGACGAGACGAGAGGCAATGCAATGGGGGTGAAGCAGTGCTGGTTATTTAATTTCTAACTCATTTTTCAGGTCGTAAATGTGCCAAAGTCGGTGGGGAGATGGTCCAAAGTACGAAGCCGCGCCCGATGGTTAAGGCGCGTGAGCGCGTGCACGGCCGCAGTAAGTACACTTTCTTTAAGACGTGCAGCGATGCATTTGGTGTCAATATTCTGTTTCCAAAGTGACCTCTAATCATGGTTTTCAGCTTCGTTCGCAGACCGGGTAAGCATCATGAAGTAGATCCTTGTTGGTTAGCTCTACGTGCCGCTCCCCTGCCGACGCACCAGGGTGATGTTGAGCATGATTGTGTGTGATTGTGCTCGGAAAGAAATGATTTCGGACTGATTTTGCCTGGTTTCGTGTGATTCTGCCTGATTTCGGTCGAATTTAGTGATTTTGGTTGATTTCGGATTGCTTGATTTCGCGTGATTCTCAATGATTCGCATGTGATTTCGGGGGCCGTGTACAAATGATTGCGCGAGTTTTCGCCCCCTCGTCGCCGCCGCTGGGCCAAGTTCGCACGCTGCGTGGGCCGGCCGGCCTGCCCCTGCTGCCCTGCTACTTCCTTTGGTTATGTGAGGCTAAATGAAATGAATTCTGTTGCAGTGCCATGGAAGCTGGCCCCGCGGAAGGAGCCGCCGGCCCCGCCCAGGGAAAGGTGAGTGTGGGTGAAAAGGTCCGGTTCCCGTCTCCGCCGCGTTAAACTGAATGGCCACCGCGGCCTTTGCTTGACGGTGGACTGTTTTTTCTGTTGCAGTTCATGTGGGTGTGCCAGGCGGTGGGATGCAATAAAGTTTTTAAGACGACTAGATGGAAAAAAGATCACGAAGATAGTGAGTATCGACGAGACAAGAGGCAATGCAATTGGGCTGAAGCGGTAATGTTTTTTTAATGTCTAACTCGTTTTTCAGACACACGCCATACGATGACATGGAAGGAGCTGCCGGCCGCGCACGTAGAGCGGCAGCAAAAGAGGTTTTGTCAAAAAAAGGGTTCCGAGTGTTTACTCTTTGAAAGAAATTGACAAAATGTCACATTCATACATTTCAATAAACATCCCCATAAGTATCGTCTGCTTTCACGTTAGCGTTAGCGTTAACGTTTTTTTAATGTCTAACTCGTTTTTCAGAAAAAAGCCATACGATGAAGTGGCAACGGGTGTCAAAGGAAGTGTACGACCGACACAAGAAGCGATACGGCGGGCGGGGTAAGCAAACTTTCTTCTTAACGTTCAGCAATGCATTTGGCTTCAATATTTTGTTTCTAAAGCGACCTCTAATTATGGTTTTCCCCTTTGTTCGCAGTCAAGGTAAGCTGGGAGAGCTGGGGCAGGGCGGGAGGCAGGGACATTTCCATGATGCACCCATTATGCAGTCTGTCGGGATGAGACATAAATGTCTCACCCCGACAGACTGCATGATGTGTACATCATGTAAATCATCATGTAAATCGGGATGAGACATAAATGTCTCACCCCCATGGTTTCCGTTTCAGTGACCCCGGCAGAACCCACCTCCTCACAACAACACGGTGACGACGACTTGGACTGGGCTGGGGACTTTGGTCGGCTCCCCCAAGGCCCACCCACCCTCGAGGAGGAGGACGAGGAGGAGGACCCTCGGCTGTCGGCTGCAGCCGAGGGTTGGCAAAGCTGTTCTTCCTTGAGGGTGGACACCAACGCGTGGCTGCCGACGGTCGTCTTCCTGGAGCCAAGGCCCCCTCGAAAATTCTTTAAGACCATCCGCCCGCAGCCCGGAGCAGCATTGCTTTCGATGACGGAGAGGGCCTTGCAGCGGGCACACTCCTTCCTTCAGCGGGGCGCGGAAGAGGACCTGGAGGCAGAAGGGAGGAGGCTCCAGGAAGACGAGGAGGCGGAGGAGACACCACTGTCCCCGCCTTCAAGGCCCCCGCCCTCAAGGCCAACAAGGCTGCGCGGTGGCGCAGGCAGGCAGGAAGGGGCAGGAAGAGGAGGGGCAGGAAGAAGAGAGACAGCAGGAGCGCCTCGCCTCGCCTCGCGTTGCTGGCCGCGGCAGTGCGCGCGGCGGACGTCGTCTAGCTCATCGCTCCTTAGCATTGACCTGGCTGCCACGCCGCCATCGGGTCCCCCGCCCCGTCTCGCACGCAGAACTAGACTTAGCCTTTTGTGTTTTGTGTTACAGGACAGGCAACCTCTTGGCGATCTCCCGCAGCAACCCCCGCGGCAGCAGGCGCCGCAGCCGCCGCAGCCGGACGCTGTGTGTGGTCCAGCTGAGGGGCCAGGTGCTCCACCTCCAGGCAAAGGTGGAGCAGCTGGAGGCGCGGATACTGCAGCAGCAGCAGCCGCCGCAGGAAGTGGTGTTACCAGTGTACTGTTGTGGACGGTTTCTCAGACCGACACGGTAGGTGTACGCCAAACCGTGTTGTGTCGTACAGGCTTCGCGATGCTGCGCCAGTTTTAACTATCCGACGACCAGGGCAGTCATTGCACTAGGCTGCACTCGGCCTGGGCTGAGCCCGTCAGTGAGGGGCCTGCGTACCGCGCTGCGCCGTCCTCCGGATGGGTCAGGGTGCTCACCCAGTGTGTTTTTGGCCCGCCCTTCTATTCAAAAAATAGGGGGAGGGCCTATGCATTTGCCTTTGTGTCTGTGTGTTGTTGTTGTTGTTGTTGTTGTTGGCGTCTGTGTACAAGGAAGGAGTTGAGCTAGCGTAACCAGATTTGGAGGGTACTTCAGGAGTACCGTCCAAACAAATAATCCGGTGGTGCAAATCCCGTCCGGGTCGCACAAGGGCTGCTGCAGGTGCATCATGGTTTACATGAGCGGGGGAGGGATTATTAGCGCGAGGGCGCCATTATTGGTGCTAGCAGGGCACATAGGGGTATTTTTGGAATCGGGGCGACGAGACAAGATGAATGGACCTGGTCCCGACCCCATCGGCCGCTTTTACAAGTTGGCCAGATCAGGATCTTCAAAAAAGGGGGTCGACCGACTAAAAAAATTTATTGCAGATTTCGATTGGTCTCAGCAAGACCTTTTCAACGAGGGGTCGGAAAGGGGGTCCAGGAGCCCGACTTCGGCTATTAGTCACATCAGGATCTTGAAAAAAGGGGGTCGACCGACTGAAAATTTTTACTTAAGTTTTGGATAGGTCTTGGCAAGACCTCTTCAACGAGGGGTCGGAAGGGGGGTCCAGGAGCCCGCCTTCATGAGTTATGGGAAAAAGTGCGACGGACTCGTTTTGCGCTCCTGCTGTGCCTCTATTGCAAGGAGTTGCAGTAGCATGGCATATATGGGTATTTTCGGAATGAGGGCGAAGAGACAAATGAAATGGGCATATTCTAAGGACAGTTGGAGTAAAAAGTGTAAGGACTATTGCATATTGTGAATAGAAGGGCGGGCCTAAGTCACGATGGTACATCGATAACTCTGCTTTACCCGCTCACGGTGTGTGTGATGCGAGCGGGCCGAAGGCCCGGGCCTTCGACTGGCCAAGTTGGGTCTGATGCGAGGGCCGAAGGCCCGAGAAAAGGCCGCCGGCAGGCCAAGCTGGGCCGGCCCCCTGTCGAACCGAGTTGCCGGCGCAGCGAAGCGGAGCTGGCAACTCGGTTCGACGGAAGGGCGGGCCCTAGCTTGTTAAGGACGATGTGTTGATCGTCAGCCGCGCGGCGACGCGGCCGTGCGAACACACTAGAGACCGCTCCTAGTTGGCAAGTCGGACAGGCCCTGCATGACGAAGTGGCATGTGGGGTACCGTCAACGGTGGTAACTTGGGACAGTCTGCCCTGTACAGCTTGTTGGTGCTGCCATTCAGCGACGGGGGCTCCTAGCGTCAAACCCGCGGCAGAGTTTTGTTTCAGAGGCCTCAGGGCACGCGCGGAAAGGTAGAAAAGGTGCATAACATCACAATTAGTATTTGAGAAACGGGAAACTGCATAAAAGGGTTTTTGACAAAATATGTCAAACATTGACAAGTTGACCCTAGTGCAAGGAATGAAATGCAGATTGGGCCAAATAGTCTCTCTGGGTTGTTAGATCATACACAGACAATAACGTTCGCAAAAGGGCGTTGATTATAGTTTTCCCATCTTCGGTCCAGACTTCATTTTACCAAAAATCGAAATTTTACGGGGTAACTTGGGGCAGTCTTTTCCTCATGTTTCCAGCAGTCCTAGCCTCCTAGGAGTTGTCTGACCCGGTCTCTGACATGACTTAAACTTCGGATTGTACGCTGATGATGGAAAGAGATGCCTAGCTCTGCAGTTTTGTCTTCTGGTACACTCTCATTCCAGGAGCGTGACGTCACGTTCTTTTCAGTGTGAAAAGTGTCACGTTCCTAGCAACGTGAAAAGTCACATGATTTGGAACGTGACAGATTAGATTGCTGGGCAATGCTTGGTGGAGCGTGACACCAGCAGCAGCCAAGCTGTCACGTTAATTGGAACGCAATAAGGTTCTCGCTTCAAACAGCGTGACACAGACAACATTTGTTTGAACGTGACAGTGGCGATTACTGATTGGTAGATGAAAAGATAAAAGCACTTCTTTAAAATTTGTTCAAACAACACTTTCAAGCATACATCCAAGGTATGTTATCTGCCCCATGATCTGAGGCTTGCCAAGGAGATGAGGCAAGTTGGCCTCCAGGTACATACTTGTGGTGAAATATTCTGACTTCCATGAGAAGCCAACACACTCACCTGGGCATTGCAGCAGTTCTCTGGGCGTTCCAGACTCGTAGGAACAGCTGTCACTCTTCCATTTGAACTGATCCAAGGTAAAAAGGTAGCACCTCCTTTGTCTAGGCTGCCTCTGAAGAGGTGCTTGTGCAACCGGTGTGAGTCCTGATAGTTTTCTTCTTTCATGGACAACGGTCGACACCGACAGTCGTTGGTGACGATCACAGCACGAAAAAGTAACATTAACAATAGTTTGTCTGTCCTTAAGACACACTGACAAAATGTAACGAGAAATAAATAGATCATCCTCATCCGCAAATGACGAGCAGAGTAGGGCCATGTTTGTTTACTTTCACTCGAATTCAAGAGTCCTCATTTGTTTCTTTCGTGTGCACAATCCGAGTGCCAATAGACAAGGTAGGTTTACGCCAGACCGTGTCTTGTCGTAACAGGCTTCGCGATGTCTCGCTGCCTGTTCCTCCAATCCGCGCCTGGCGTACCTACCTTGGCCTGCGGCGCTAGCCTGCCTTCGGCAGGCAATGGCTTGTCCGTCCATTGTCAGTTATTTTTTAACTTTTTACATGCTGGGGGGCTCCGTCCCCCAGACCCCCTTACATTCTAGAAAGAGGTGCTTTTCCTACAGATAACATGATCTTGACCCTTGTAACTTTATAACTTGTCGGGGCTCCCCCTTTCTTAAAGACAGAATTGATCTATCTGCAGAAAACTCGATTTTTCGCCCCTTTTTAAGATGTTTTTCGACTATAAAAACTGAACCAGTTGAGCTAGGATAGTAAAATTTCGCGTGTGCCAAGCCAAGGACATACCCAAAAAGTGTGCAAAATCTCACCGAGATCGGCCGAGCCGTTCAGGAGAAGTAGTGCGGACACACACACGCACGCAGACAGGAAAAACTTGTCAACCCCACCTGAGTAACGGGCTTCGCTATCGCTCAGCCAATAAAAGCAGTGCAAATACGTGAGCGCCCGAGTGCCAATAGGCACGTCACACTATGCGCAGTGCAGCGTGCGTCGTCTGCTCGGTGAGTCCCGGTGCTGTGGCGTCGAAACTGGAAAGGAACTTGCTTTGTTTTCGTTTGCACGCTGTTGAGTGAAGTTTCAACGAGCAGGTATGCTTTGTCTCTAAAACTAAAATCAGTGCCTTCCTACACACCGTCTTCGCTTATGCCTTCCTGGTGGAAACAGTATCTCGAACGTTCTCTACTCTTGTTGACAAAGTGAACAGGCTCTTGTTGTGTCTGCCCATTTCCGAAAGAATTACCGCTCAAGGGCTGCGTTTCTGGACCACGCTTTAATCTTTCTTGAGCCTGTGGTCCTCATTGCTGTATCTCGCATGTAGCTTCCACATAGGCTGCCACCAAATCCCCCAAAACCATACCATCACAGGCAACTTGTTGCTAACTTTATTGACAAGCCTTGTTTTGTCTTTGTTCCCTATAACCATAGCACCCCAATTGTTGCCAGTTATCATTGCTTGAAGCTTTTAATTTCCTCCTGTTGAAGCCCCTGTTGTAGGTTTGAGTAATCTGAATTATTTTGTATGTTAACAGGTTGTGTTGGGGTTGGAA
>NW_023144630.1:9072794-9142624 GCF_012932325.1 Thrips palmi | reverse complement strand
CCGTGAGACAGAGACTTGCTCTGTAAACTTTGTGTTTGTGTTGTTCCATCGCGTGTCAGTGGCGCTGATCACTGCCTTTTTTTTCTCTCTTAACTTTCCTTTTTCTTGCGCATGAGTTTCCTGCGAGGAACCGTTTGTTTTTTTTTTTTTTAATTTTCTCTCTTGGCGTTGCGCCCTTTTCATTTGTATGTGTTGTTTTCTTGTTTCTTTTGTGCACCGCCGGTTCGCGTTTCTTTCAAATTTTCCTCCCCCCTTTAACCGTATCCCCCCTTGCTCATCCTTTTTTACTCTTTTCCGTTATTTTTTGGTCGCGTTAACTTCTTTTTCAATCACCTGTCCCTCTACGTTGTTTTTTTTTCCCAGTTTGCCCCCCCCCCCCCCCCGTTTCTTTTATACTTTTTTTTCAGCATGTATTCTCTTTTTATTCTTTCGCTCTTTTGGTCGCGGTTTCTTTTCATAATTCCAGTCCCTCTACCTTGTACCTAGTTCGTCCTTTTTTTCCTCCGGCTCAATAATCACTCCTGTGCACCATTTTTCGCTTCTCATTAACAGTAGTTTGTTCCCCGTAGTTTGTGTCCTTCCTTCCACCATATTCCGTTCCTTTTTTTTCTTCAGCACTTCTCGTTAACTACCTTGCCCGTTCCTTCTATTCTTTTTCCGTTACTGGGGCTTCTACTCCACATTCAACTGCCTTGTCCCCGGTCGGGCTTGCCCCTTCTCTTCCGCGCCGCGTGTACTTCATGGGCCTTCTTGTTTTTTGTTTTTTTTTGTGTTTTTTTTTGGGACCGACAGGCCATGGACGCGAATGAGGTGGCGGTGAGACCTGTGAAGGCCACCCGTTCGTCTAAACGGTTAGCCGGCGCGCCTGCCTCTCCACATCAGTTGGAAGAGCCTAAGCCTGTTAGGAAGTCCGCCGGGCGTGGGGCGCCTCAAAAACCTAACCTCTTGCGGATGAAAGGGATAACCCCTATCCCTGGTCCGCCTTACCCAGCCGAAAATGCATTTTCGATTTGGGGTCGAATCGACGTCGATCTGGAAAGGTCGAAAAAATTCCTCGAATCGATATCGATATGTACTTTAAAACGATGTCGACTCGGAGCCGATTTAAAGTCGATTTCGATCTAAAATCGAGGTCCTATCCTGTTCGAAAAAGCAATGCGCTGTAGTCACAATGCAGTGCCAAGAATGCTATTTGCCGATATTACTTGTGGGGGATCCGAACCCGCTACCTTCCGATTACTAGCCGCGCACTCTAACCACTGCGCTACCACAGCTCCTTAGTGCTGATCGTCCGCAGCTCAATGTTACTGCAGCCAGACCAGCCAAATTTGAAAGTAAGTGAAGCCCTGCGGAGCGGATCGAGGTCGAGGTGGCGTTTCGTAAGTCAAAACGCGGAATTGAAAAAAAGATTTCAGCTTGAGACTAGATGTTACTTCTTAGCAAGAGTCTCTTACAAATTGTTGACAGTGATTTTTCTCAAATGAAGGGGGAAACGTCTTCAGCCAGGTGAAATAAGCCAATGGCACTCCTCGTTTGGAGTGAAAGTGTGACACAAATTAGAATTTTGAGATATCAGAAACATTCTACCAAATTAGGTACCTGCCATCGATACCGTTGGTCGAATCGATATCGATCTGATACCGAAATTTTAACATGTCAATTTGACATATCAGATGAACAAAGAAACATTTTCTCACCCTGTTTATAGTATAGCTATGGCTTTCAAGTCTGCCCAATGTCAAAAACGGCCAATAACAACTTTTCGATTTTTGGGAAAATTCGACGTGAAAAACGACTTCGAGCAATCATCGTATGCATCGACGTCGAATCGACCCCGAATCGAAAATGCATTTTCGGCTGGGTAAGTGGGTGAAGCGGGTCCTCCCGTCCAGACACCAGCCAGCCACTACCGGAAGAGCCTGTTATACCTAAGGGCGAAGCCTGCTGGTCCAGCAGCTGGAGCACAGCAACAGCCTGAGAAGCCCAAGAAGCCTTTTTCACTGGATGACCGCCACCTTGATCCTCTAATTGATTTGGCAGAGCAGGCTGCAAATATAGCAAAGGTGTGTGCTGAAGTGTCTGAAACCATGGATGTTGATATGCCTGCTCAACCATCGCCGGATTACAACCCACTCCCCTGACTACTCGCCGCAGGAGGGTGAATCCGCTGCTGGAGAATGGAGTGCGATCGTAAACATCGATGCCTACATCACCCCAACACAAATCCAAGAGGCCTACGGCTTCACAACAGAGACCTGGATGTGGCAGATGGTGCTTGGATCGAAGGTGCCGTTCCGTTCATTCATGGATGGGGACATGTGGGTTCTGTTGCCGGCAGCGCGGAACCCTCTGTCACAGCCAAGGGCATCTGGGCTGACTCCTATGGGCGTGGCCCTGGCACTGATCAAGCGGAAGCCGGATGTATGGGTGCCTAGCCCCATGTTTTACAAAATCCCCCTAGTGTACAAACATGCTGCAATCCTGCATAGCTTGATCAGCAAGCCCAACACAGCCTACCGTACAGAAATTGCCTCACTACGAGCGGAATGTGTGGACTATTCGATAAAACACAAGAGGCCGAGTGACATTCGTCAAGTTAGCCCTCCTAGCGACTCGCCTCTTGCCCTGCCGTGGCGGAACTTTAAGCTTAGAAAGCAGCCATTCATCCCACACCGAAACATGATGCGAGAAGCTTTGGTGGATGATGCAATGGTAGCTCAGGCTCTATTGGCGCACAGAACACCACCTGAAGCCGCGCAGGCTTTCGGGGCAGCACCACCATCTCCAATGCGCGGGCTAAACGTGCTGCCAGCCGCCCGACCAATACTGCCCAAGACCAAACTGGCCTCCTCACTCCGGACTGGAAAGAGGAGTATCAATGCATCAGGCATCATCCCCACTCCTGCGTGCCAGCTCCACGACGATGGCCCCGAGCCTGCCAGGCAGTTGCTGTCTAAAATATCAGCACAGATAGCGACACCTGTGTATCCGCACGTCGCCTGGAACCCTGAAGAATTGACATACCAGGTTTCTTCCCAGCTTATACTGGCGCCTGTCAATATGAGCCCGGCGGCCAACCTCCAACCTGATATGGACCTGGGCAACAAAATCGATATAAAGTTGGCCCACCAGGGCACGGATGTGCAGTGGGGAGCGGCCCCTTTATCCAAGATCTGCGACAAGGCTGCGTTGGCGCCACTCCTGGATGGTGACGAAGTGTCGGGAAAGAAACTTGAAGGCAAATTGGGCGGCAAGATAGTTTGCGCTCAAGGAGTCAAATTGATGAACTATCCTCACTTGTTGAATTTCCGTACTGAAAGAAGATCGCTTAAAGGGCTGTTCCTGAAGGGGCACCTGCTTATACATCAACTGTCCCACGCTCTCCGGACGGGGGTTGTGCTAAATATTGTTGGCGTGCAGGCTGGGAACTTAACCCTAATCCAGACTCCGTTGGATGCCAAAGGTGTCGCACACATGATCAACCAAGCCCAGTCCGGCTCAGTCTTCTACCTATGTGCCGAGGATGTGGTGAACGACACGGACTGCCTCTGCGCCTCAATGTTGGCAGCAGGAGGCCAAGTGTTAGAACCACCAGCTGCTAGTCCCATAAGTGTAGTGGACTTCATCGTCTGGCCCCCAATACCACTGATAGAAAAAAGTACAGAAATTACACGGAACATGTCTGGTCAATTTTTTACCCGGACTGTCCGTACCTTGCCAACGACGGAGGTTCTGTACATGTTTTCTGTACCCGTTTACATGAGGTCCTTATGGGGACCACAGAGAACCAGTACAGAAGGTCCGTACCTTTTCCGTGCCCGTCTGTACCCCATCTCTCCGTACATTTTCCGTGCCAAACCACGGAATTTTTTGCAGTGACCATCCTATCTGTTCGTGATGTCCACTGCAGTTGCCCCCAACCTTGGGAATGTTCTGCCAACACCTGCCCAGAAGCTAGACTTCCTGCTGCGTTTCGCCCAAAGGCACGCAGCGATGGACGATTTTTACGCAGCAGCACATGAGGCGGCATCCATCGCATCAGCATCCTGGAGCTTAACGGTGGACGCCCCACTGGCTGCAGCCAATGTACCCTACATGCCCCAGAACCCGCTACACGCCATCGATGATGTCATCGTGATGGAAGAGGATGATGAGCGTCTTCATGGCCCTGAGGCATGGGAGAGGCACCCCCAGGCAGCTTACGGCATACAGAATTATGGCCAGGACCACAGACCAGTGTTGATGAGGGCGGTTCCCATGCTCTCAACGATGGAGGCAGTGGCAAATCTGTGCCGGAGCCAGGCGATGTTTCCATCTGTCAACTGCTGTGTAGGATGGTACGCAAGGATCCTCATGCCATCGAATTGGCCTCAGACTTAATGAGGTCGTTCCCAAATTGGGACCTCGTATTGATACTGCTGGGTGCCATCACATCTGCTGCAGCTAGTACACTGCTCCGGAGCTATAACCTGACCGGCCGGGATGTCGCAGGCATCGTGCTTCGGAGTGCGGACTGTCCGCCCAGTCTGGTGTACCTGCACTGCCTTCCAAAAGTAATTTTACAAGTAAAGAAAAAAAATGTATAGGTTTGCACTACCGCAAAACAAATGCTACTGTAGCAGACGACACAACATAGCAGTCCTGTTGCTGTGTTGCTTGTCTGTGCACTAAAATGTTTTCTTTATTATATCTGTGTTGGCGATTTAAAGTGCTGCTGTTGTCCTTTGGCATTTTGTCCAGTGGAGACGGCGAAACGGAGAGTGCTAGATAGTGCCCGGAACGGAACGTTCTTACCTCGAGTTTATTAACAGAGTTCTGTCCATGGAACTTCCAACAATGCCCAAGTGCAGCAAGGTTAAGCTGGAGATTGGAATAAGTCAAATGAGTGAATAAGAACTTGCGTCATCAGGGATGTCGCTTTGTTTAGGCCTCTTATTAAAGACTTTATCTATAACTACATGGACACTGAAATAGACCTCTCACTGGACCAATGTCTTTTTAAACGATGACAAAAAAAAGTAAATAGTTGGGCAACGCTTTGCAAACGCAAACCAAATTCACATCATATAACTAACATTAATATTTTCATATCTGAAAGTGGTGGCTTCCTGTATTATTTTCAACTTGAATAATTGAAAGACTGTAGTTAGTGATGTGTTTACCGGAGTGATCTTGATTGGGATATATTTCCCAGTATCAAATAGAGTGGGGTTGCAATTATTGCCATATTTAGGCGAGACATTTGATTCTCGCCAAAAAATGGCGAGACTTTAGTTTCTCGCCAAAACAATGGCGAGACTTTTGTTTCTCGCCAAAAAATGGCGAGAACTTTTTGTCTCACCAAATTTTGGCCATCAGTCTTGCTATTCAATTTTCAGTGGACATAATGAGGTATTTGTGGCTCATGGACTAGGTTGACCTGAGCCTTCAATCGTTGTTTTTATCTTCACTAAGTACGACTTTCTATTTCTAACAAGTTTTCTCCGGACCCATTTTAAGAAGGGTAATATTATAACAGCACCCTTCCCTTCATGACATTTGGGTAATGAAGTGTATTTCTTGTTGCAGTTCTTGAGCACCGCACTCCAAGCGAACAAGAAGAGATGGACTGGGAGGCCGAGGAGCTGAGAATGGATGTGGAGGCACCGGATGAAGGAGATGAAGCTATGGATGTGGATGAATGAATGGTGATGAATGAAAGGGGACAGAAGACTGAAGAGTACAAGAAAAGTGAAAGAAGGGAAGGATTGTGTGTAGGTGCGGAGCGGAGGGCGGAGCGGAGGAGACAATGGAGGTGGATGAGTGAATGAGGATGGAAGAAAGGGGAGAGAAGAATGACTGAAGAGAGAATGGAAGAACAGAAGAAAAGGAAAGGACTCAATTGTGTCTAATTTTAATGCAAAACATCAGAAGGCATTAAAAACCTTGAGATAGACAAGAAAAGACTTAGCCAACTTAAATAAATAACACGTTTACGCTAACAAGAGCAGGTTAGGCCACATACAGGCATCAACAATTTGCAGGAAGACTACCAGCTCTCTACTATAGATGAAGTGTCTCCAGGCCATTCGATCCAGAAACTTGAGGACTCATGTGGGAACAATGGCCTTGCTGTTGAACCTAAATGAAAGTGATGGGGGAATCATCACAAAATTGCTGCGCCATACTGAGGCCACTCATTGCCTGAGATAGCGAAGACCGCTACTCGGACGGGGTTAATAGACTTTCTGTCTGCTTGAGTGCGTGTGTGCACTTCTCCTGAACGGCTCGGCTGTTCTGGCTGAAATTTTGCAGAGTCATTAGATATGTCTTTCGCTCGCCACACACTAAAAATCAGGCATCTATCTCAATTTCTTCATTTAAATTAAGCAGAAAACACCTAAAAATCGCAGAGCAATGCAAGATTAATATGAGCGGGAGGAGGACTTCGGCCAGGATTGGTGTTAGACCTGCATGTCTCAACTTCTGTGACAGCTTACCGAAGGCGAACAGAAAGCGCCGCAGGCTAAGGCAGGTGTTAACGCCACGCGTGGGTTGTCGTAACTGGCGCAGCATCGCGAAGCCTGCCACAACAAGGCACGGTCTGGCGTACACCCACCTTGTGAACGCCATGTGTATTCGTGCAGGAGTGACCTTCAGTTGAAGGAGTCATCTTTTCAATGACGGGGCATTCGACCTCACGCCGATAGCAATGAGGACTCCTGAAGAAGCACCGGCCATAAAAAGACAATGCAGAGAGAAAAGCCAGAGAACACCAGAAGAAAATCGTCTGAGTGGAGTGCGAACGCCTGCCAAAAGATCTCTGCTCTATAAGGATTTGACTTCTGTACGATTCCATACTAGTACGTAGTGCTTAACTTGATTATTTTGTAAGAAATTAAAAGCATAAATCTTTAAACGGTGTCGGCCAAAACAAAACGTTCTGCGCCGTAAAATACGTACCCTAATCGGCAAAACCGTTATGGTCTGTCACGTGATAGTTTCAAGTTGGAGATTTGAAAAAAAAAAATCATTTCTCCACATTTTACATACCGAATACGCTCCATTTCCAGACTGGCCTACGACGATTGCAAGTCCGACAGCTGGATATAATTTGATTTCTTAGGTTCAAGTCAAAGGTGCAATATCCGGTTCCACCAGCCTCCGTCTTTGCGGCGGTGCCCTGCTGTCCACCACGCATGTTGTCACGGCAGCTGCTTGCGTTCTGTAAGTAACTCAGTTTGAATGATACAATGGTCCAATGAGTTGGACCTTCTCTTAACACTTAATCCTGTAAGTTGCATTGCTTTCATTAATTATCTCAATCAGCTTCTTCAATATTTAATTTGCCCCTTCTCAGCCTGATGTAGTCAATCGAAGAGATGTGCCTGATTGCAAGAAGGAGCACTGTTCAATATAAGAGTACGGTGTCTGACAATACTAAGACTTTGTACAATCGAAGAAGGGCTTTCTCTCTCTTCCTCTGCTCAACTGCATTTCATGATAATATGTTCAGTAAAAAAAAAGTGTCTTGAGAATTGCAATTGATCCATTATTAGAACATTGATTTCAGGGGCATTAAAATTGATTTTACAGTATCAACGCTCCATGATTTGCCTATGCAGCGACTCCTTGCGGAAATTGATAATCCACAATCAGTGAAATGTTCTGGGAATCCGAACAATGTTTCGCATTCATTGGGACCTAGGTACTCGTGCTTTTCATTGTAGAGTACTGGAGGTAGCTTATCTGGGCCTGTGTGTGATCAAATAATGATAAAAATTACCTTCAGAAAACCCAATGTTGAGAATATGATATCTCTAATTGAATTAAAAAAAAAATTTCTTCCTTTTTTAAAAAAAAAGAGGGCACGAACCGCAGCACTGTGATGCTCTGTTGCCTGTAATGGTTGGTACGATGTCAACCAGTGCAATTCTGGGAGGTTGCAGATAGGACTGCAGTGGCTTCCATTCACTAACTCTCTCTCTAGGTACTTGCATGTCTGGAATGTTACCCCAAAAATTACGCCTCCTGTACATAGGCTTAAAATTGGAGCTGCAGTGCTTCGTGGGGCTGCAGGCAAGATTCCTGCAAAGCAGCAACGCAGACCAATTTTTAAGAATGACTAGAAACACCATAAAACGTAAGGTTGTGAACAAATGGGTAGTCTTCTTCTTAATACCTCGAAATTTCCTCTTCTGTCTTCCTATCCATTGCAGCTGTGTTCTCAAATAGCCAGAAAAGTGGTTTTCGGTCACTGCTTTTTGTTTGCAAGTAATTCAGGATACGCTTGAACTCATAAAATAAGTGACCACTTCCTGATTCATCTGTAACAGACGAGAAATGTGTTACAGGTTTTTTTTTTAATAAATGTAATTCATAAGGATTCTACAAAGAAAAACCGTACCATTAAGTCCTTTTCTTCTCCAGTTGACCTTAGAGAGCTCTGAGCAAGGGCTTCCTCCCACAAGAAGGCCAATGGAACCCATCTTGTCCAACATCTCAGTGGTGATGCCCTTCACACATCCCACCTTTATGATAGCATCTTTGAAATTGTGTTCCTGTATTCGAAGGCAATCTTCATCGATTTCACTCGAGTAATATTTATCAACTTTAAGATGTAGGTCTCTCAAAACAAGTAAAGCTGTACCTATACCGTCGAAGACGGAAAGGACAATCAATTCCCGTCTCTGCGAGCCAGAAGAGTGCTGCAACTGAAATGAGCTCAAAATGAAGCCTTTTCATCATACTGCCAAACGCAAAATATAAACTTACATGAGTTAAAGGTGGGAGTGGAGTAACACTGGGCGGCGGTTCATCAAAACCCCTAAACCCCTCACTGCGAATGTCGTCAAGAACTGCCAATAAGAAATTAAAGAAAATTCCCAATTGGCTTCGAACACTCGAAGGTTAAGTCGTAACCCTTGTCTTGAAGTGTCCATAATACTAACCTCTGGAATCATGAGCTGCACTTTCTGTGTCACTGAGACTGCCATTGCTGTGTTTCCCAACTTGTCGTTTGGCAGCTTTTATTGCCTTAGAAAAGAGTTCAGAACAGAAATTATAATGAGGTTATGTGAAAGGTTAGGTGGGACGAGCCCCACGTCAGACTTATTAAACCTACATAAACTTGAAAGGGTTTAACCCCCTTTGGTGGACGAGTGAAACACGTCTTGTAAGCCTTTCTCCTGCCCATTGTTCCGAAAGGATGAGTACGAATTGATTTGTCTGCGTCGAAATACACAACCAAAAGTATCAACAATGGAGCTCATGGAATGAGAGAAACTTGAGTACCCGCATAAGCCGCCAAGGCAGTTCTGACGCCCCCTTCTTTCTTCTTCCAGAAGTCTAGTGTGCTTTTAGTTCTTGATACTCTGATCTAACAGAAAAACGTCTGTCCACTATGAAAGGTGACCTAGGAATGGAGATATGAAGCAACTACATTGAGTCACCAGTGGTGTCGGTTTTGAACTCATATAGAGTAATCCCATTTAAGAAAAGACACTTAGTGGTACGACCCCCTCCGATCGTCCTGATGTTTTGTGGGCATGTTATCAACCTAAAAAGACGACAAAAGCCAAAATATTATGTCCGGCAAAAATTTATTGGCTGAGTTATAGCCCAGCAAAGTTACACAAATATGAATTTGGGTATTTTGCCTCATGCAATCAATTTATGCACCAAGTGGCTGAGAAAGGTACCCCGTTACGTAAAATTGTCCAAGGAACAAGATTTTGCCCACAGATCGGACCTGCGGCCAATATTTCTTGACAATATGGCCTAAAAACCACTGAAAATTGACTAAAATAGCACATTTGTCTTGGGATTTCCGGGATATAGTAGTTTTGTTGGCCCTTTAGTGTCTTGAATCGATAGAAAAAATCGTTATGAATCCAATGAGCACCCACCCACATTTGTATCTCCAGCCGTTTAGAAGTTATGGTGCTCCAAAGCACGATTTTTGGAAAATTTCGCGTTGTCTAAGCGCTAATGCATAGCAAAAATGCGAATTTTCCCAAAAATCAAGCTTTGGAGCGTCATAACTTCTAAACGGCTGGAGATACAAATGTGGGCGAGCGCTCATTGGATTCAGGACCATTTTTATCATCGATTGAAGACACTCAAGGGCCAACAAAACTACTATATTCCGAAAATCCCAAGACAAATGTGCTATTTTTGTCAATTTTTAGTGGTTTTTAGTCCATATTGTCAAGAAATATTGGCCGCAGGTCCGATCTGTGGGCAAAATCTTGTTCCTTGGACAATTTTACGTAACGTGGTACCTGTCTCAGCCACTCGGTGCATAAATTGATTGCATGAGGTAAAATACCCAAATTCATGTTTGTGTAACTTTGCTGGGCTATAACTCAGGCAATAAATTTTTGCCGGACATAATATTTTGGCTTTTGTCGTCTTTTTAGGTTGATAACATGCCCACAAAACATCAGGACGATCGGAGGGGGTCGCACCACTAAGTGTCTTTTCTTAAATGGGATTACTCATACCAACAAAAATGATCTAATGTTCTCTTCTTCTGCCAGAAGTTTAGTGCTTTCAGTGCTTCAGACTCCAAACTAACAGGAAAACGTCCCACTACTATGAAAAGTGACCTGCGAATAGAAATATATGGCAACTACTCTGAGGCACCAGTGGATTTTGGTATCATACTAATGTAGGTTCAGTTACATTATTCACAATTTGTACATTAACATGATTCACATTCTCTACATTAACATGCACTCACTCTTAACATATTTCGCATGGCTGCGGCTGATGATGAAAATCAGAAACTTGGTGGTACCACTTTCCGTAACTCAGCGAAACTCTCTGAGCAAAAGGACTATGATAACACATCCTGGGACCTGGACTGGGATCCCATGGATCCTTATGGTTCATTCATGGATCAAAAGATGCTCCTTTTAATGCTAAATATTCTGGTGGAAACCCCATGTCTCTATCTTATCCGGTTCAGATTCTGCAGCTGTGGTTTCCTCAGCATTTGAGTTTCCGAAGCTGGGTGAGGTCTCGGTGTGAAATTGGTTCGGTCTTTTCAGTGACTAGTTTTCATTTGATGTGACTGCCTTTGGTGCCATTCGGTGGGATCTCAAGTCAGTTTTGTCAATCAAAGCTCTGGGGAAAAAAAAATAATTTTAAAAAAATATGAAATGAGTGCAAATCAGGTGATGTGCACTGTAAGTTGGGATACTATTTGTATGGTTCCACTAATGCCAGAGGTGTGTGTCCCAAGGCTATTTTGATTCATAATCGCACACTCTAAAGGAATGACTAACAGCTGTGACTGGGAAAAATAATCAGATTTCATTAACTTGGTCCTCACTTTCCCCACTTTGTGTGATTGAGGCGGATTGTAGGAGTACAAAATACAAAAAAAAATGCCACCAAAGTCTGATTTCACATGTGTATTTAAGCACGAAGTATTATCGAAAAGGAAAGAAATAGAACGAAAATACAAAGAACGGTCCTTATGTCTTATTGCGGGTTGGCCGGAGCGGGTGGAGGAGGATGACCGCCGCCGCCGCCGATCTGCGCCCGGTACTCTTCGTACTCTTCCTTGACGCGTCTTCGGACGTCATCGTCTAACGCTGGCTCCCGTGTTAACTCCTTCATGTCTTCCCAGCGCTGCGACGAGATAGAAAATAGGATAATAAAAACAAAGCAACGACCTTCTGCTATGCGAACCGTGCAGGGGGGATGTCAGAGACTGCTGCTCTCACCTTGCCGCAATAGGGGCACCTGAACGGTCTTGTCACTTTGGAGAGGCAATGCGCGCAGATGTGTTCTCCGCACGGCATCCTCCATGGTTTCCTCTCACGCACATTGAAAAACTCTTTGCACTGGGGGCACCTCAATTCGTCTAATGCGTAATCCACCACCGCATGTGACATGATGCTGACGACGATGCTGTTGATGTCGCTCAGAACGTGAACCTATTTGCAGGTTAGGGTTGGATAGAGGCCTTATGGTGTCGCCATGTTGTTGGTGTGCGGCCATTGCCAACGTCCGAAAAGAAAAAAACACGACTTTCGACCTCGTTTGCACTATACAAATAAGTTACTCCTTTAACCCTGAAACAGCCAATGTAGCCATTTGGCTACAACTCTTAAATTTTGCGCGAGAGTCTGCCATTAACAATCGAAATGGGGCCTCCGGAACACTCGGTCAGAGTGTCCGAGTGCACCGGAGGACTTTTTATGGCGATTTTAAGCCGCGCGCCGAAACGCTCTGCCGGGATTGGCGACAGGTTGCGATCTGAGCGCTCCCTGGTGGCGACTGGAGTCACTCCGAGTCTGTCAAACTGGAAGCTGCCTCCACTACTATTCTCTGCTTCTGTCGTTTCGTGTTGTTTACAAGGAGGCAGGTAATATCATCGTACACAATCTTCAAATCGCGGGCCCCAAGACGGTTTAAGACTTTCTTTTCATCAAACTCTCTGAGCAGCAGGTGAGACAGTTGAAAAAAATTTCCAAGTGTAACAATTTGAGGTTATGACAGCGTGAAAAGATGATGACATTGCCCTTTTTATTTCTGTGTAGAACAATGAATTCCAGAGACGAACAGAGAGCCAAACAACATTTTCACAACATTTTCTAAGACCGCGTGACGGGAGATTGAAGAAAAGCGACCGTCACTGAGCATTAGTGCCCCTCGATTTCCGTGTTTTGCGTGGTCTCGCGGATCGCCGCCACACCAGCCATTGGATTTGCAGCCCCCTGGGCGAGCTTTAAGACCTTGCAAAATCTCGGCCAGATCGGCCGAGCCGCTCAGGAGGAGTAGTGCGCACAGACACACACACACACAGACGAAGTTTTCTAACCCCACTGGAGTAACGGGCTTCGCTATCGCTCAGCCAACAAGGTTGGTGTACGCCAGACAGCGGCTTGTAACAGGCTTCGCGATGCTGCGCCAGCTCCGACAATAGGGTACTTCGTAGAATACCCAGAGACCGGAAGTCAGCGCCAGAACGGGAGAAACAAAAGAGCGTCGGGAGGTCGTGCTGAGTGGTGGTGGGGGTTGAAATCGGCGGAGTGGGGGTGAAAGCAATCAATTTAGCAGCTTCTTGAAAGGAATTCAAAGATTGAGTAACAACACCACAGAAGGAGAGGACACCCGTCAGGCTAGATGCAGTATTAATATGATTTTCAAAATACTCGTTAACGATTGACTTCTTTCCTTCCACAGTAACGGTAGCCGCGCATTTAGCAACATTTTTGTGGATTGACTCAATACCACGCACAAGACTTAAAGCACCTTTGGCCGCTGATTGTACAGCGTGCAAATGTGACAGTGAACGAGACCAAACGTCAACCAGACTTTTCAGAGAATTTACTAACTCATCAAGACGGTCTAACTGAATCTGCAACGCTGCACAGAAATCTTAGCAGGCTTTCGTGAAGTCTGAACAGAATGGATTGGGAAGCGGAGCGAGTCGGCAGACTCTCTCGTCACACATCACCACTCCAAAAGTCCTGATTGGACATCAATGCAGCATTCGGTTTCAACTTTTGAGCCGGGACCACCCTTCTATGTACTGGACGACGAGGTTGATTCACTGGTCAAGCTGCATGATATTGGTTTGACACTCTAACCTGGATCGGAGGTCGAAATAGATTCCAGTTTCGTTTTCAGCACCCTCCAAATCAGACGATATGATGAAAAATTTGACATGAACATACGTCAGTAAATAGTCTATTTTCTGCCGTTTAAGCGCTTTACAGCTGACCACATGGTTTGAGATGGAAAGCTGAATTTTGGTGTGTCGCGAGCCAAAAATATGCCTTATCACCCTGCAAAATCTTAGCAGAATCGGCCGAGCCGTTTAGGGAGCAGAGCGGACACAGACAAATAGACATGAAAAATTTTGCAACCTTACTGGAGCTATCGCTCAGCCAACAACTAAAATTGCTTACCACCATGCACACGTTTACACTGGTAGAACTCAAGCGTACTTTTACGCCTTTTTCTTGCGGTGTGGTGGGTGATTGTGTCGGAACGCTTTGTAGTCGCCCAGAGTTTCGCAGGAAAGCATCCATCCACTCATTATCAATTTTGGTCTTACCTTCCAAACGCCTCATTCCTTCCAGTGTATTCCTTCGCCATTCTCTGGAGGAGGATGTTCAGAAACAAGGGCGGGTCGTCTTGGACTAATGGATCCATGCCAGGTTCAAAGGCTGCAATCGAATTCTTGGTTAACAGAAAGAGCGTGACATAGAATTCATTTTGGAAGCAATTAAATTTTACTGCAGCTCCAGTACAACACCTTCACTTTCGGCACAACATAGTTTTCGTGTACTGTTGACATGTTGGCCGTCCACCCTGCCACGGGCAGTCTTCCGCGCAGTTAACTTCGGTCATTTGGAGCTCATTCATGTGAAAGAAGAACACCCTCATCACACTAAGATTTGTTGGCAAAGCGTTGTCGTCGAAACCAAACTCGGCCAGGCGGTAGCCGAAAACGTCCCGGAAAAACTCTTCTTGTTTTGGAAGCGACATGATGACAACACAGAAGGCACCTGTCGCCGAACGGCTCCGCAACCTCTGACCTGCCCGGAAGTCTAGCAGAGGAAGAATTTTTGAGCCACCCGCTCGTGCTCTTGCTCGGTTAGCCGCTCATCGGTGATGTCCGTGGCAACGGTGCATTGCCACGGACAACCCTCAGGACAGAAAATAACCTTCACAAAATTGAGCTTGCAGTCCTGCTCAAAAGTCGAAATTGTGGCAAGGCCATGGGTCGCCGCCGCCGTCGCCTGGCCGTTGCGAGCCGCGCAAGCGGAGCCATCCCCCTCCCCTCTGTTGGCGGCGGCGGTTCGCGTGCTCGCTTCAAACGGGGAAACGCGTCGGGGGAATTGGCCAATTTTCGCAGCGAAGTTGCTTAGGCCTTAGGGGCTGCCCCCCAGGTTCTTGAAGGGGCGCGGTTTCTTGACAAGGATCATCGTGAGCCAGTAACCCATGGGCCCGAATCAGCGCCCTGTCCATCATGCCACGGAGCGTGATCCCGGGCTCAGGGCGGGTTTTCCTGAAGAACCGGGGACCTATCGTACTCTTCCTGGCACCCACGCCCCGGTGTACCGTAAACCGGGGTAACTTGAGACAGCAAGGGTAACTTGAGACACTTCTGCTTTTCCACCTTTTCGGAGCTGCCACCTGGCTCGGCACATTCGGAGGGCAAAACTGCCCCAGCACTTTTTTTCCTACTTGTTTGGAAAGACGATTAAGCGTTTGCATGGCGGGTTAGGACCAAGCTGGTCAGTTCTATGACGATTTTTCAATTTTAGTAAATTTAACAATTTTAGAGAAGTGTTACAAGTCTCCCTTGGTACTCGTAACACGTCTTGCTGAGACCCAAATGATCATAGTATCTTTCAACCCCATTATTTCAACATTCTAAATGCAGCATTGGTTTTGAGGGAAAGCCATCATTCATCGGGTAATACTGACTTTTATAGAAAATGGTAACTGTGCGGGGTAACTTGAGACACCAAATTTCATTGAATTTGACGAAAGTTGAGTGGTGTAACTTGACCTTGGCACCTCCATGTACTACAGGGTGGTTTAAAGCAACGGACCTCCCCGTTCTGAGATCAAAACTAAGCCCCATTTGATCGGGAATCACTTTTTTAGACAGTGTAGAGGGTCCCAAGTGGATACGCAGCTTAAAGTTGGAGTGTTTTCTCAACTACTCACGGACCAGATGAGACATAATAAATCTTGAAGTCTCAAAAGATGGGGAATTTAATTACCTTTCCAACGAGCTAAATGTCATTGAAATCGGACAACTTATAGCCCAAGAACCGTCGATTTTTTGAAGAAAAACAACTGTAAAAATAGTTAAGGGATTTTGAGTAAATTTTAAAAATTGACTAAGACTGTATACCTTTTGCAGGAATGGACTTGTGTACGTTGAAATGACGAAAAATGACTTAACAGGTGTCAGGGTTGAATGCGAAATGAGAGAATCGCTGTACTTAGTTGACAGGGTTGGATGTGAAATGGGAGAATCGTTGCGCTTCTGAAGTGCCGTTATCCCTCAAATTACCGAATGTAACTTTGATGAAAAAAATCTTAATATAAGGATCAAAAATCTTCTAATATATTCCACAAGTAGTACTTTTCATTGAAAATAAGTTAAATCTCAGAAAATCAGTATTGACTGGCAAAAACCCCACTTCCGTGAAAAAGCAAAGTGAAAACTAGGAGTGTCTCAAGTTACCCCAAATGACGGGGTAACTTGAGACAACTTTAGAGGCCCATTACTCTCATTTTAGGTGACCCCCAAAAACTTCATGCGGCCCAAACCGAATGTTACCATGTGAAATTAAACATAGTTGGGATTCGGGTTGGTGAGAGAAGTTTTGTGGACACACGGTCCAAAAGACGTGAAATATTGTCTCAAGTTACCCCGGTTTACGGTACTCCCCCACTTTTTTTTATTTAATATACATTTCTTTTTAGGTAATGACTTGTTCATTCTCAGTGCGATGAGTTCGGAAGTAAAACTTAAAAGTGAAACGAAAAGCATCCCTGCACTGTTATTCCAGGAACGTGACATCACGTTCAAACGAATGTGACAAAGTGTCAGGTTCATTTGAGCATTGTGTCACATTATTATCAGCCATAAATTAGCATATTCACATTCCAACGAATGTGACACAATGCTCAAACGATCGTGACATTTTGTCACATTCGTTTGAACGTGATGTCACGTTCTGGAGTGAGAGTGTGGGAGTTACTCCATAAAAGTCTCCCTCCTGCAGTCGGCTTCCGTGACGACTGGCTTCGGGCACGGCGAGATCGAGCTGGTGGTGCAGCACCGGGCCAACGAGCTGGCAGTGTGGCGGAAAGACCACCCGGCCGATGTGGTGACCGCCGCCGTGGACCCAACCGAGAGCGCCAGCCTGCCCAGCACCCTGCGCATCAGGCCGCACACTTGGGAGCTCGACATGCCGGTGCAGTTCAGTGGTTAGTAATACAAGACACTCTGGACGAAAAATTGCCCTCGCGTCAACATTCCTCTTAACCTAAGGGAATTCACTTTCATTCCAGGAACGTAACATCACGTTCAAACGGATGTGACAAAATGTCACGTTCATTCGCTCCACAAATCGAAGAGCGTACATTGTATGCTCTAACTGGAGCATGCCTGCCAAGCATGCACTTACGAGTGCATACATGCTAGGGTGGCCCACTTTTTTTAAAAGTTTCAAAAATAGAGGAGCGCCGTCCAGATTCTGAAAGAAGGTGTAAAATCATGAATTTTGATATAAATATGATTAGATTTGGACTATTTTTAGGGGTCCATCAACGCACCTGAACTTTAAAGAAAAATTGAAAATGGACTGGTTTACTAAAATCGATGCCATTTCGGGAGTCTTTGATCGATTTTTGATTGCAAAACGGCGATCGTTTCGGAAAAGTGCGTTTTACTCGATGATGTACATAACATGACGATCCAACGCATTGCCCATTTTCCAGGGGCATACAATCTCGTTTTTAGCCTCTAAATCCAACATGTTCCTGCGTTTCGAAGGTGTTTGAGTTGTCCGATCGGATTGCTTGGGGCACCATTCGACGCGCCTGATCAAAACCTTTCAAAAATTGTCTCGAGCGTCGAAATCGGTTTGGTTGCCTACTGTACAGGAGCAAAAAACCACTGAAATTTGACGGAAAAGTGCATTTTTGTGATACAAAATATCTGGTTTGGCATCTGGTCGGATTTTTTGTGTTGCCATTTGACGCGCCTGGTCAAAATCTTTCGATAGCCGTCTCAGACGTCCAAATCCGGTGGGTTGCCTATCCTCCAGACGAATTTTTCGACATTCGACATTTTTTGCTTGTAGGGTCGGCAACCCACCGGATTTGGACGTCTGCGACGGCTATCGAAAGTTTTTGACCAGACGCGAGAAATGGCACCACAAAAAATCCGACCAGATGCCAAACCAGATATTTTGTATCACAAAAGTGCACCACTGTAAAAAATATGTTGTGAATTTACGACGGAATATTTTCCGAAGGGTTTTTGGGAATGTCCAAAAGTGCACTGTAAATGTTTCTTTCCTACAGGAACTTTTGTAAATCAACGTAGGTTCGTCGTTAATTTACGAAGGTTCTTTGTAAATTTACGAAGAAAAATCGTAAATTTACAAAATCCGTTGTAAATTTACGAAGGGCTTCGTAAATTTACGACGGGCTTCGTTAATCTACGACGGGTCTTCGTGAATCTACGGCGAACCTTCGTAAATAAACGAAGGAAGTGTTGGCAATTTTTTTGCCGAAGGATCCGTCGTTAATTCCAGACGTATAATTACGAAGAATCTCTGTATATAAACGAAGTTTCTTTGTTTATAAACGAAGGTTCCCTGTAATTTACGAAGGATCTTTGTAGATTTACGAAGGTGCTTTGTAAAATTTCCATCGTGATTGGAAAATCAGCAGAGATCTTTCAAAAAATTAACGAAGGTTTTTGTAAATATACGAAGAGCTTCGTAAATTAACAAAGGAACCGTTGGCAATTTTTTTGCCGAAGGACCCGTCGTTTATTCCGGATATTAATTTTTACAGTGACTTTTCCGTCAAATTTCAGTGGTTTTTTGCTCCTGTACAGTAGGCAACCAAACCGATTTCGACGCTCGAGACAATTTTTGAAAGGTTTTGATCAGGCGCGTCGAATGGTGCCCCAAGCAATCCGATCGGACGACTCAAACACGTTCGAAACGCAGGAACATGTTGGATTAAGGGGCTAAAAACGAGATTGTACGCCCCTGGAAAATAGGCAATGCGTTGGATCGTCATGTTTTGTACGTCATCGAGTAAAACGCACTTTTCCGAAAAGATCGCCGTTTTGCAATCGAAAATCGGCCAAAGACTGCGGAAACAGCATCGATTTTAGTAAACCAGTCTATTTTCAATTTTTCTTTAAAGTTCAGGTGCGTTGATGGACCCCTAAAAATGGTCCAACTCTAATCATATTTGTATCAAAATTTAAGATTTTACACCTACTTTCAGAATCTGGACGGCGCTCCTCAATTTTTGAAACTTTAAAAAAAAGTGGGCCACCCTAATACATGCCATGTACACGCTATATGAAGCATGCGTCCAGTGCAAAAGGGATAGGGAGTTGCCTGCATCAGTTAGCGTGTACATGGCATGTATGCACTAGAAAGTGCATGCTTGGCAGGCATGCTCCAGTTAGAGCATATTGTATATACAATGGACGCTCTTCGTAGAGTGAGCATTGTTACAATGTGAATCAGCCATAAATTAGCTTTTCACGTTCAAACGAATGTGACAGAATGCATACAGGAACGTGACATCTTTTCACATTCGTTTCAACGTGATGTCACGTTCCTGGAATGAGTGTTCCACTTCGAAATCTGTTTCGGACACTAAACTCCCAACATCCTATTTGAATTGTAAAGTACTAAGAATCAGTTTGGCATTATGACAGCACAGCATTTCTTAGAAGGAAATTGGGATTGTACAACACTGCGAAAAAACTACAGAGAATCCTGGTAATTTTTTCGCAGCGTCGCTCTGTACCAAAAACTACAGTGATCTCCGTCTTTTAAAAGACGGAGCTCACTGTTGTTTTTGGTGTTCATCTCTCTGTTGTCCGAGCGGCCAATGCCACATCGGGACGGCATGGTCAAAGCCTCATAGGTCACCGTTTGGTCCCCGAGGACGTCAACGGGCACCTCACAGGGTCCCCGATGACGATGCGAGCATTTTAGACCTAGGTTCCGACCATTCGTTGAAAAGGACTCGTCAAGATCTACTCGAATCAAGAATTTCAAAAAATTCTTGGTCAACCCCCTTTTTTTAAGATCCTGATTGGTCGACTGGATCTTGAAATAACGGGGGTTGACCAAGAAATTTTTTTTATTCTTGATTCGAATAGATCTTGATGAGACCTTTTCAAGGAATAGTCGGAACTAGGTCTAAAATGCTCGCATCGTCATGGGACCCTGTGAGGTGCCCGCCGACGTCCTCGGGCACCCAACGAAGACCTATAAGCTTTGACCACGCTGTCCCGACGTGGCCTTGGCCGCTCCGACAACAGAGAGATGAACACCAAAAATAACAGTGACCTCCGTCTTTAAAGACGGAGATCACTGTAGTTTTGGGTACAGAGCGACGCTGTGAAAAAATCAACAGGATTCTCAGTAGTTTTTTCTCGCAGTGAACGTCTAGTGCGTGCATCGTACTCCCCTGCTGGATCAAATTCCTAACGAGTTATATTTATGGACCAGATGCTACAGTTGCCTGAACTTTAGTGCTGCGTTTTCAAGAGCGGGTGGCTGCCCAGGAGAAACTCAAACATCGACCCTGACACGGCGGGTGAAGACAATGGAAGAAAGTAAAAATGGAAAATTATAGAAGTAAAGAATAAATAATCATTGTACGCAGAAATACTCTCCTTGCGAACCAAGGTCAGCTTATCATGCGCGCTTCCCCTCCACGATACCTGACCAAGGAGAGGAAGAATTCGCACAGGGAAAATCAATTAAGATAACTGGACACTAATCAAGGCTGAAATCGTGCGCGCAGTGGCACCATGAATGATTTTGCAGACCTTTTTTACGTCCCTCATATAAGTGCCTCCCCTTATGCTAAAACACAATATTTTTTTTTTGAAATTGTTGCAAAAAGATTGATCTTTCGCATGGTTACTGCCGTTTGTCTCTAGCATTCATGGATATCTTTTCAATTCAGGTGCAGACAGAAAATTCGAAAAAAATTGAAAAAGCGTGCACGACGTGCTACTGCCCCCTAAAAACACTCTCCTTTTCATGAGAAGGAAAGTGTACGCCAGACAGCGTACTGTTTCCTGAGTGATACTGCAGCCTGTTACGCCAGTGGGGTTGATGAGTTTTGCATGTCTATCTGTGTACACTACTCCACCTGAACCGCTCAACCCATTCGGCTGAGATTTTGCACCGTCAGTAAGCATGTCCTTGGCACGCCACACACCAAAATTCGGGCAACTGACATTTGTCCTCATGCTAGGTTTTACATCATTTCATTTGTTTAAGAGGGCGCTGAAAATGAAAATACAAACATTAGGGTACTTCGGAGAAAACCTAGACCGGAAGTCAGCGATAGATCGGGAGAAACAAAAGACCATCGCGCGGCTGTGCTGAGCGGTGGAGGGGGCCGAAATGGGTGTAGTGGGGTGAAGCGGCGCGCGCAGCTGTCCCCACTCTGCCCATCCACGCCCCCACCACCGCTCAGCACGGCCTCGCGACGCTCGTTTGTTTCTCCCGTTCTGTCGCTGACTTCCGGTCTGGATTTCCTCCGAAGTACCCTATTTCGGCATCCGACTCAGGTTCGAGACCTAATACGATAAAAGTTAGCCAGAAGTTTAGGGGAGTCAAACCACAACTGTCACGCAACTTGACCAGCGAACCAATCACATCGCCCCGTACATGAAAGGGGGTTCCAGCAGGGGGCGGCAACGATACTGCTAGGACGGGGGCTATGCGCGATACCCCTACCATCATCCCTGTAGACCGTCACTGAGGTCACTTCCGGTCCAGTAGGAGGCACTTCCCTTGACGCAGTGTCATATTTTCACTGTTTGGAACAGTTGTTTAGCGTGCCACAGTCTGTCGATACAAAATATACCGATAAAACAACGTCAGAGCGGTGCCGGAGTGACGCTGCGGCTCTGCGTCGTTTGTTGGGGGAAGAAATAGAGCATTCTAGTGGTCGCCGATCGAAGAACATGAAGAAGAACAAAACCGGAAATCGGGTGGAAAGGGTGGGGGGCGAGTCGGGTCTGCGCATGCGCGCGCGCGCTGTCTGATAGGAGAGGCGGGAGGAGGAAGAAACGTTTAGGACGCTAAAACAAAGTTTAATTAAATGTGTTAAAGGATTAAATAGGTATGTAAGCGAATGTTATTTTAGAGTATGAAAAGTGCCTCAGTGACCGTGTGAGTGGAATATCATCGTTACAAGGCCATTTCGGCCATAAACAAGATACCTAACCTCACCCGCCGGCCGGTTTCTTTTTTATACTCAGTCTTTGACTTTTACGAACTGTCAATCCTTCAAATATTAAAGTCAGATATTTAAACCGTTAAACCTGATCTTACGTTGTTTTTTTTTTCAATTTTTCTCTTAATTTAACATATAAGTTCCCAGTATCCACCCAACGTCACCTGTTGCAGTTTTATCCTTTTGTAATATGCTTTGATGATACTTCCATGAAGATTCTGCCCATCATTATTTTATTCCGTTTTTATGCAGAATGGATTTCCTTGTCACTCCAACTAAGCGCCCCAAGGATGTACAGAAAGTGGCGTCAACTGATGAGAAAGTGTTATCAACGGACAAGAAGTGGAAGGTTGATAAAGTAAGCCACCATTCACTGTAAGTAATGTAGTTTGTTTTCAAACAAGTTTCTAACTTTGCATCCATTTGTTTAGGTTGATGTCACGCCTCCGAAATCACCTCCATTACTGAACAATGTGAGTATCCCTTCTTTGTAATGTGATACAGCTAGATGATTCGTACTCTGATAGTCAAGACATAAAATATTTTGATCCTTTCTTTTTTTTTCGTGATTTGATTGTTTCTTTATGGGTGATCTTTTAGTGGTTAAATCATGTGCCTCCTGAGGAACCAGTGAAACCGTTACATCCACCCATAGTTTTCAATGACTGGAAAGGGTTGCCTCATGCACATAGCGGTCTTACAAATTTGCACAATACGTGCTTCATTAGTTCAGTTATTCAGGTAATGATAAATAAAAATTGTGATTCTTTACTCTTTGTTATAATACTAATTTGGGTTCTTGTCATATCACAGGCTATCTTCCATGTTCCACCATTTGTGAAATGGTTACATAGTCATGAAAAATGCAGCTCTATGTTTTGTATTACCTGTGGTTTAAAAAATTTAATGGTTAAATGACTAAAAAGTAAAAACTACAGACCAGCAACCCTGGTTGCTCACTGAGAGGTAAGGAATCTCATTTGATTTGTCTTATATGCGTCCAGAAGAAACTTTTGCGAATCAATGTATTATTCTATGAAATGTACACGTTACAGTTCACGCGCCAAATCTAGTTAAAGCAGAACAAACTCAAGAGGATGCTGAAGAGTTCCTAAGCCAACTATTGGGTATTTTGGAGGGAGAGTTTTTTCTACGGTCCAAACTTAAAAGTGACAGGTAATGTTGCCCCCCTTTGTTTAAATTTAATCTCTTAACTATTAACATCATTTAATGTATTTGCAGTCTGGAGTATCTCACTAAGCTCAACCACTCCAACAAACAGAATCTTCATGGGCTGGATGAAGACCAAAAGTAAGTGTTCATTGTTTCTTATCATTGTATGTCCTCCTTACCAATGGCTTGCATTTTTACAGATACATGTACAAATTGTGGTGCTCAGTCGGAAACTTACTCTCCTTTCTGTCATTTGGAGGTAGCTCCCCAAAAATTTCGGGCAGGAGCACAGTCTTTGCAAGTTATGATCTCAGATTATTTCAACACCGATCGTATCTCGTTGAAGTGCACATGTAACCACAAGACTGCTGCTAAGGTGTATTCTGTTCACAAGAGCCCTCTGGTCCTCGTTGTTCAGGTAAAAGGTGAGTGACGATCCATTTAGGAATTTGGAAAGTTTTCCAATGCATCTCAGTTGACATCTTTTTTTTACAGGTTTCCTGCTGTTGTGTGTTAAGAATCCAAGTCTTGTTATTTTTACTCATCATTGACTGTACCTGGTGTAAAGGAAACATATGATCTTAATTCTGTTGTTGTCACAAAGGTCCTACCATGACCAATGGGCATTACGTTGCGCTGGCTAAATGCCCTAATAGAAGAGTTCATCTCTTTGATGATGACAATGTGAGTGCTGTTTCGTGTTCCACAGTTGTACTCATATGAATGTTTTTACATGACCGTGCCATATTCTTTGGTCAGCTCTCCTAATCGTGTGTTTTCCTTAACAGGTGTCGCCTGCTTCCTTCAGTGACCCAGAGGCCTTACAAGGATGTTACTTGCTCTTCTACACTAGATGCCCCGAAGTTCCTAAGTTAGTTAATTAAAACTGTTCTGCCATCAAACCTCAAGGAAGTGCAAGGTAAATCATCCGTACTGCTATTATTATTCTAATTTTTCCTTTGTCAAATATCTAATTAATAATCTGTCCTCTATTAATATTCACCGTATTGTGTAATCATGCTTCAACTAATTTCTTTATTTTTCGGTAAATACTAGCAACCAAAAGGCAATAGTTTGCTGAAACCAAAGGTAAAAATACATCTTTGTTACATTCATTACTTGACACGTTCACAGATACTTCTAGTTTAAATTTCTTTTTTTTTCAGGTACCCCTCCCTGTGTCTTCAAAGGACCATATTATTATTGGGAACTCCCAGACCAATAGTAATGCAGCATCTGTCGCACCCATTTCCATGACCATTTCAAAGAAAAGGAGGAAAGAGCCGAAGGTAGTCTGCACTTCTTAAACTTATGTAATTGTCTCAAGACAGTCTTTTGAGTTTTTTATCAGTCATATTAATTAAAATTATTTGTGCTTCTTCCTCTCAGACACATTCAAGTCAATCGTCCAATGATTATGCCATCCTGAGCTCACTCACCGCCCTACTATTTCACCCCCTGCACATCAAAAGGTCAAGAAAGAACATCCGAAGGTATGCCAATACTGTAGAAAAATATTTTGCAGGTACCATGAGACTGAAATCTGGGAACATTTTTCTATGCTATATTTCAGACACATTCCAGTCAGTCTTCTAATGACTATGCTATACTGAATACAACCCACCAGCCTGTACTTTCCCCGTTGCTTATCAAGAGATCTAGGAGAGATGAGCCGAAGGTATCACCTTATTACAGCTATGGAAGTTATCACTGGCTTAGTTCCTCTGTTGTCTTATTTTTTTTATATACTTCACTTTTTTTTTGTTTTTCTCAGACTCATTCCTCTCAATCATCTCATGATTATGAGATCCAAAGGAATATTAAGAAGGTGGTGGAGGCAAATAGCGCTATTCGGCCCAATGTGAGCATTGCATTTTATTTAACTATTCCAAAGGGTGAATTAAAGAGCACTGCACACTGTAATACTGTACATTTTCAGGTTGATGCTTCTCACTCAAACGTTGAACTTACCCCTGATTTCAAGCCTGCAGTAAGTTAAAATCAATTTCTGTCTGTCCTGATTCTGTTATAATAAGAAGAGGCGTGATCTCTCTTTTAACTAATGGAATATGCTTCATTATATCCGCTGTTTCAGGTGCATTCAACCCAAATGGTAAATGAGTCACACAAAAGGCAGCTCTTCACTTCTCCAACAAAGTCTCCGTTACACCCGTGCTAGTCTTTGACGGAGGAAGTGAGATGGGTAACCAAAGGTTCCAGAAGTTGCAGACACACGTAAGTTCAATTTTAAAAATGGCGAGTAAATATTTTTATCCGTAAAGTCCCTCACACAATGCACATTACCATTTTCAAATCCTTCTGTTCCAGGCACCTGTCGACCAACAACAACAAGCTGCCCACAATTTCTAAGCTTGTTCAGTTACCATTCAAAGTTGTTGAGCAGAATACTGTTGCACAGCTTCAAGAGTTTCTGAAATGTAGGGATATCCCACACACAGCACCTCGAAAGGCAGAACTTGTCTCAAGGTTCATTCAGCATCCTTGCATTTGTTTTATATGGCCCTGGTATGAATGTTGCATTTAATAATAAAAATAATTCTCTTCTATCAGGGTTGAAGGTACATTGCATTGCATGGTGACGAAGAAATGCATACAATTATTCCTGACATGAATGCGGAAACAACTCACCGCCTGAGGTTTGTACTTTATCATTATACTACAAAATTCAATTGTGCTAATTATTGGCTTATGTCTTGCGCTCTGCTCACATTGTTGAAGTGTACAATGCATGCAATATTAAGTACTACTTTTCTTTGACAGCTGTGTAGTCAGGTGTCTGTGAATTTCCAAGCAGTGGGTGGGGTCCATTTCCTAGCCAAAACATTCCAAATACCTTTCATTTTGGTAGAATATATGATTATTTAGTAGAAAGTGCCCCCCAATATGCTCCAGAATTTCTACATGACACTGTTCAGGAAATGGACTCAGAAGATGAACTGGAACTTTCTGTTGGCCCAAATTGTAAGTGACTGTCAATGGCTTCCTTTCCTTTCCTTACTTGCAGATAGATTTTATTGGTAATGTGTTTATAATTATTAATTTATGTGTTTGCACTCTTTTGTTTTGAAGGTGTACCCAATCATGGAAATCAGTGACTGAATTTGACCTCCAACCTGAAGCAAATGGTTTTAAAGACCCTTTTGATACAGAAAGAGGATTCATCAATGATGTAAAGAAGCTGAGGCAGGGATTTAAATTTTTAAAAAGCAGGCATGCTCGTAGGATTCTAGATACGGTGAATGGTAACTTATACTTTGTGAAGTGTGACATGAAGGCATCCATGGAGAAAAAATTCTACAAAGTCAAAGTTGCCATATCCATCCCCTCTGGCAATATAAAATTCTGCCAATGCGAATGTGGTGCGCAAGCACTTCGCAGGTGCTGCCATATAAGTGGTCTCTTGCTTCATGTGTGGTGTCATGTAAGAATCAACGGTTTTGAAGGTAAGCATATTCTCATTAATGAAAGAACCATGATCAAGAACATTAAGGTACATATTCTAACAAATCCTCCTTTGAATGCACTATCCTAGAGTCACCTTACTGCTTGAGGAAGTCACACATTTTTAACAAAATTTATTTACTGTACCAGTCATGGCTCCCTCAGTAATTTGATATATTCTGCAACCAATGGGGCATTTCTCAACCATACATTTTTATGTGAGGTGATTTTCTGGATCATTTCATTAGTCATTTTGAAATTTAGAAAACCATGACAAATTTGTACTTTCTTATCCCATTTCTAAACCTTACATTTAATTACACAAAATTCAATAATTACATTCCACTGAAAAGGTTATAACCGACTTACTTTTCACAATAACTGTGTCATTTTCATCATTTTTCATCAAACAATCCCATTTTGTTCATCAAACAATCCCATTTTGGATGCCATGGAAGCTTCACGGGAGGGAGGCAGTGACTCATGCCATCTGGTTTGTTCACAACACATAAATTAATAGCATTGACCTACATAAATTAATTAATTATCATATTTTGGGAAGCTAACAGCAATGTTGATTGTGACTAACAGTGTACTATGTGGCCTTGTACTAACAACTATTTATGTGTTATGTGTGTGCATGGCTTATAGCGAGGCTTGATGCTGCCTTTTGTGTCGCACCTTGTATTTTCTTTAAAAAAATGTAATGGGATACTTTTATTAATCAGTTATTTTTTTTAGCCTTCACTTCACGGTGGCATTGTTTGCGGCGGATTTAAGGTAAGCCAAGCTGCTCCTCTCCACAGATGGATTTCCAGGTGTCCCAGTTTTAATGTCAGATACAGTGCATGTTCGTAAGTATCTCTGACAATGTTCAAGAAAGCATGAACTGTGTTTGTTCAGTAGTTGCTTAATTGTACTGCTTTTGGGTTTAAATAAATAAAAGAAATAAAAGAAATATTTTATTTGCATAATTTTCAGTGGCAACCTTCTGACAATGACACAATAAATTAATTACACATTGTTAAAACAATCAATCTGCAGAAGTTTTCTTAGATTTCTTCTTTCTAGACTTTGATTTGATAGCACGATTACAGAAGTTGGTCAAGTAAGCACAGACATATATTAAATCATCCATCACTCCTCTCATAGTTAAGGGAATTGTGTATCTCACAAGCCTGAAATCCTTTATCTTTCCTATGGCATGTTCAATGTAAATTCTCGCTTGAGAAACAGCTGAATTGTACAGTTCCGCAGCTGCTGTCAAGGGCTTACCTTCAATAAAATCTGGCGGCTTGATTTGTTTTAACCCCAATTTCAAGCAGCTCACCAACAACATTAAATCCACGATCACACATGACATCATCACCCCTTTCAAGTAAATTCATCAGACCACAACTCTTCATTATTTCCTTGTCAGATTTGCTACCTTCAAATCCTTCACTGACATACATAATACCTCCATAACATGAGATGCCAATCAAGTACTTAAATGTATTGTAATGTTTGTATTGAGAGTACGTGTTATTTTGTTGATCAGCATTGGAGGGTATCTGCGTCCTAAACTCAGCACCATCAATAATAATTCTAACATCAGGAAACGCCTTGAAAGGTGCAGGCCTGTTACTTTGCTGCTGCTGTCTTGTCAAAAACATAGCCTCTTGCATACCCTTGAAATTATTGGCCACTTTTCGGAGGACACCAAAGAATATAAAGCCACAGTACGCTGTGCTGATCCCAAACTGATAAGCTAGATCTCTCAAAGGAGTTCCTCTCCGCAGCCTCACCAGCATGAGCAGCAACCTGCTCCTTGCAGATATTTTTGATGGTAAAGCAGTTCTTCGATTTGGTGTCCTCATTTTGTAGTCATACTTCAGGTGCATGATACCCTCTTCTCCATCAAGCAAAATGAACAGTGCCTCAAAGTTCAGTTTTGAAAGGCCACAGAAAAAACTGAAATCTTTGTCACTCATATTTTCATGCCATAGTTCATATGATACAATGCACCTGATGTAGATAGTTTTCACTCCATTCTTCACGGCGACAGCAGTTTCATCCTGAAACAAAGTACAAGCAAGACATGAGCATGAGAAATCGACATAAGCAAGGGAAACTCACATTGAAATGTCTAATATTTATATAATTTAGTGATTTAAAAAAGAAAAGAATGTTGAGAGTGAAATTATTCTTAATAAACTGAAAGTAAAAATTATGGTAGGGATTAGGGATAGATTAAAAAATGTAACATTTAAGTGTGATGTAATAGCCCATGTGATCTTTTACTTTCAGCTGTTTCATGCACTTCACTCCCCAGTTACTGGAATGCTGGATCGTTGAAGACAAATCCTGGCCGAATCAAAGATAACAGATATGATTCAGTAAAATTAGATGTTGAACGGAGAGCCAAATTTGATACCAGACCGACACGAGACCAAAGTACACTTGCTAGTCAAGCAGATTTAAGAAGTTTTGTTGCATATCTTACTGGAAATCCGTACAAAACACTGTGGCAGATGCACATTCCGCTTACTTATGAGGACTACTCTTGGAAAGATGTGACAATGAAGGAGAGACTGGTGCTACGGATATTATCAAAGACATTAATCAAGAGCTTAGCAACAGTGGACCCCAATCCCGAGGTAATGAGAGAAGTGTTCTCAGGAACTAGTCACGGCATGAGAGTTTTTGAATTTATGGACACAGTTGGGCAGGGTGATAACTCAAAGTGGCTGGCTGCGAGAGGGTTGAGACTGACAGCATCGATCACCTACAAAGTGCTACATTTCGAACAAGAAAAGGCCAAGAGATCATTTTTAAGACAACATCTATGGGGCCTGAAGAATGACAAAGAAGAAACAGGAGAGAAATCTGACACAGGGACACCACCAGCAATTGCCCATGGCAAGGCCTATGAAAAGAAAGGGGTTCAGAGTACTTGCAGTATAGGCAAATATTTGACAGCACTGTTTCTGTTGATGACTGTGTGGGACTGATCATGCGTGAAGATTATCCTGAGTTTGGCTGCAGTCCTGATGGCATAGTATACTCAGATTACAATGCTCCTCGCCTTCTGGAAATCAAGTGCCCTTTCAGCCTAAAATTGTTGTCCCAGAAAATTATGAAGACGTTCTCACAGCAAAACAGAAAAGTTCATTTTGCCTTAGAAAAAACTTGAATGGAGACATTGTTTTAAAAGAGGAACATTCATATTACTACCAAGTGCAGTTTTCTCTTGGCATTCTGGGATTAGAGGATGCCGACTTTGTCATTTATACACTTAAAGGGATTTTAGTAATTCCTATACAATTTGACCCGAATTGGTGGAATGAGAAAGCAGACAAACTGAAAAAAATCCACCACAAGTTAATAGCACCAGAATATTTTTTGATGAGAACCCCAAGAAATTTATTACCATTTACTAAGGTCAATGTTGACAAGAAAATCCCTAACAAATTATTAAAAGAGTTGGTTGGCTGTGGGGACTTCAATCTTTTGAAGATATTAATCAAGACTGAAGGGTTGGATACATTTAAAGAATTGATTGAAAGTGAAGATCTCCATTTGTTGACTGAGTGTATTGAAAGGGAGGATTTGGATTCACTGAAAGAATTGGTTGAGAGTGACCAATTGATTCACTCTGCCTCAGAAGAAACATTTTCAAGTAAGAAGAAAGACTTTTTCAACGATACAGAATCTCTGAAATATGATGAATCTGATGATGAAGATTCGAATCCTGACAAGTGGTTCTTTGCAGACTGTGAAAGTTATGTGAATGCTAAATCTGAAAATCATAAGACAGTTTTTAGAAGTGGCAGTGCTGCCCCTGACAAAACTGTACTTGGTCAAGACTGTGATGCTTTAAGTGAGACTTATGATGGTGATGGTTGTGCTGAAAAGGCTGCCAGTGATAATAGTGAAGGCAGTGAAGACTGTGTTGCTTACAGTGTGGATGAGGGTAATGCTGAAAGTGATAATAGTGATAATAGTGTAGGTAGCCTAAACAGTGTAGCTTATAGTGTGACTTTTGATGAAGAGGGTAACGCTTACTTCTGAAAACTTGTAACATACCTTCCTCCTAGTTATTTTCCTAGTTATTTTTCTCTTCCTCTTCTTTACAGCATGCTTTGGTGTTTCTCCTTCTGCCTCTGGATGGACTCCCAATTCCTGTTCCTAAAAAAATAAAACCAAAGCTTGTTGAAGTTAAATTAATTATAAACTGAATGGCTGTTTGTATTGTAGAAAGAGAAGTCTTTTTATAAATTATTATCGTAATTGTTCAAGTATTATAAATTATTATCATAATTGTTCAGGTATTATAAATTGTTATGTTATGCTTAAGAACACCTTATGTGACATGAACAAGTATTATTAATTTCTATGTTAGCCTAAGAATACGTACTGTGGCAAATGAATCCGTCCCTCGTCTTTTATGAATAATGAATGACTGCTCCATTGTATATCCTCAGTAGATGTAAAGTCCTGCTAAAACATATTAATTGTGCAAATGCTTTCAGACAAATGGAGCAACGAGCCAATTTTATTATTGTTCTTACCTCGTTCCCATTGAAGTTTAAGGGTTCTGATGTCCACTTTTTACTGGTAGATATTACTTTATTTTTTCTTCTTCCCTGGACGCTGGATACAACAAAAAATGGTTGTTTTAACCTATGTTACAATGACAACACAACATCTGAAAATCAAAATTAAATACCTTTGGAGTTGGTGGCTCAATTGGTAGAACCATCCTGTGTATCTGTTGCAGTGGTAAAGAGAAATTCGACTAACTCGCCAGAACTGCTTCAGATGAAAAAGTTGTGATTTTAATCTGAGGTTATAGTATAAAAAGATGCCATTATCAGGACGTCCAGTACACCGTCCGTCCGCAAATAAATCGCGAAAAAAGTATTTAATGACCTTGCGTAAAATATTCCCCTAGATACCGTAAACCGGGGTAACTTGAGACAGCAAGGGTAACTTGAGACACTTCCGCTTTTCCACCTTTTCGGAGCTGCCACCTGGCTCGGCACAGTCGGAGGTCAAAACGCCCCAGCACTTTTTTTCCTACTTGTTTGGAAAGACGATTAAGCGTTTGCATGGCGGGTTAGGACCAAGCTGGTCAGTTCTATGACGATTTTTCAATTTTAGTAAATTTAACAATTTTAGAGAAGTGTTACAAGTCTCCCTTGGTACTCGTAACACGTCTTGCTGAGACCCAAATGATCATAGTATCTTTCAACCCCATTATTTCAACATTCTAAACCATGCGGCACCAGTTGCGACAATCCACGCATGGCGTCAACATGTACCTTGGCCTGCGACACTTCCTGCTTGCTATCGGGAAGCCCTCACTGTAACAGGGTACTTGGGAGAAAACCCAGACCGGAAGTCAGCGACAGAACAGGAGAAGCAAAAGAGCGTTGGGAGGCCGTGCTGAGCGGTGGTGGGGGTCGAAATAGTGTACTTTCGTAGAATCCTGAACCGGAAGCAAGCAGACCAGCAGACGCCAAATTGGCCGGAAACTAACCTCTCTTCGGATCCAAAACTATAGCCGAGCTGTACAAATATTGCTCGCGAAACACATATGCACTGCAAACAAGTATCAAACGACTGTTTATGTTTAAGTGTGGCTGATACCTTTGACGGATGTCTCTTTCCAATGTCAAGTTTGGATCTACTTCCGCCAACATGGCGTCTGTGTGCTTCCGGTTCAGGGATCTACGAAAGTACCCTATCGGCGAAGTGGGGGTGAAAGCGGCGCGCGCATGCTGCCCCCACCCCGCCGATTTCGACCCCCACCACCGCTCAGCACGGCCTGACGACGTTCTTTTGTTTCTCCCGTTCTGTCGCTGACTTCCGGTCTGGGTTTTCCCTTAAGTACCATATTTGAGATGAAGGAGTGCGTAGAGCACTCTGTGATGAAGGATGGTAGTAAATACCCCTACTTGCAACTCTCTTCAACCCAGGGCCTGGCACCGATTGTCACAAATTTCCGATATTAATTTGGTTCAGATGGTCTTGCCGAGGCCTATCGCCATCGACAATGAAGTTCTGAGTCGGCCAGTCCGCGTTTACCCAGACCCCCAAGTGCGTTAACACGAAGTCGGGCTCCAAGACCCGCTTTCCGACCCCTTGTTGAAAAGGTCGTGGCGAGACCTATAGAAGACAGCAATCAATTTTTTGCAGTCGTTTGACCGTTGTATCGTTGGTGCATTGAGGCCTCAAGTTCTTTGATGGCCGTTTCAAAAGGAATCAAGATTCCCATCAGCTGTTGCATCATGGTTCTTTCTTCCCCCCTTCATATAAGGGCTTCCCTCTTTTTGGACGCCGCCTGCGCATCAAATCAAATAAGCGGATTAATAACGTTTAGAAATATACATTTGGACAGCAGTGCTGTGACGCTCTCCCGATCCTTTGAAGCCACGGAGGGGATCTCGTCACTATTCTTATGCCAGATGAAGAATAACCTTACCATCGCGAGGACTGACATTCAGCGGGTTTCAACCTCACCACTATACATGTATACCATTACTTTCAAAGAAGAAGGGAACACAGTCCATGATAACTCCTTTACAACCCATGACAAGTAAAGAGCAGGCCTAAAGCTAATGAGCACGGCCTGAAGACGCTCTTTTGTTTCTCCCGTTTTCTGTCGCTGAATTCCGGTCTGTGTTTTCTACGATGTGAATAGGGTACTTCGTAGGAAACCGAGACAGGAAGTCAGCGATAGAACGGGAGAAACAAAAGAGCGTCGGCAGGCCGTGCTGAGGGGTGGTAGGGATCGAAATCGGCGGGGTGGGGGCAGCATGCGCGCGCCGCCTTCACCCCCACCACCGCGCAGCACGGCCTGCCGACGCTCTTTTGTTTCTCTCGTTCTGTCGCTGTCTTCCGGTTTGGGTTTCCCCCGAAGTACCCTATTCCTTTTTAACTCATCGAGAAAGAGAATAGGGTACTTCGGAGGAAATCCAGACCGGAAGTCAGCGACAGAACGGGAGAAACAAACGAGCGTCGCGAGGCCGTGCTGAGCGGTGGTGGGGGCGTGGATGGGCAGAGTGGGGACAGCTTGCGCGCGCCGCCTTCACCCCCACTACACCCACATCGGCCCCCTCCACCGCTCAGCACAGCCGCGCGATGGTCTTTTGATTCTCCCGATCTATCGCTGTCTTCCGGTCTAGGTTTTCTCCGAAGTACCCTATTAAATGTCACTCAAAATCATTATAGAGTGTGAGTGTACGCCAGACCGTGTCTTGTTACAGGGTTCGCGATGCTGTGCTAGTTACCGCAATCCACGCATGGCATTTACACCTTCCTTAGCCTGCGGCGCTTTATGCTGGCCTTCAGCAAGCTCTGAAGAAATTTAAGTTGAAGCACTGTTGAGAGTACTGTTTGGTGTAGGTTTCCAATATAATATAGCTGAGTCGAATACTGTAACAAAATTTTTCAGAGGGTCACTCCCTTTTCCTAAGATGTTGAACTGAACAACTGCTGAAGTCGGGCACCTGGACCCCCTTCGACCCCCCGAAGAAAAAGTCTTGACGAGACTCATAAAATTTTCAGTCGGTCGACCCCCTTTTTCCAAGATCCTGATGTGAGCATCTCGTAGTAGCGGCTGATACTGTCGGAACCGGATCCATTAAATTTTTCAGGTCGCCTCGATTCCATAAGTACCCCTACAATCAGTACTATCGTCTATTTACGGCCGAAATCCTCCTGCGGCACTACAAAATCTACTGTATACTTAGTATACACCATTAGGAGTGCACTTGGGCCGCCTATCCGCTTGCACATGTATTCTCCTATAGGGCATTTTCACGAATCCCTGGCCCGGAAGGCAAAGAACAAAAGTCAGAACTAAAACCGCTAATACGCATGCGCAGACGTCCCCCCTCCACTCTGAGGCAGCGTCTGCGCATGCGCAGAAGCGGTTTCTGTTCTTACTTTTGTTCTTTGACTTCCGGGCCACACTGTGCGAAAAAAACACAGTGAATCCCGTTAATTTTTTTGCCGGGATTTACTGTAGTTCAGAACACAGGATTTACTGTGCCTGGCTTCAGTATTTACTGTACCTTGTACAGGATATTCCGTACTCCACTCCTGTGGTACAGTAAATCCCGTACAATGTACAGTGGATCCTGTAAAAAAGGTACAGTAAATCCTGTACTCTGAACTACAGTGACAGCTGTACTAATCACTACAGGATTTACTGTGATTTTTTCCAACAGTGCAGGGATTCGTTAAAATACCCTATTGATGTTTACTTGCCCAAGTGTACTCTTATAGATGTGTACTTGCCAAGTACACTCCTACAGATGTACAAGGTAGGAGTAAGCTAGACCGTGTCTTGACGTAACAGGCTTCGCGATGCTGCGCCAATTTCGACAATCCACGCCTGGCGTATACACCTTACAGAGGGTGGGGCACCTAGTGACACTTTTTGGATTTTGGCACTCACTCCGATACTGTACGAGAAATGAATCTGCTTACACTTCAGAAGGTTGTTTCGATCCTTCCTTGATCTCAAAAACGTGTTCTGGCGTTTTGGCAACACCTATTTCTACAAGGTAGGTTTACGCCAGACCGCGTCTTGTCGTAACTGGCTTCGCGATGTCTCGCTGCCTCCTGTTCCTCCTATCCGCGCCTGGCGTACCTACCTTGGCCTGCGGCGCTAGCCTGCCTTCCTCAGGCAATGGCTTCTCCATCGTCGGTTACTTCTAACTTGATGCATGTTAGGGGGCTCCGCCCCCCAGACCCCCCTACACAGTGGGCTGGAATCGCATTCTAGCCGCTTATAATTAATTTCTCTGCCACTCTTGGTTGTAGAGTCTTCAAATTTGGTGTGTAGCATCTTATAATGGCACAAAATAACTCCGTATTCTGTTTGTGAAGTAACTTTTCAATCAGCACTGACATCATATCTTTGTTAAGTAACTTAATTTCAGGTAAAGTAATATAACAAATTATGTAATTTGTTTATGCTATTTTTTCTTTATTTAAATTCATGTGATTGTTTGAGTGTTTCAATAGTTATATTGGTGATTATTTATAATGAATGTCTATACAACTTTGAAAATTAATTAGTATTATTTATTCTTGTCTAGGATGTTGGATGCAGCTGGGAACTTTTTTAAGAAAAGAATGTATCTTTGAATCTTCGCATAAACTTTGTGTTCTGACTATAAAATTCTACAGTATAACATTTATTGAGTATGTTTACTTCCTGCCATATGAACATTAAAAGGAACCATATCTGAATCGTATGAATAGTCTTTTAACAAAGAAAGCACTTTCATACAATACAAATCTAGTACATGGTCCACACTTTTAATAATAAAGAAGCATAAGAATATATACACTTCCATATATGTGTTGAGGAACGATTAAAGCAACAGATGGTCAAGTTCTTTCTTTTATTCCCCTTCTCTGCATGGCTATGAGACCACCCTCCCTGGCCAGGGTCGCACTCCAAGCCCCGAACACCCCACTGGCAAGTGCCACTGTTGCCCAGCCCATAAATACAACCGAGCCAGAGCTCCGCCAACAGTCTGCGGTCTGGCCTTGCCCTGTGAGCACCGAACCTCAATAAATACTCTACCCAAGCCAACGTGTTGTCTTCGCCCTTCACCTGCCAAACCCAACAACTGGTGACAGCGGTGCAAGTGGCGGCAACACTTGGCCGAGACTGGGTTTTTGCGAGGGGAAGTGGGAGCGCAAATCAGATCCGGATTGCCGAGAGTTTGCGAATGAGTGAGTAAACGAGTTGACCAGCAGCTCAGTAGGGGGTTGAGGCAAGTGCAGGAAGTTCAGGCTGACCACTGGACGGAGTCGTACAACCGAGCAGCCCTTGAGGCAAGTGCAGGTGTACAGGCTGTCCAGGCGGAGCCGCGAATCCGAGCAGCCCAACCCCAGAGCGAATGAGTGAGTGAAAGAGAAAGTGGTCTGAGGCGGTGCAGGCGGTTCAGACTGTCCACTAGCCGGAGTCGTGCCACCGAGCAGCCCTCGAGGCGGTGCAGGGGCACAGACTGACCGTTAGGCGGAGTCGCGAAGCCGAGCAGCCCTACCACGAGCAAAAGAGAGAGTCGAGCGGAACCGGCCAAGCCGAGCTGAGGACTTAGCCAACGAGACTGTGCTACTGGAACCCAGGACGCCAGTCTGATAACGGCAAGTCCACAGGCCGACAAAGCTGTGCGGCTACGAACTCGGAGTGAAAGAATTGGTCGCTGAAAGCCTCAGAGCCAGTACCAGAATAGATTTTGTTAGGTTCCAGTAAAAACTATAATAAAGAAATACACAAGTAAAACACAAAAATTTAATATGGGAAATCGACGGGAAAACGATTGGCCACAAGCCCTCGATCACGAAGAAAATATGGCACTTGATCTTGAAGGACTGGCCCCAGACGACGTCCTTCGAATAATTCAAGGCCCTGGAGCCTTGGGGGAGCCAGAACCACAACCACCCGTGGTTCCCCGTGGCCGAGGCCGAGGCCGTGGCAGAGGACGAGGGCGAGGGCGGGGACGAGGTGTAGGCCGTCCACGCGTCCAGCCAGCCAGGAGGGCACGACCCGTAGGGTTCCTGGAACCGGAACAAGGAGAGGAGGCTGATGAAAACATGGAGATTCCAGAACCCATGGAGGAAATGCCTGATGTAGCCCAACCATTCATACGGTTGTTGGAGCTACAAGAGCAGAGAATAGCTCAACAGGAGATCCGAATGGATCAACGATTGGCTCAACAGGAGGAAAGATGGATAGAGCGTCTCCTCCTTACCCAAAATCAGCTTCAGCCACCACAAAATCTCCGCGCCGGAACCCAGGAACCGACGGCGTCGACGTCACGAATCCCCGAGTACGATGGCGAGCAGTGCTACGCCATGTGGCGACAGCAATTCGAAGTCGTCACCGCAGGATGCTCTGAGGAAGAAAAAAAGAGGAAGTTAGTAGGAGCCCTGCGAGGAAAACCAGTGAGTGTTCTTGCTATGCTACAGCAACAGCAGAAACAAGTCACCTTTGAAGAGGTGGACAGCATTCTCGCCAGGACTTACAGCAAGGCGACATCGTATTGGCAACGAAAGAGGGATTTCGAAACCATGCAACAGAAAGAAAACCAAAGCATTCAAGATTTTGCTCTGGAGCTCGAACACGTAGGGCGCCAATATATGGTGACCCAGAACGAGCGGGATATTCAGGAGGCCCTGGTCTCAGCCTTTGTCAAAGGGCTTTACGACAGGAAAGTGGCAGTACAACTGGCTTACTCCTCAAGCGACACCCTTGCCGACGCGGTCAAAAACCTTAACCGCGCACTACTACTGTCAGGCGAGCAACCTGCCAAACGGTTGCGACTCGCCAAGATCGACGAGGACGACACCGACATGGAAGTCGACAAGGAAGCACCGGTCAGGCAGTTCGACCAACAGCCTGCCGCTGCCGGGACTTCCACCGAGACACCCACCCAAACCACCTGGAGGGGTAGGGGCGGAGGTCCAGGGAGCCGTGGAGGCCGCGGAAGCCGTGGAGGCCGAGGAAGCCGTGGCGGCCGAGGCAGAGGCGGCGGAGGCAGAGGAGGCGCAGGCTACGTAAACGGCGAAGCAGTCTGCCACAACTGCCAGCAGCCTGGACATTTCGTGGCAAACTGCCCCCAACCGCGAAGAAATAATAACGGCGGAAACAACAACGGCAATCACAATAACAACGGCAACGGCAACAACAACCAATCCGGAGTGGAATGCCACTACTGCCGAAGACGAGGCCACGTGATTCGCGATTGCTGGGACCGCCAGAGGGACGAACAGAATGGCGGAGGCCCTAGAGGAGGGCAGCGGGGCAATGGCAGGGGAAACAGGCAACCAGATTTTCCCCCAGAAGCCCTACGCATGGCAATGGCGTTTTACCAATTCCAACAAGCTGCGGGGCAACAACAGCAACAACAGCAGCAGCAACCGCCACAAAGGCAGCAACCTGCCCAATTCCCTTACGTCCCTCCTCAGCCGGAAAACTAGTCGAGACGTCCGCCCAGTCGGAGGGGAGCAGGATGTCTCTAAACCAGGTCGCAGCACAAGGAACCAGTGAAGTCCAAACTCCGACCCCTAAAAAAGAAAATAAAGAAAATATGATTAGCAAACGGGCTACGAAAAAGGCCAAAAGACAGATAGAGGTCTTAACAGACAGAACGGCAAAAGAAGCTAATCACCATAATCATGGGCAATGTGAAACCTGTGAAATTTGTCAGGCATGCCCAGACGAGCCAAAACTGAGAAACGCTCCATACATAAAATGTAAACTACTGGGAGAGGACACTGAAGCCCTAGTCGATACTGGAGCTCAAATCACTGTTCTTAAGAGAACCAAGAGAGATTTACCCAGAGCAAAGTTGAGAATGAAAAGTGCTACAGCACACAGAGCACCACTTTTCGGACCAACTTGGACAGACGTAGAAATTCAAGGAAAGACCTATCCTTTCCAAGTCTACGAGGCTGATATCACAGATAATCTACTAGGATATGACTTCCTGGAGTACCACGATGCAACGGTACGGTGCAAGAGGCGCCATGTATTATTTGGAGACAGTGAAATGGTCCCGTTCAGGATACAGAAAACCATGAATAAAGGACGGTTTAACGATGGGCAGTTGTACTATGTGGTGAGAGCTAACACAAAAATGCTCTTACGGCCTTTTGTTGAGAAGAGTCTCTCCACGGTGCTGGATGCAGACACCACAGTGGAGGAGCTGGGAGATGTTAACGAGTGGCTGGAGTGTGAGGCGGCGGGCGAGGACGAGCCCCTGGAGGAGATGGAGGTGCTGTCCACACCGAAATCGAATCTCGGGACCACGTCCAAGTCACCCCTCACACCTCAGGAGGAGGATAAGGAGAATCAAGGCCCCAGTTCTGGAAAAGAAAAGAGGAAAAGTAAGAAACAGCGAGTAAAGCCCAAAGATGTGATAAATCTTAAGCAAACCACTGTAAGAGCGGGACTATTTGCTGCCAACAAGTTCACAGAAAATAAAGTTTCAAAACTACCAGCAACAGTACTGGTACAGTCTGGTATGGTGCCCTGTGTAACAGCACCCTTAACGGTCAAAATTCAAAACCTAGGAGATAAATGTGTGCAGATCCCTAAATACACAGTCATAGGGGAAGTGTATTTGGTACACCCCGAAAAATATAGTAAAACGGAAGAACAGTGGGAAAAGACCCACTGCATAATGGGCGAAATGTCGCCAGATCCCGAAGAAAAAGAAGAAGGGGAAGAAGATGAAGACGAAAAAGAAGAAGTAGCAGTGGTCTGTGAGTGTGGAGCAACCATCACAGAACACGAAATACAACCACATTTTGGAGCAGAAATAATCACGCAACCAAAACAACCACCATTAGAAACCCTACCAGACGATTTAAAAGAATTATGGGAACGGAGCAGCAAGAATCTCACAGAAACCCAAAAGAGAAAACTGGAAAATATTTTGAAAAAGAATCACGATGTTTTTGCCACAAGCGAAAACCCTTTTGGAAAATGTCCTTGGCTCCAATTTCGAATAGACACTGGAGACCACCCACCTATTAAACAAAATGCAAGACCAGTCCCCCTACACTATAGGAAAGAAGTACGAGACACCTTTCTAAAATACCTGAAAATGGGGGCGATCAAACCCAGCCAATCAGCTTGGGCGTCTCCAATCTTGTGCATCCCAAAGAAGTCCGGAGAGGTGAGAGTTTGCGTAGACTACAGAGCGCTGAACGCCATCACCAGAGTCCCAGCAGCACCAATACCTCGAACGCAGGAACTCCTGCAACATTTGGGAGGAAAACCATTTTATCACTCGTTCGACTTAGCCAACGGGTATCACAACCTAGTGGTGCACCCAGACGACCAACCCAAAACAGCTATTATCCTTCCAGAAGACCTGGCGTTACCTTGCAGACAGTACGAGTACACAAGGCTGGGCTTTGGCCTGTCAGCAGCTCCAGGAGCATTCCAGTATGTGACAGACCGGTTGGTGACTCCACCGGCAGAAAAGACTCCAGACAATGACATCGGAGAGACCGTGGCAGTCTACATAGACGACGTCTGCATAGCCGGAGAAGATGTCGAACAGATGTTACAACGGCTCCAAGCCTTCTTTAATCGAGTCTGAGCGTCAGGGTTCCTCCTGAAAGCAAAGAAATGTGAGTTATTCCAAACTGAAGTTTCCTTCTTGGGACATGTACTTTCCCACCGAGGAATCATGGTGGACAGAAAGAAAATTCACCTTATCACACACTGGCCAACTCCAAAGGACGTGAAAGAGGTGCGGTCATGGCTCGGCCTAGTCCAGTACTACGCCAAGTACGTGCCACACCTCGCCACGATGGCCACACCAATGTTCGCTCTCACAAGACTTGGGACAGTCTTTAACTGGACGGAAGAGTGCGAAGGAGCCTTTAAACAGATAAAAGACAAATTAGTCTCTCCACCAATCCTTGGAACACCCAAGGTGGACAAAGGGAAGTTCACCCTCACTTGCGACGCAAGCCTAACGGGACTAGGGGCAGTCTTAACCCAAGAGCAAGACGGAAAAGAGGTCACTATAGCGTATTGGTCAAAAATCTTGAACCAAGCACAACGAAACTACTGCGCAACTCACAGGGAACTCCTAGCCCTGGTGGAGGCGCTTAAGGCCTTTAACCATTACCTGGCCGGCGCGCCATTCACGGTGCGTTCCGACCATGCGGCACTCCAGTGGTTGAAAAACTTCAAAAACCCTACTGGAAAACTGGCCAGATGGCTGGAGAGACTAGCTCCTTACAAGTTCGAAGTAGTACACGAACGAGGGGTCAACATCGGGCACGCCGACGCACTAAGCCGGAGACCCGCCCGTCCTTGCATGCCTGGATGCCAGAAGTGCCTCAAACTGGAACAGCGTGACGCCCTGGTGAACTGGACACGGGTCGACGAGGCGAGAGCAGCCTCACCTGAAAAGTTCAAGATAATTCACATACAAGGGTCGATATTCTCCAGCCCAATAGAAATCCCATTATGTCACGCAGTCAGCCATGACGGCAAGTTCGGACGAGGCCTAGCGCTAGAAATAGAAAAGCGCTATGGTGTGCAGAAGGACTTCCTGCGACAAAAAGATCGCGGATGTCCAGGCCTCACGATTTCTCATACTAGAGACAGAGTAATCGCAAACGTCATAACCAAAGTAAACCACCACGAAAAGCCTAGTCCAACGGATGTCGAGCAGGCGCTACTCACGCTTAAAACGTGGATAGTGAAGTACAATATCCGCGAAATTAGTATGCCAGAGTTCTCATGCGGGTTGGACAGGCTAAAACTGCAAACCCTCATCGAGATTTTGAATAAAGTTTTTGGCGACCTGGACCTCCACATCCACATGTACCATTACGAGCCAAGCACGGGTGTGCACTGGAAGGCTTGCAACGAACATTGCCATCTCTGCGAGGTAGAGGACCGAGAAACTGTACGGGCAGACCCAGAGGACATGGTGCTAAACTGGACCACCATAGCGCCAGAAGGAGTCTCACCCACAACCATGATCAAAGACCAGCGCCTAGACGGAGATATCATGCCCATTTACCTGGCAGTTCTAGACGGGCAGAAACCACACTTCCAGGAAGTCTCCAAGTACGGGCCGGTGACCCGAACACTCTGGCACAACTTTAACTCGCTGGCGATCCAAGGCGACTTGTTGTACCGCAAAGAGGAGCATGCAACGGGAGACCCTGAAAGGACAAAGATGCTGTTAGTACTGCCTCGAAAACATGTCAAGACCACAGTCACACTGTACCACAGCCAGCTGGGGCAGACTAACCACTTCGGCATCCACAAGACACTGGACGCATTGAAGCGTTTCTTCTGGTGGCCGGGCATGGCCAATGACACGGCCGAGGTCATCGCCAACTGCGTGCTGTGCATCCGAGTCAAGGGGCCGTTGCACCCCACACGAGTGCCGTTGAGGATCTTCCATGATGGCGTCCTGCACGGGCGGTGGCACGTTGACACCGCAGGCCCCCTGCCTGTAACAGAAGAAGGCTATAAGTACGTCATGGTGGCAATAGAGGCCCTATCTGGATGGCCAGTCTTGGTGCCACTCCGAGCCCAGACAGCCAAAGAGCTGGCCCAAGCACTAATAACACACGTGTTCTCGGTCTACGGGGCCCCTCTGTCCATACTAACAGACAAAGCCCCAGTCTTTGAGTCCCAGTTGTTTCACGAAATCATGGGGCTATACCACATCAAGAAGACCCGCACCACAGCCTACCATCCATCCGCGAATGGAAAGGCAGAACGATGGGTACGAACCCTAAAACAAAGCCTTAAATTGCTTTGCGACGGGGCACACAGGCGATGGGTAGAATATTTACCCTTCATCGCACAAGCATACAGAAGCCTACCCCACGCCAAGCACAAGTTCTCGCCTTATGAAATAATGTTCGGGGCACCGATGAGAACACCCCTACATCTCTCACAAGGACCTCCTCCAGAAATACCAGTCTGCATGGAGAGATACCCCTGGGCCGTGCGGAACGCCTTGTTCCACATCCATGAACAAGTGCGCAAAATTCGCGACGAGGCAGCAACCAGGATGAAGGAGTACTACGACCGGACTGCGGGACTTGCACCCTTCGAAGTAGGGCACAAAGTGCTACTTTACAACAAAGCACTGAAGCCCGGAGAGGCCGCACAAGCTCTACACGTACCATGGCTAGGACCTTACACGATACTCACTGTGCTAAATGACTCTGATGCCAGGATACGGAATGACCGGCAGCCGAACGACGTCCAAATAGTCCACATGGACCGGCTGGCTCCGTGCCCCATAGGCGGAGGAGAGTCCATAGGCGCATGGGCCAACTTCACAGGCCCAGAAGAGTCAGACCCCGACCTAGAGAACAGACGAGAAGAAAAACGGCGATGAAAACCGGAAATAACAACAAAACCGGAAACAGAGCCCCCCCCCCAACAATGACTACCGAACGGGCCAAAGGGAACCGCGGCAACGCAACCCCTCTAGAACTCCTCTAGAACTTCCAGCTTTGCCTCAGAAATGAAACAAATCAGGAAACTCAGCATGAATGAGTACAAAGAGCGATACAAAATACCGCGAAGAGCGCCCAATTTAATAGAAGCCCTAAACAACTTGGCTATCTCTCCTCTGGCCGAGCCGGCTGCTCCAGACACACCCCTCCGACGAAAAGCGGTACATAAACCCAGACGCCTCGGAGTGGGAACAGGAAAAGGAAAATCTACGATTTGGAAACAGGTAACCACAAAGGAGAGAGCAAAGAGAGGGTGTGGAAAAGGGGGTCAAGGAAAGTTACCTAGGACGGTCGAATTGACCAAGTCGACTTTTTCATCAGCAGGCCCGCACACACCAGTCCTCGGAAATCCTGGCCGATGGCAGCGCGGTGACTGAGGAACGACGACTACAGCGGGACGAGGAGGCAGCGCGACGGCGGGCGTCCACCTTGCCGCCAGAACAGCTCGATGAGGACATCCTGCTGCAAGGCGACGAACCCATGGACACCCTGGAGGCCGACGAGGAGGCCATCCTGCTGCAACAGGAAGATCTGCAACAAGAAATAGATGAGACTTCAACGAGCCTCAGAAGGAAACCTCCAACGGAGAACCTTGAGAAAACTGAACGCCCTCAGAAACAACCTCAGAAGAAATCCTCAGAAACCCTTCCGATAACCCCAGTGGGAGTCGAAGAGCCCCCACGAATACCGACCCCACCCTCACTAGAAGAACTACTAGAAGAACTCTTCTTAGAGCAAACCCTGGAAACTCCACAAGAGGCGCAGGTTCCCTTACTCGAACAGTCACAAAGTGAACCTCCTTCTCTGGAAGCATACGTCCCCCAACCTATGGACTGTATAAAATTCCCAGAGTATGTTCCTCGACCCTTGATGAAGCGCAAACCCAGAAACCGCTTCCGTTGCTGGAATTGTCTGAGCAGAGGACACTCAAAAGCCTACTGCACAAAAATGCCGCAGAAAATCACTAAGCAACTAGGCCTGGCATACAACGCAAGATTACCTTTGACAACGGCACAGTTGGAATGGCAGCAACTCCTCCAGCTGATTCCACAGCCGCCGGCTCTCCAAGGCACGTCCTTCCAGTCCACGGATCAGCAAAATCCCAGGCAGTGAAGAAAAGACGAACTGCACTCAAGTTCTCCGCAAACCTGTAACAAAAATTAATTAATTGAATACCTCCAAATAATCTAGAACATAACCCTTACAGCCATTGTCTGATGACTATCTATTATTTAAGCCGATGACTAGGCCCAGAAAACAAAATAAAAATACTTTGAGGAACTGTAAATAGGAACCAAATTAGAGGTTATGTTTTCAGACGCCGAAACTGCCTACAAAGTATTGTTTGAAATAAAGAATTGTTTTGCCACTGAATACCCTGAAAAACCTTTATTCCCCACAGGCCAACGGCCAACTTAACCTCCTTTAAAATAACTGATACGCTGAAACATTTGGAAACCGGCCTAGGCCAAGCCAAGAGAGCCCCAGACAGAAAATAAACAATGCCAGAACACGCTCAGTACTCGGGAACAAGGAGCATCGCAGAGCGACAGCATTCGCGACACGAAAGCCTTTCTCACACACAATAAACCCAGTCGAAGTCATAAAAAGGTCAAGAAACAGAAGAAAACCTTCAGACACACACGAGAACTCTCCGGAGACGCCATGACACTGGCCTGACGAAAGCAGGACTACGCGAGTCAAGACGGCTCAGAAGCGGGCGAGTCAAAACAACAACTGAATACCCCAACGCGCGGAAAAATTTAAAATAAACTCACCAAGAGTGATGACACTCAAACCAGCCCGAAGAGAACCGACAAATGTCGACATTTAAAGGAAACGAAGGATTTAAACGTTTTCCTTATGTCCTGTAACACTCAGATAAACTCGACCGTACACCAGTCGAACGGTAATTAATAAACAAAGTAAACCGTCTCTAAAACAGGAAAGGACTACAAGTGCAAAGTGCAATAAAAAGTCCTACAAGTGTACGTTAAGAAACAACTTACGCTCCAAGCAGTGTGTACGCTACACCCAATATGTGTCCACGTCTCCAAACAAACAAGGAAGACAGTATTGAAACTGGTTTTATTTATCAGACTAACCAGCACTTTTTTTTTGATCAAAGAAATAAAATTTGAGAAACTTTACCAGAGTTTTAACGAACTAAGATAAAACAAGGCCAAGTAATTGACAATCAAACTCAAATGAATAAGACTCAAGTCAAGAACATTTCTTTTTTTTAAAAAAAAGGAAGATAATCCAAGAGGAGAAAGAAGAAAACACATAATTGAATTTTCTTAAAAAAAAAAAGCAATACACATCAAAAAACTATAGTTCTACGCTGGAGGCGAGTGCCGCGGCGATGGCCCGTGCTGCAGCTCTCTCCTCCCTGGCGGCGGCCTGTCGGCGCGAGAGGGCCAGGACGCGGGCATCCCACGCCTGGCGTTTCGCGCACCGACAGGCACGCTCTACAAGAATGACCCCAGGACACCCCGGGGAGGCCGACGCGAAGGGGCACCGAAATTGGTGCTCCCACACGTGGTGCACTCCCGCGAGGCGCCTGAGGCCGTCCTCGGCCTCTTCAACAGGCTCGTGGAAGTCCGTGATTGACTCCACCGCCACAGGACGACGAACAGCCGCCAATTGCCGCGCGACAAAGTCGGCGCAGTGGGAGCATGACTGATGAAGGACCCGTGTCACAAATGACCCAAGGCACACGAAGGAACGCCACGAACACTTGGAGACTTACCGTCCAGGAGCCAACTCCTCCAGGCCCAAAACGCACGACCAACCCCACCATGCACTTCGGTTTTTCATCTCGTTCCTCGGGAGATCCGGAGGGAATTGGAGGAGGCAGAGGTGGCGGAGGGGGAGTCATCAAGCCAGGAAAGATCAAAAGACTCGGGCGCTCGAAGGAGGGACAGTAGCGGAGAACCAACCAGCCAGGTTGAGCTCTGAACCACCTCTGCGCGCTAAACAAACCCGCAGCCAGGCGACCGAGGTTCCCCCTCCACCTGCCCAGTTTCCCCCCACCTCCACAACCAGTCTAGTTGGTGCCAACCCCCAACCACTACGACTAATATTTGAGTTGCCAACATTGAAAGTGTGGAAATAAGTGTTCAAGCGCCAAGAAAACAACAAATACAGAGCCAAATGTTTATTACTAAAACTAAAACCAAAGGTGCAAAAATGGAATTACGGGAAAGATACAAAAAAAAAACTGGCAAAAATACAGAGAAGATTGTCATAAGGAAACCGCTAAATTTAACTACAAAACCGTCTAAGTCCAACTCTATCAAGAAAACTACAATTACAACAACTGAAGCTACAATGTTACAGAAAATTTCTACAAAAGTACTGCCGCCCGGGCTCAAGGGTTACTCAACGAGAATGTCCTCAGGGTTGAAGTTATCCAGTTCACCCTGAAGAAGGTTCACCCGGGCTTGGGCACGGGCAAGGTCGACCTTAGCACTCTTCAACGAAGCCTCCAATGCCAGCCGCTCAGCTTCCAGGGCCGGGTTCCCATAGCATTTTCGCTTGGCGCAGTTGCAAATCCGGGCACTCGCCGGCTGGGCAATGCAGTCGCCCCAGAAGCACCGCGCCAGCTCACAGTGGAACCCCATCTTGCTATATTTCTCCTCCCCAATGATGCCGCGATATAGAGTCTCAGCAGCTTCGGAGGGCTCGTGGAACTCCACGACGCCCTTCCGCTCCAGAACCTCATGGGTGCCCAAACTCAACCCAATGTAATGTGAGGCGCAAGAGTGGCACAACTGCAACCAGAAAACCAACCAATTTTAATAACCAGCAAAAAAAAAACAAAAAAAAAAAAAAAAAAACACGAACACCCAGTATCGCCCAAATACCTTCTTACCCAACGGAACTCTGGAGAACCAACTGGTCCCACCTTCACAATCTTCCCTTTTAGCAACGGGAGGGTGGGGGAATTGGCGAAGGGGAACAAAACCGGAAACAGAGCCCCCCCCAACAATGACTACCGAACGGGCCAAAGGGAACCGCGGCAACGCAACCCCTCTAGAACTCCTCTAGAACTTCTAGCTTTGCTTCAGAAATGAAACAAATCAGGAAACTCACCATGAATGAGTACAAAGAGCGATACAAAATACCGCGAAGAGCGCCCAATTTAATAGAAGCCCTAAATAACTTGGCTATCTCTCCTTTGGCCGAGCCAACTGCTCCAGACGCACCCCTCCGACGAAAAGCGGTACACAAACCCAGACGCCTCGGAGTGGGAACAGGAAAAGGAAAATCTACGATCTGGAAAAAGGTAACCATAAAAGGGAGCAAAAAGAGGGTGTGAAAAAGGAAAGTTACCTAGGGCAGTCAAGTTGACCGAAGTCGACTTTTTCATCAGCAGGCCTGCACACACCAGTCCCCGGAAATCCCGGCCGACGGCAGCGCCGTAACCGAGGAACGCCGACGACAGCGGGACGAGGAGGCCGCCCGACGACGAGCATCCATACCGCCTTCAACCATGACGCGAGAGCAGCTCGATGAGGACGCCCTCTTGCAAGGCGACGAGCCCATGGACACCCTGGAGGCCGACGAGGAGGCCATCCTTCTGCAACAGGAAGACCTGCAACACGAGATAGACGAGATATCCAAGACATTAGAGGAACTCCAACGGGCATCGATTAACTCAAACAAAGACACAATCGAGACTGTCCTAACAGAAGCGGTACTGCCAACCTCAGTGGAAGTCGAGGAATCTCTACAAATACCGACTGTTCCAAAAGAAGCAGCACTGTCAACCTCAGTGGAAGTCGAGGAACCTCTACCAATACCGATTCCACCCACACTAGAAGAGCTGCTCGAAGAACTCTTCTTAGAACAAATCTCAGAGACCCCACAAGAGCTGCAAGTTCCCCTGCAGGGACAGTCGCTAGGAGAACCCTCTCCACTGGAGGAATACATCCCTCAACCCATAGACTACACAAATCACCCAGAGTATATTCCCAGACCCGTGATGAAGACCAAACGCAGAGAGCGCTTTCGTTGCTGGAACTGCCTAAGCAGAGGACATGCAAAGGCCTATTGCACTAATACGCCACGAAAAACCACCAAGCGACGAGGCTCAACATACAACACGACTTCCACTAACCTCATGAGGACGACGGTACAGTCAGAATGGCAGCAACTCCTTCAACTGATTCCGCAGCCACCAGCCCTCCAAGACCCGTCCTTCCAGTCCGTGGACCAGCAAAATCCCAGGCAGTGACGAGATGACGGAACTGCACCAAAAGTTCTCCGCAGACCTGCAACATAGAAAAGATAGAATGCCTTCCAGCGGAGCAAAACATAACCCTAACAATCACTGTCCAATTACTATCTTGGCCCAAGTGAGAAAGACTAGGCCCCAGAAAGCACTTTGAAAAACTGTAAATAAAGCTAAATTTTGAGGTTAAGGAAAATAAATACCGGAGCTGCTCACGAGAAAGAAAAGTTTGAAATAAAGAATTGTTTTGCCACTGAATACCCTGAAAGGCCCTCATTCCTCACGGGCCAATGGCCAACCCAACCTATTCAAAATAACTGATACAAATCGACACATTTAAACACTTCGAAACCGGCCTAGGCCAAGCCGAGACAGTGTCCAAACGGCAAACAAACAACGCCAAAACACGCTCAGTTCTCACGAACAAGGAGCTTCGCAGAGCGACAGCATTCGCGACACGAAAGCCCTTCTCACTTAAAACAAACCCAGTTGAAGCCGCAAAGGCCAAGAGAGAAAAGAAAATCTTTAGACACACACGAGAACTCTCTCTCTGGAGACGCCATGACAGTGGCCTGACGAAAACAGGACTACGCGAGTCAAGACGGCTCGGAAGGAGCGAGTCAAAACAACAACCGAATACCCCAACGCGCGGAAAAATTTAAAATAAACTCACCAAGAGTGATGACACTCAAACCAGCCCGAAGAGAACCGACAAATGTCGACATTTAAAGGAAACGAAGGATTTAAACGTTTTCCTTACGTCCTGTAACACTCAGATAAACTCGACCGTACACCAGTCGAACGGTAATTAATAAACAAAGTAAACCGTCTCTAAAACAGGAAAGGACTACAAGTGCAAAGTACAATAATTAAACCTACAAGTGTACGTCAAGAAATAACTTACACTCCAAGCAGTGTGTACACTACACCCAATATGTGTCCATGTCTCCAAACAAACAAGGAAGACAGTATCGAAACAGGTTTATTTCCTAGACTAATCAGCGAAAGACAATTTGTCAGAAAAAGGAATTCAAAAATTCAAGAAATCTTTTTGACAGCCTTGGAGGAATTCAAACAAAATAAAAATAAGAGAGGCAGAATAATTTAAACCGATAACCAAGGAATGAGTAAAATTTAAGTCAAAGGAAAATTTAACCAAAACAAGAAAAGAACCAAAAAAAAAAAAAGAAGAGCGAAGACACACAATTGCATTCTAAATTTTACAAAAGCAATACATAATCAAAGTTTTACAAAAGCAATACATAATCAAAGTTTTACAAAAGCAATACATAATCAAAGTTTTATAAAAACAATATACAATCAAAAAATTATAAAATAATGTTGGCAGCCAATGCCGCGGCGACGGCCCGAGCAACAGCCCTCTCTTCTCTGGCGGCGGCCTGCCGGCGCGAGAGCGCCAGGACGCGGGCATCCCATGCCTGGCGCTTCGCGCACCGACAGGCACGCTCTACAAGGACGACCCCAGGACACCCGGGGGACACCGATGCGAAGGGGCACCGAAATTGGTGCTCCCACACATGATGAACCCCAGCGAGGCGCCTGAGGCCGTCCTCGGCCTCTTCAACGGGCTCGTGAAACTCCGTCACGGAGTGGACTGCCACGAGACGCCCCACCGTCGCCAACCGCCGTGCCACGTAGTCGGCGCAGTGGAAGCACGACTGATGGAGGACCCCATGTCAGAAACCACCCAAGGCACACGAGGGAGCACCACGAACACTTGGGGACTTACCGTCCAAGAGGCAGCCCCACCAGGACCAAACTGCACCACCATGCCTACCATGCACTTAGGTTTTTCTTCCTCCGTGGAGGCAGTCGGCAAAGGAGGAGGCAATGGGGGAGGCATTTCAAGGAGCCTCTGAGCCGACGAAGGGAGGTCCGACGGAGGTTCGGGAAGGCAAGGGAGGTCCGACGGAGGTTCGGGAAGACAAGGGAGGTCCGACGGAGGTTTGGGAAGACAAGGGAAGTCCGACGGGGTTGAGCGGAGCAGCGGTGGTGGAACGAAACCGGACTGGTCAAGCTCTGAACCACCACTGCGCGCTAAACAAACCCGCAGCCAGGCGACCGAGGTTCCCCCTCCACCTACCCTCTTTCCCCCACCTCCACAACCAGTCTAGTTGGTGCCAACCCCCAACCACTACGACTAATATTTGAGTTGCCAACATTAAAGGTGTGAAAATAAGTGTTCAAGCGCCAAGAAAACAACAAATACAGAGCCAAATGTTTATTACTAAAACTAAAGCCAAAGGTGCAATAAAGAAATTACGAGAAAGATGGGAAACTACCAAAATTTAACTACAAAACCGTCTAAGTCCAACTCTATCAATAAACTACAATTTTACGGAAAACCTCTATAGAAGCACTGCCACTTGGCACAAAGGCTACTCAACAAGGAGGTCCTCAGGGTTGAAGTTATCCAGTTCACCCTGAAGAAGGTTGACCCGGGCCTGAGCACGGGCAAGGTCGACCTTGGCACTCTTCAACGAAGCCTCCAGTGCTAGCCGCTCCGCTTCCAGAGCAGGGTTCCCAAAGCATTTTCGCTTTGCGCAATTGCAGATCCGGGCGGACACTGGATGGGCGATGCAGTCGCCCCAGAAACAGCGTGCCAGCTCACAATGGAACCCCATCTTGCTGTATTTCTCCTCCCCGATGATGCCGCGATATAGAGTCTCTGCAGCTTCGGAGGGCTCGTGGAACTCCACAACGCCCTTCCGCTCCAGAACCTCATGGGTGCCCAAACTCAACCCAATGTAATGAGAGGCGCAAGAGTGGCACAACTGCAACCAGAAAACCAACCAATTTTAATAACAAAAAAAAAAAAAAAAAAAAAAAAAAAAAACAACGAACACACTGTATCGGTCGACTATCTTCTTACCCAACGAAATTCCGGAGAACCAACTGGTCCCACCTTCACTATTTTCCCCTTCAAGCAGCGAGGAGGGTGGTAGCTATGGACGAAGGGTTGGAGCTGGAACGGCCCTTCCCTGCATGAATCCTCATTCATGGTCATGAAACGGTGGGACGGACCCCAAGGACACGGTCTTCGGAATCCCTGCATCGTAGTCCGACGAGGGACGTGAAGAGGCAAAGGGGACGACTTGAAGAGGCAAAGGGGACGACTTGAAGCACAGCTGCAAACAGCAAGTAGTCCCAGTCAACAAGCCGCCTCCCAGGCAACCGCACTTGCGCCCATACCAACCTGGGCAACCTAAAATACCAACCTCCTAATCCCAATCCAATAAAATATTTTTCCACTCTGGAGGCGACTGGAGAAAAAGTTGTTGGGACTGAGCTCCTCGAATGCCATCGAGAGGGCTAGCCAATGACCAGTCGCTGTGCCCCTCAGCGAAGCTGCGAGCATCGCAGTCGCAAGAGACCAGGCGGAGGAATTGACCCTCGCAACCCGGGTTACGCCCCCAGAAAGGGCACTTTCCAGGGGATTTCCAATTAGTGTAGCCGGTCTCATGACGGGCGTACCCCCGCGCCACCTCAGCGTAGCGGTGGAACACAACAGGGACTTGGGCTTCCACACAAATTTGACCCCCCCAGAATGACTCTTGATTTTCCACCTGCCACTTGACACATGGCAGACACATCTGGAAATTTACACAGTCAAACCCACGAGCAAATCAGCCTCAAAACCCAAATGAGTGAAGAAAATCTCACCGAACAGGACTTGGGCTCCCCATCGGGAGCGCCCATAGCATCCATCGTCACCATCAGGACGCGCCCAATCTTCCCTACTAGACACTGCCGCCCCGACTCCTGGTCGACGGCCCGATTGCGGACACCCATATCCAAGACCAGATACAAAAAAAAAAAGAGAAGGGAAAGGAAGACAGAAAAGAAGACGCTTTTTTTTTTAAAAAAAAAAAAGGAAAAATTCAGGCCAAGGCAAAGGATCAAGGAAAAAGGCAAAGGATCAAGGAAAAGGCAAAGGGTCAAGGACACAGGAAAAAGGGTCAAGGACACAGAAAGGGCAACGGGTCAAAGGCAGAGGCACTGGATCAGTCGAGTACCACAGAAGTACTCAACCAAACACTTGGCGACAACACAGGCCTTCCCCAGGCAACCGACACCTGCTAAATTACCAACCCTGAAAAGAGAAATTTCCCTCACGATTAAAAGAGGCTTACCTCACACCGGAACAGAGTACTCGTGAACCAGGAAAAGAGAAGACTCCTCAGCCTCCTCTCGACGACCACAAGAGCAGTCCCAGAAATTGAAAAGTCGAGCAGCGGGACAGAAAGGACACGCTCTTCGGAAGTGACAAAACCAGCCAGTAGGGTACTGCCCAGCAAGCTCAGCTATCAGATGGACATCCACAGTACTGTTTGTCACAAAACTCCACGCTCTAGGCTCAGTGGCAACGGCCCAAGCACAACACTCGAAGTGGCCCTGTAAAAGAATCTTATTTAGAATCCAAGGAAAATCCTCCATTCAAAGGAGAAAAACTCACTCACCTTAACGGGAAGACGACCCGGAGATCGAACCTTACGGTACTGGCCAACTAAACACTGCCTTCCTGATTGACGGTGCACCCCGGTAAAAAGGACACCCATCAAAGATGAGTGTACCAGAACAAGTGTGAAGGCGAGAGCTTGAGGGGCGGGACTGACGCCCATCCAGGCTCCGCATCGAGTGGGTCGCTACGCATGCGCTCCCCCACTTCAACTGCATCGAGTTCCGCGAAAAGCAAAGCCGTACCGACCAACGCATGATGAGTGGTTCGCACCAGCGAGACTCCAGACTGAATGACCGGAATGGCGCCAATAATTTATGGAAAGCCAGAGCTCGGCGATACGGAATAATAAGGCTCTAAAGATTACGAGGCGAGAAGCCGTACGTTGACACCAACGTCACGTTCCAAATCGAACGGTTATCGCGGATCGTTAAATCAAAGGGCTCGGCGAAAAGGCGGCAAGGCGGTCCAGAAGCTGGAAGCCGACCGAGTGAAATGGTGCCAACCGAGAAAAGCCGAACCAAGCGTGCGACCACACAGGAGCGGACGGCCAGAGTTGACATTTGTGGCACGGTAGGTGCCGGCCAGAACAATAGTCATTCAACCCGAGACCGATAGCGCACCAGGAAACGCGTTCAAGGCACGCACAGAGGCCAGTGGCCTAGGAGCAGAATGGGACGGCTCCAGTAGCCCAGAAGCCTCTCACAAGAACAGACATGGAAATTTTAGTCGCCCTCGGAGGGTTGGCGTTGGCCACCCTGCTAATCATCCGAAACATCTGCCGGCGAAGCAGACGACGGACCAGAGTCAACAAAATCATGGTGTACGTAGAAGGCAACATCGGAGTAGGAAAGACCACTTTATTGCAAAAACTGGCAGAAAAAGGGTACCCAGTGGTTCAAGAACCTGTGAAACTTTGGACCGACTGCAACGGAGTGAACTTCTTGGATCTGTACTCGAAGGACCTACCGAAATGGGCTTTCACTTTCCAAACGTTAGCCTTGTTTTCAATCTGGCACGAGCAAGCTGAGGCCTGTGGCAACCAACCTATAATAATTATGGAAAGATCGGTCCACAGTGTGGTGAAAATGTTTGCCCTCAATCAATTCAAGAATGGATTCCTCAGCCTACCGCAGTACTTATTACTGGAGAAGCTATCCCAGATGCTGTCAGGAAGATTTAAAAGAAGAGAAGTGTTCATCTACCTACACACTACAGCTAAGGAAGCACATCAGAGAATGAAGCTCAGAGCCCGTTCCGAAGAAACCGGATTGTCACTGCAGTATTTTCAACAACTTCAAGAGATTCTTCTTGGCTGGATGACTAAGGAAGAAAAACTGCAATTGGTGGTCAACGCGTCTCAAGGGCCCCAGGAAGTCTTCCGAGTGGTGGAGCGGTTCCTGCAGGCCTTGTGACAGCGGTGTATGTGGACGGAACAACGGCAGAGAGCATCCCCAAACAAAGTTAAGTATTCCAACTCTTTCAAAAGTAATTAAATTACTTAGAAAACGATGGTGTTTGTAGATAGGATTTAGCTAGCTAGTCAGGAAACACCAAGGCAAAACCCCCACTCTGAAGTCAGAGGGGCGAGAAAGAATGTTTTTCTGTGCAGTCCTGTTGTGTATGTTCAGGAATTACTTCGGAGCCGAGAACTTCTAGAACGACAAGAACGACCTACAGAAGACACCTTTTCTTCACTCCAGCCTGTCCGAGGCAGCACGCCAAGCCTCGAGACCTTCGGCTGTTAACTAATCACTTTCTCCCCTAATAGTAGCTATGCTTTTAAAATGTTGAACAGGCGCGTCAGAGGACCTCAGGACAGCTTCCCTAATGCTAGCTCGAGGAAGTGCCATGAGAGTCACTGACAACCTACTCTACGGAAGTTCAACTTGCTTTGCTTTTATTTTTATTTATTTTACCATGAAAGGCGGGTCAGGGAAGGACTGGACACCCTTACCCTGAGAGGCCTGATTGGCATTAGAACAGTGAATCCTTTTAAATAATCTTTAAACTACAAATGTACGGCTGGCAACAAGGGCACGAGCCAAACTTTTAAAGAAGGGAGTGGTGTAACTTTTAAAGAAGGGAGTGGTGTAACTTTTTAAAGAAGGGAGTGATGTTGAGGAACGATTAAAGCAACAGATGGTCAAGTTCTTTCTTTTATTCCCCTTCTCTGCATGGCTATGAGACCACCCTCCCTGGCCAGGGTCGCACTCCAAGCCCCGAACACCCCACTGGCAAGTGCCACTGTTGCCCAGCCCATAAATACAACCGAGCCAGAGCTCCGCCAACAGTCTGCGGTCTGGCCTTGCCCTGTGAGCACCGAACCTCAATAAATACTCTGCCCAAGCCAACGTGTTGTCTTCGCCCTTCACCTGCCAAACCCAACATATGTATATATATATATATATATATATATATATTATATATATATATATATATATATATATAATATATATATATATATATATATATATATATAATAAAAATATATATATATATATACATAATAAAGTGTCAAAGGAATGTTGGGAAAACTGAATATTTTCATTACATCATTGAAATCTAATAAAACATAATTGAAATGGTTGATGTACAATTCATTTCATGAAATCCGTTCTGAGCTGTCTTTCTTAGCAGATTAGTAGTTTTCAGTTAACAGCATAGTGCCTTGAATACTTTGTAGAAAACTGCTCAGCCTACGTTATTGGAGAACTGAAAAAGCATCAATGTATGGTGCCATTGTATGTATCTTGTACACTTTTTTTTACATTTTAATGATTATAGTTTGGTAAAGTAGTTGAATTTTAAGGTAATTTTGAAAAGCGAATGGTAAATTGTCACCATGATATACAAGTAGGGTGGGCTGCAATTTGGATAAGAGTTTTTGTATTAAATTTTTTACCGTGTCTTCATTCGTTTCGAGCTCCCACCACCATTCTTCAAGGTACACTTTGCTTACGCTTGTCTCCCATTGAAGAAGGTAAGGGATGGACTTAATTTGAAGTTCTGCTGTGCTCCAGTCAGGTGAAACCGTTATCCCAAGGTGTCTGTATGTTTCTTTGAGTACTTGATAGTATGGTATGATTCCGGCTTCCTTGCATAAGGCTTTTTTTGATCATCAGGTTTGAGTATTTTCAGGCAGATATCTTGAAGGGACTCAGGGCAGTACATTTTGTTCAAGACCTTGAAAAAAAAGGATGAAAATTGTGACATTTAACTTGTTTTCTTTGGATAATAGAAATAAACATGGTCACATTGAAATGAAGTTCCAAAAGTGGTGAAAGTTCTATGTATGAATATACTATGAAAAAAATAATTATCGACTTTATGATAGGTCTCACCGTGGGTATACAGCAAAAAATTGCCGACGTAATTCTTACTACTTGGATTGTCTTTTTCTTAAACCTTTGTAAAATTCTGTGTGATCTTCTTGTAAGGTCGGCGATTCAAAAATGGTTGCCAAGCAACCCAAAGTATGGACAGTAGTTTCTGACAGATGCTGTTTCTTCCTATAAATTTTTTATTTTACGTTTGTTTATCGGTGACACCTGTTGGCGACGACTGTTAATGACCACTGTCGTTGACGCCTATCGGTGGCGCCTGTCGGTCACGGCGTGAAAAGGGCAGCGTGACTGTGTGACCAATTCGGCAGGCAATGGCTTGTCCGTCCATTGTTGGTTATTTTTTTAACTTGTTGCATGCTGGGGGGGCTAGCCCCCTAGACCCCCCTACATTCTAAGTAGGCTTTACCTACAGATTACACGATCTTGACCCTTGTAACTTTTTGGCTGAGCGATAGCGAAGCCCGTTACTCAGGTGGGGTTGAAAAGTTTTTCCTGTCTGCGTGTGTGCGTGCGTGCGTGTGTGTCCGCACTACTCCTCCTGAACGGCTCGGCCGATCTCGGTGAGATTTTGCACACTTTTTGGGTATGTCTAGAGACCACTAAATTATGCGCGTGCATAATCGCATATTTTGTTTAAGTATGAGAAAAAGACAAAAGAAAGACAGTTTAACATGTTTTAAGTAGGTCTACACCGGAAACAAGACCGCATAATGACGCATAATCTAAGCACAAACGCAACATAACGCATACTTGCATATTATGCGCATAAAGTCACGTATTCCCGCATAAACTACCTATTAGGCCTCCAAAATCCCGTAAAATACGCCGATTTACAGCTTTTGACGCGCCACCGATTTAAAAATACGCGCCCTTTGATTCCTGCGCCTTCTCTATACTCGTCACGTCGCGCAGTCCACCGCCCCGCCTCGCCCCCTCCACCCGTCTCGCGTTCTCGCCCGTTCCAGCATGTTCGACGAGGTTATGGACTTCGAGTAGTGAGTGAGTTTGCCGACAGACGCAAATGTTGTTCATATTGTGGTGGTGTTTTGGGGGCACGTGATAATAACATTAAATACTTTTTCATGAGCTAATTCTACTATTTGTCATTCCGCTCCTATTTTCCTCCTTCGCATATTTTTGCATAAAACCACAATTTTACCCGCATAAACCCCGCATAAAACTACATTTTTAGGCGCATAAAGTCCGCATAAATGGGTTAAAATGTGGCGCATAAAATGATGATTCTAATGCATAATTTAGTGGTCTCTAGGTATGTCCTTGGCTCGGCACACGCGAAATTTCACCATCCTAGCTCTACTAGTTCAGTTTTTATAGCCAAAAAACACATAAAAAACGGCGAAAAATCGAGTTTTCCGTAGGCAGATCTCTTGTGTCTTAAAAAAAGGGGGGCCTGGGGGGCGGAGCCCCCCAGCCCCAACAAGTTAAAAAGTTCCAAGGGTCAAGATCGTGTTATTTGAAGATGAAGCAAGTCTATCTAGAATGAAGGGGGGTCCAGCCCCCCAGAAAGAAACAAGTTAGAAGTAACCGACGACAGACAAGCCATTGCCTGCCGAAGGCAGGCTAGCGCCGCAGGCCAAGGTAGGTACGCCAGGCGCGGATTGTAGGAACAGGCAGCGAGACATCGCGAAGCCTGTTACGACAAGACGCTGTCTGGCGTTATCCTACCTTGTAACTTGTCGAGGCTAGGAGGCTCCGCCCCCAGAACCCCCTTTCTTTAAGACAGGAGTGATCTATCTGCAGAAAACTCGTTTTTTTCACCGTTTTTTATGTGTTTTTCGACCATTAAATCTGAACCAGTTGAGCTAGGATAGTGAAAATTCGCGTGTGCCGAGCCAAGGACATACCAAAAAAGTGTGCTAAATCTCACCGAGATCGGCCGAGCCGTTCAGGAGGAGTAGTGCGGACACACACACAGACAGACGGACAGACAGACAGAAAAAAACTTTTCAACCCCACTGGAGTAACAGGCTTCGCTATCGCTCAGCCAATAACTTGTTTATTTCGGGTCTAATTTTATAACTTGTGTTGACATTTTTTGCTTGTCTCGTCTAATCAAATCTATTTCCGTGATCAATTCAATTTTCATCCCGCTTTTAGTTTCTTAGAGGGTGTTATTTCTTCCCCAGCCGACTGTACTTTTCTTCCCCATTTCATTTTTACACTTATAAAAAATTGTGTTGAAGCCTAAGAGCATCGAACGGCACTGTTTTTCAAAGATGATGGTCTAAGCTATAAGGTGGTACCTTACATTGGACTGTCGGCTGATTCTGCAGGAAGCTGTAAGGGAGGGTGGGGTACAATGGGACACGGGGCACAATGGGACACTGTCAAATTAGCCTCCTTGCGGTGTTCGTAGGATCTGCGGGTTACGCTCGATTATAGGCCAGCAGTTGCCATGTTAGTTTCACAAAGCGGGAACTTTATTCGACTGAGCGTTCTTTCGGCAGGTCGAAGCAAAGTGCGAATGTAAGAAAAACGAGGTAAAACTAGCAAGATCGGAGAATTTTGTTTTTCCTCTAGCATTTAAAGTATTTGTCGCACGTTCGTAGCGAGTTCACCAGTGTGTTCGTTGGTCTTTTGAGGTTCAGTGAGACTTGTCTGGGCGCTCTGGCTTTTGGGGTTGAAGAGCTAGAGCGTGTCCAGTCCAGCGTGTCGTTCGGGGCACAATGGGACACCCTCGTTTTGGGCACAATGGGACGTGTTAATCAAAGGGCTTTCAAGTTTTAGTTGTAGTTTATGTCTAAATGAAGCCAAACCATTCGTTAATTATGTTATTCACAAGAATTTTGGCATCAAACATTTCATTTCCGCTTTTTACTGTATTTAACACTGCATTTTCTTCATTTGTTACTCATCATACTCCGGAATTTTTTTTTAAGGCAACCAGGGACGTAAGTTCTTTTTCAAAATAGTTTGTGACGAAAATAGATCAAAACCTATTGCCCACAATTTTTTGAATGCTCCTTCGCTTTATTTTTAGCTCATAAAAGGGTGTGTCCCAATGTGCCCCAAGGCTGTCCCATTGTGCCCCAGCCCGGGGCACAATGGGACAGGTGACACTTTTCGGCAAAATGTCTCCACAGACCAAAAATGCCGTATAATCAATTTTTTGGTCACATAAAAGTTACAGACAAATAAAGAACATTTTGAGCTATCGGGCGGCATTCTAGCTCCAACGGTCTCGGATCTAGGCCAAAAACAAAAAAAGCGTCCCATTGTACCCCACCTTCCCTTACTTCAAAGTACAAACATTTTAAAAAAAGATTTTCATAGTTATTTTTAATGTGTTTTTCAAACGTGATTCTAAATAATATATGTAGAACTGGGCTAAATTTATTTTTTGTGAGCGGGATGACCAACCTTTCTAAAACCACTCACGTGATGGTTCAGTGTAGTTTAAGTTCGGAGATATAACGGGTGTACTTTTCTTGCCCGACCTTCGAGTGTACTTTTCTTACCCAACCTACCCCTACTTCGATGGTGATTCATACCTGGGGAGCCTCAGACAGAAACTTCCTAGAACTCAAAATAAAAAAAAATTGCCTGTTTGCCGAAATTTTGGTTTACTCTATATTTCAGACGCCCTTCAAAATTATACCTGAGCACCGATCACATCCGCTTCGATTGTTCAAGGACCCTCTACTTGAAGCGAAAGAGGGGCTATACTCAGATTTTCCTCTGCTCCCTCAACTTAAATTAATAAACGCATTTGTTACGAATCGCCCCTGTTACAAATCGCCCCATACTCCCTTACCATCAGGCCTCATTAGCACCGTCAAGTAGCACCTCAACCACCGGATGCAGAGGAAATGTTCCAGAAGTGAAGATGCAACTGCCGTATTTGGAAAATAGATCAAAACCTATTGCCCACAATTTTTTGAATGCTCCTTCGCTTTATTTTTAGCTCATAAAAGGGTGTGTCCCAATGTGCCCCAAGGCTGTCCCATTGTGCCCCAGCCCGGGGCACAATGGGACAGGTGACACTTTTCGGCAAAATGTCTCCACAGACCAAAAATGCCGTATAATCAATTTTTTGGTCACATAAAAGTTACAGACAAATAAAGAACATTTTGAGCTATCGGGCGGCATTCTAGCTCCAACGGTCTCGGATCTAGGCCAAAAACAAAAAAAGCGTCCCATTGTACCCCACCTTCCCTTACTTCAAAGTACAAACATTTTAAAAAAAGATTTTCATAGTTATTTTTAATGTGTTTTTCAAACGTGATTCTAAATAATATATGTAGAACTGGGCTAAATTTATTTTTTGTGAGCGGGATGACCAACCTTTCTAAAACCACTAACGTGATGGTTCAGTGTAGTTTAAGTTCGGAGATATAACGGGTGTACTTTTCTTGCCCGACCTTCGAGTGTACTTTTCTTACCCAACCTACCCCTACTTCGATGGTGATTCATACCTGGGGAGCCTCAGACAGAAACTTCCTAGAACTCAAAATAAAAAAAAATTGCCTGTTTGCCGAAATTTTGGTTTACTCTATATTTCAGACGCCCTTCAAAATTATACCTGAGCACCGATCACATCCGCTTCGATTGTTCAAGGACCCTCTACTTGAAGCGAAAGAGGGGCTATACTCAGATTTTCCTCTGCTCCCTCAACTTAAATTAATAAACGCATTTGTTACGAATCGCCCCTGTTACAAATCGCCCCATACTCCCTTACCATCAGGCCTCATTAGCACCGTCAAGTACACTGAGAATCCAAACGCTATGAGTATAGCGTCAATTGGTGCAATGCAAAAGCATTGCACATGAAGTGCAATGCCTCCCTTCCCATGCATTAGCATAGGGCTTTTTCGGGATGCATTGCAGTAAGGTGAATATGGCTGAGGCATTGCAGTATGGTGCGATATCTCAGCTGCATTGCACCATACGTGCTATACTCATAGCGTTTGGAATCTCAGTGTAGCACCTCAACCACCGGATGCAGAGGAAATGTTCCAGAAGTGAAGATGCAACTGCCGTATTTGGCTGTCGGAGGACATGGTGCCCACAATTTTCATTTGCACCAGGACCAACATGGAACCAAACATCCTTGGCACAGTGGTGAACCACACCAAACCAATCCCAACACCCACCTCAGCCATTATTGGCAGAAAGCTCTGACTTCAGATGGACTGAATGGCGGAGAGGGTCCGACAATCCGTCAACTGAAGCCGGGGTGTGGGGATTTGAACCCCGTCGTGAACTGTTGTTACCCTTCTGAGTCACGCACTCTACCCACTTTTTTTTTTTGAAAACATCAATATATTTCATTAAAACACATCGAAATAAAAAGGGTAAATAAAAGATACAATACTTGAAAAGGCAGAACACGTAACTCGTCTAGTCCTTCTCTGTGGCCCGTTGCTTGTCGCTCGTCACCTCACACCACGAAGGCAGCCAGCCCGCGCTGCAGCGCCGCCGGGCAGGCGGGGCGCGCCAGGGCCTTGGACTTGGCCTTGACGAGGGAGCGCGCGAAGCTGGCGGCGTCCGTCCTCGCCGCGGTGACCACCTGGTGGACGTGGTGACCCGCGACCCACGCCGCCGTCGCGTGCCGGTCGGGGTCGTCCGGCGCGAAGGCGGGCTGCAGCAGCGTCCTGGGCGTGGCCGTGCTGCCCAGAAGCTTGCTCAGAGTGGCCCTGGTCCAGCGCCACGCGTCCCGGATCGCGCTGCACCTGGCCAGGCGGTGCGCGAGCGTGTCCGGCGCGGCGCACCTCGGGCAGGTCGTGGTGTCGGAGCGGGCGATGCGCTGGAGGCGATGCCGTGTCACTAGACCATTGTAATACACCGGACGGAGCGGAGCGCTAGTCCTGAAGAGCCGCTCTGCCCCCACCAACGAGTGGCCGGGTGTCCAGGCCCTGTGCCGGGAAGGGCTTGTCGTGGTAATCGTCCCTGGCGTAGATAGATTGAGGGCAGTAAAGGGCAACTAATCGTTCCGGCCGCATGAGACAGCAACGAATGTTTCCTGGAGTAAACGGCATCTTTTTTAAGACACATTTCTGCGGCTGTCAGAAAGCACCGTCTTCTTCTGCCGCTATTCTTGGCTAGGGGATCTCAGGCACCTGAAAACAGCTTAGAAGTACTTCATGTCAGCTAAAGTTACTCCATGGAGTAACAGGCTTCGCTATCGCTCAACCAATAATGTAATGAGATGAGCCACTATGATATCTACAGTGGCACATTGGGGTTAGGCCTCCTTCACAATCTTCACAATGTCTTTTTGAAGCTACATAACAGAAAAAGTATAAGCTATATACATCCGCAACTTTGACCCGTCCCGTACATTAAGACATTTGCGACTTTCGCACTTGATTAACGCTGACGGGATTGGAACCTGAGTCTGTGGTCCAAAGAGATGTTATTTTCGTCGTCAGCACCTCAAAAACATTAGGAACAATCCAAAACTCGATTGAAAAGAATGTTCAAAATATACCCCACTGGGATTTGAACCCGGGTCCAAACTCTCCGATTCGCTTAAAACTGGCACCGTTGGTTTTGTCTTGTCGCCGAGGGGGCCGCGACTCCCGCAATCATGTGTTCACCGGGTCGCAATCAGGCCGCAATCCTTGCAATCTTCCGAAATCCATCCAATCATCAGAAATCTTTGAAATCCTCTGCAATCTGCCGCAATTCCGCGAAATCCTCTGCAATCTCGCGAAATCCTTCCAAAATCTTCCGCAATCCTGCGCGATCTTAGCGAAAACATTGTAATCTTGCAATAGACCCTTTCAGTCATCGCCTGGAGAAGGACAAAAGTAATCAAAAATACAGGAACCAGTAGCGCGCCACCTAGCGGCCGTTACTGTGCACTGTCAAAAGCTGAACCCTCATTGGTCACAAGCGTAAGTCTGGACGAAGTCCATAGCAGTGGCCGCTAGGTGGCGCGCATCTGGTTCCTAATTTTTGATTACTCATGTTCTTCACTGGGTGACGACTGACAGGGTCTATCGGCCAGTAATTCCTCCTCACTCGCTCCTTTCCTTCGTTATTAGTTGGCCCGTGCTGACCTCACTGAATAGCCGCCCCTGCCCCACTAAAACGGTTTCCGCTTGCAGGCGCGGGGACATCGGACAGGATATTAGGTCACAAAAAAAGGCAATCCATAAATAAGTAAGAAACGGAGCGGTCTCGCAATAACTTTAAGGTTACTGTAAAGTGAAGGCATCATGTTTGTATTTTGGTTTCTAGTTGCTTACGATAAGATGGACTTAAACCCAAAGTTGAGGCACCCAACTCCCATAAGTTCCTGAGTTATTGAAGTTTACGTAACAAATTTGGTCGTTTCTCCCAAATTCTCCTTGCGAAGAATCAAAAGTTGTCGAGACTTCATTACTTCATTTTTGTTTTACAAGTTGTTTATTTATTTGCCTATCGCGAGGCAAAGTCGGATTTCCAGATTTCCAACATATAACAGGAATTTTTCTCCAAAATAAAATAATCCATTTTTTTTTCAATTTTAGTAAAAGAAGGAAAAAAACATTTTTCAAAATAAGATTCCGGCTGCCCTTTGCATATACAGTCAAATCTGACCTTGCTGGTCTGTTTGCACGTCTATTTGGGCTCTAATTTTAAAAATTACACTTCCGTAAACTTTTTGGTTCATCGCAAGGACTCCGCCTCCTTAATTAGGACTTCCGCAACCTCCTTCCTTAGTTCCACGTACTTCTGCTCGATGACCTTGAGAACCTTCGGCTCGCCCGGCATTTTGTCCATTGGATTCAGTTTCTTAACGAAAGTCCGAAAGCCCTCCTTCTCCGGAGTGCGAAGTGGCATGTTGTCTCGGCAGATCATAAATGCCAGGGCTGACGTAACTTCCTCGTCGCGATATCCACCCGCTAAAAACAACTTAGGAGAAGAAAACACGCGGCTCAAAATATGCAGAAGGGGAAAATGCTAAAGCAGGCGGTACGGTGTGGTTACTACTTACCGGCAAAAGCCGTGGCGTTCTGGAAACACTTGTCTATGACTGGAACGAAAACTTCGGCTTCCTGGGCGTGTGAGGCGAGCTCGAGCAAGACCCTAGGGGTTACCCACTCAAATTTTAGCGTACACAGGATTCGTGATTACCAAAATTACCTTGATTACGAGGATTACTAAGATTACCGGGATTACCAGGATTACCTAATGATTACTATGATCACCAAAAGATTACCACGATTACCAAGCGATTACCATGATTACCTAATGATTACCATGATACCTCAGCGAGATAAAGTCTATTAGCATTCTTTGATAATAACCGTGTTCTCACTTTCACTTGAATGCCTCGTCTCCGGAAACAGAGCTCCTGCGAACAATGCATAGTGTATTTGCCGGCCAAAGCTCACCATAGAAACCAGCCAAGGTGATGAGAAGTGACGGTGTTGCGCGATTTCGTCTGCTTGGTTTTCTTGGGGGTTTGGTAAAAGATTCTGGCGTGGTCGGGCGTAAGAGAAGTTTATTTTGCCGCCATTCCCCCCCGACTTCAAAGAGAAAGTTATAACAAGTTCCATTTTTTGGTCTAATATGAAAAACTGCAAACAAAAAAAAATTATTAATAATAAAATTGGTGGAGGGGCAACTTCTTTGAGAGTCCTCTTAAGTAGTATCTTTGTCAGCAATAGTTTTGGATGGGAAAATAATAGTCAATTTAGTTCAAAAAAAATTTTAAAATGTGGCACGAGGACGCACATATCAGATACGCCTTGGGTGGTTCGGGTCACTTCGGGTGTCCGGGGAAGACCCCCCCCAAGCAGGGACTATGTGGGCCCTCCACTCCCACACTGGGCCTTGCGGGCCTAATTGGTGGCCTCCCTTGACATTGCCATTACTATTAAGGGCTAGACCACACATGACGTATGCCATTTCGGGCCCGACATATGCCCGCCTGCACTGCGGGCGTTAGACTCCCCCCCAACAGTTGCGATTACCAAGATTACCACAGGATTACTACGATTACTACAAGATTACCACACGATTACTACAAGATTACCACGATTATCAAGATTACCGAGATTACCACGATTACCCATGATTACCGAGTGGGTGTACACAGGATACCTCAGTGGGTAACCCCTTGGAAAAAAAATTTTTTTGGTACTTTCAACTTTTTGTCAAGTTTCATATCGTTTCATATGTTTTAGAGGCTGCTGATGACGAAAATAGAACCCGTTCGGGCCACCGATCGAAAGTTAAATCCCATTAGTGTAGATTTTGATGACCAAATACTATTTTTTGAGGGGATCACGCCCATCTCTACGGCCTGCCTAGGGAAGCAGCCTGCCGGAGGCAGGTTAGCGCCGCAGGCCAAGGTAGGTGAATACACCGGGGGTGGATGGTCGAAACTGGCGCAGCATCGCGAAGCCTGTTACGACCAGACACGGTCTGGCGTACACCTACCTTGTAATAAAACAAACTATCTTGGAATGGTTAATTAAAACACAAAGTCCGTCTTCTTGGTGGCAAAGGTGAATTCCCGCTTTTATTGCTTTCTAGCCCTTTTTTAACAGAAAATTTTTGGGGTAGAATTTTAGATTGTAGGGCACTGCTTATGACAGTCAGGGTCCATTTATAGTTTTTATACATAGCTATACGGCTTGACAGGTACGCTTTAAATTTCGTTTGTCAAGATAAAAAATTCTTCAATAGCGATCTTCTCTTCAGGAACGATGGCCATTTGTACTTTGTCACTGCTGATGAATGAAGGGCTGCTGCGTTCGTCCCCCCCTAGCCATCACAGCTCCTCGCTGTAACTGGTGAGCAGTGCGATTCAGGCTAGATGCGGGCGCTGCTGTTTTGAAGACGGCAAAGTCATTTCACATCAGCTGCTGACTGCGGCCAGGACAACGACTCCGGGGGAGCCCGACTTTCGACGCTTTGACTCAATGCCCCCCCCTTTTTGACTCACTCGTCACGAAACATTGTGTACCAGACAGCTTCTGGAATTGTTGACCGCGGCGTACACCGCCCGATTAACAGGCGGCTAGGTCCTACTATCGCTAACCAGACCGCACTCAGCGGGCCGAAGGCACGCAGGGGGGGTCTGGGGGGCGAAGCCCCCCAGCGAGCGAAGCGAGTCATACTATATGCCCGTCCCTCCGTCATTTTTTTTACAAAAATAAAGGGGACGGGCCAAAAATCTTTAAAAATTAAGAATTTAGACAATTTGTTTGATTTTGGGTTTCCTAATCGTTTTAGGCAAAGATCCGTCTAGCAAAAACAAGTTGCCCAAGTTGTGATACCGACACAAGCATGAATTGCTGATACATTTATCACTAAACCACTCCCTCAATAATACTCTACAAATCAAAGAGTGTACATAGTATGCTCTAACTGGAGCATGCCTGCAAGCACGCTCTAGCTAGCGCATGCCTGCCAAGCATGCACAAACTAGTGCATACATGTACACGCTTCCTGATGCAGAAAACTCCCTATCCCTTATGCAGTAAATGCATGCTTCAGTTAGCGTGTACATGGCATGTATGCACTAGTTAGTGCATGCTTGGCAGGCATGCGCTAGTTAGAGCGTGCTTGCAGGCATGCTCCAGTTAGCGTACCATGTACACTCTTTGATTTGTAGAGTAAGCAGTTCTCGCTATTCCGAACTCTGCCTTACTAAGCAAAATAGTTACATATCTTTCTCTGGAAATTTTGTATAACGTACATAATTAGACTTCTGCTTTTAATGCACTGTTATGGTGGATCCCCATGAGCGGACCCTTCATCTCAAGATTTGAGGCTGGCACAGCTGGAACTCGATTGGATAGCTTCGCCAAGTAAAGTTTCAGTTAGAGATAGAGGTAAAGATTAAAGGTTCAGCAATAAAGTGTTTGAAGTCAAGAAGAGAGAATCAAATCTATCATACTTAAATATTTTTAATTCTAGTCAGTAAAAATATTAAAGATTACAAAAATTATGCCTGTGTTGGTTGCATGCAACAGCAATATTATTTCAAACTAACCACAGCATTTACATGCCTGGCTTGGTATAACTTTGAACAGGGCAGTTGCATAATAAATGCATTAGAACCTATGTTTTAGAATGGGCTTGGAGAAGGTGTCTGAAGTGTTACAACAAATTACTTTAATTGCTACTGCACCGTGACTTAAAATTTTGAAACAGAAAAAACATTATTCCAAAGCACAAGATTTTAAGAGGAGAAGTGTTTTAGCCTAATTCCACACAAAGAACTAAAAAATAATCTCAAATTGGACAATGCATTTATGGCAGGTAAAATCATGAAAATACAGATGACAGCAAAATAGATTTTGGATAGTACATCATTCAGGCATAGTGGTGAAGTCATGGGAACTTCAAATAATGGTGGACAGTCGGTTCATCATTTTGGCCAATATAAGGAGGAGATTGCAAAGAGAAATGGTTTTCAACGTAAAGTCCTTCAGGAAAAATTAAAATGGAACGTCACATAAGCACCACAGAACACATTCATTTTTACATGAGGAAGGAAAACTGTTGGTCAGAGGTAGGAGAGGCTTAAATTCCAATCCTGACAAAGTCCCAGTCTTGCCATTAACACCCTGTTGATTTTGTAGCTTCACAAGACAGCAAAATCAAAATTTGACAGCTGAGGTTCATCGTTTTTTTTTCTGGAATTGTGAGCTTAGTCTTGTCTCTGTCTTGTAGTTTCTGCTTCAGAATGTGAAATTGTAGTTGCTTGTCTGCCTGCCATCTTGACTGAGAGCACCGTACTTCTCTGTTTTCAACTTCCTGTCAGGTACATTCCATGCATTTCTAATGCTTTCTTCAATGATGGACTCTGATATGCAAATAAAACTCAATACTTTCTGCAAAAAAAGCAGTCAGTTTTAAGTTAAAAGTAAGACATTTGTTTTAAACGCAAAGTTTAATAGGCTCTTACCTTGTACATTCAAGAATTGGGTCTTCTGGATTAAATCATTGGGTGATTTGGGAATCTCACATTCCTTTTGGCAATCGAACTGGTGTTATGGCTTTAGCAGATCCCTCCTCCAACTCTAAATATTACTCAAAAACTTGTTTCAGCTATTCACTTGGACCTCCTTGGTTTCTCTCAGAGTTCACTGAAGGATCTTGGTGCGAGTCAACATAAAATAACACATCTTTATACTAGACAGAGGCGAGAGGAAAAAGAGAGTACAAACTGTGCTTCTGTTTCAACATACCTTATTCTGATTTGGCATTAGTATCCTACATGCAGAAGTAGTACAGAGAAACCACAATTAAAAGTAGCTAGCTCCTCAGGCATTCTTTGGACTGATCTGTGGAAAGCGAACACCAGAGGAAATCTTGACAAAATTTCCACGACACTTCAGTGATTTCATTAATTTTGATGCCATGGAGGAGTGGGTAACAGCACCAAAACTGCAAAACAAACAAAAAATATTGCATCAGTTTTGAAACAAAAGAAAGAGAAAGAAATCAAATCACAATATTCCAGTCCTCAGAAAACAGACAAAAAAAAAACAAAAGGGAAAAACAGAAACATGTGGAATAAAAAAATTTAGAAACATTCAAAGAAGGCTTAACCACACTAAGCTCGAGGAATAATTATTTAATTTAAATAGCAGTCACTAAGTGAGCTTACCTAGAACAGAACTGGTGTAGACATGGTTTGTTGAATCATCTCTTTCAACCAAAGCAATGAAGTAGATGCTGGGTGCAGCCTAGTCAAAAGCCGCTCAGGCTTTGACAGGGACTCACTAAAAAGTTCCCTTCCAAATTTCACTCCCAACAGTGCTAAATTCGCACTTCGCCAGTGCGAACTGCCAAAATCACTCTTGACGGTGCAATCAGCGCTTGTTTGCACTTCTGAGTGCGAAAATGGACCCAAAAGTGCTAAGTCGGGAGTGAGTGCACTTGTAAGTGCAAAAATGTTTCACCCGGGGAAAAATGCGAAGTTTCTCGCCTCTCATTGGTCCCCATTAGTGGGCCATGCGGCGCGTAAGTTTGAATTACGCGCGACAAGGGCACGAAAGTTGTTGGTTTGGCGGGTGGAAACGACCAGTTACCGAAGAACCTAACATCGCGAATATCCCCGCCGCTCAGCTATGATCACATTTCCTGACAAACTATCATTATAAGAAAACGAAAGGGGGTGAGGATAATTCAATTGCTT
>NW_023144630.1:8797778-9072294 GCF_012932325.1 Thrips palmi | reverse complement strand
GGAGTACCCTTTTCCCCCCTTCCCCAAGAAATTTTTTTAATAATTCGGCCCGGTCGTCCATTGCCGCCATGGCCCACCGCGCCCCAGCAAACAACAATCAGCACAGTGGCACAGTAGTCAGAACTGCCAACTGTATGTCAATTCCACTGGCGGGAAAAATTCCCAGTGGGAAATATGGATTGGCAAAATGGGGAATGGGGAAATACTGCAGTAGCAAAACGGTCTTTGGGAATAAAATTTTGGGAATTTAGAATTGGGAAAAATGGGCAACGCCTTCAACCGGTTAAGTGCACAGTTCCACGACACATTTGAAAGAAGAAAAGCTGATATATCACAAAATCATGGTGGGCAGCATCAACATCCCTGCAGTGCAGAGTGGTACAGATCGTTGAAGGATGGTCCACAATGCAAGGATGCTGTTGGACTACGAGATGCTGACGAACAAGACAGGGAAGCATTTCTGAAAGGCTCTCAAAATCGAAGCGAGCGGCGTTTCGCGCTACAAATTGGTAACCGGCGGTTTTAGACTAATTTGACCCCGCTGAACGCGAATCGCCCGGTTAAACCTCTTGATGCGACTTCTCAAATGTCTTGTATGCTCTGCACCATTCTTAACTTACTTTTTTTTTGTTATCACTCTCGAGATTTATCAGTGGTTTGATTTTTTCAGCTCTGAATGAAATTGCAACTTCGGAAACTGAAGAAAACCCCCAGCATGTTGATAATATCATTACTACCTCAGAAACTGAGCAAGCTGCATCACACTCAGGTATGTAAAAATGTTTAAGTAATTTTTTCCTTTGTGTATGTAATAATGTGATTATTTTTTTATATTTTAAGTAACAGTTTTACTTGTTAAAATATCTTTTTTTTTAAACAGGTGTAACTGACAATTCTGTTGTGGTTGAAAAATGGAGAGAGAACTTGGATAGACGACTAGTGGCAAAACCAGACGTGTTTTTGCCTGGAGTCAGGGCTTGGCTTGGCTCGTATGACAAACTCATTAAGTCCAAATCAGAAAATTGAGTAGCGTCTCCTCTCTTTGATATGAGGCAGGGTTTGAGAACAGGGAAATACATAAAGAAACAACATTTCCGTCGTGCCGGACCACATTGAGGAGGAAGCGTGAAGTTGGCTCGCGTCCCGTTCTTCGGAGCCTGCGAAGGATTTTTCCTTTGAATTACAAAGGAAATCGTTCGTATTACAAACAATTTCCTTCGCAGGCTGCGAAGCCGCCGTTTTCTTCGTATTACAAAGAGCTGTTCTTTGTAGGAATTATCTGTGCATGGTGCTGTTCTTTTCTTTCTTCCATTCAAACTGAGTTACTTACAGAACGCAAGCAGCTGCCGTGACAACATGCGTGGTGGACAGCAGGGCACCGCCGCAAAGACGGAGGCTGGTGGAACCGGATATTGCACCTTTGACTTGAACCTAAGAAATCAAATTATATCCAGCTGTCGGACTTGCAATCGTCGTAGGCCAGTCTGGAAATTGGGCGTATTCGGTATGTAAAATGTGGAAAATGATAATTTTTTTAAATCTCCACTTGAAACTATCACGTACAGACCATAACGGTTTTGCCGATTAGGGTACGTATTTTACGGCGCAGAACGTTTTGTTTTGGCCGACCCGTTTATAGATTTATGCTTGGGTACCTTCAAAGAGTGTGACCCATGAGTGTCTCCAAAAGTCTACCGAACATAATCATACCTTCTGGCCCGCCTTCTATTCCAAATCAAGAAGACTGCTGCAGGTGCATCATTGTTCACGTGAGCGGAAGGAGGGTTTCAGCAGGTTTCGGCCAAGGTGGAGCTAAGCACTGCGTACAAGGTATTTTTAATCGGGTAACAGATAATTCACACCTGGTCCTGACGTACCAGCCGCTTCTACATTCTGCCAATGGCAGGATAGGATCTTGAAAAAAAGGGTTGACCGACTGAGAAATTTTATTGCAGTTACACTCTGCTGAAAGGTACGGAAAATTAATTTTCCGTACCTTTTTGCCATGTCGTGTCTGGCCAAGACGTTGGTCTGGCTAATTCGTGTCGGTTTTTGCCTTCGCTGAAAACTATCGGCGTGACTTCGTGCCGCTGCAGGGGCGTGACTTAAGTGCACGGCGAAAAACGGTTCATGACAGAAAAGTCATAGCAAAAGTCGGCGTGAATCAGAATCACCCACACTTGGCGTGAATTTCCGATCCTGCCGGTATTTGGCGTGACTTTTCATAAGACGCATTGCACGCACCATCCACATGGAGCAGTCACGCCACATGACAGCGTGAATTCCTGTGACGCCAATTTTGGCGTGACTTTTTGTCGCGCTTAATTTGGTTGTGTCCGACCATCAATTATCAGTGTTGAATGACAGATAACCGTCAATTTGCCACATCATTTCATAGGTTTACGACGCAATTCGTATCTGCTTCAAGGAATTGTTTCTTATTTTAACGAAGAAAACCTTGTAACTTTACGAAATGTTTCCTCCCAAATATATTGTAGATGGAAATTTTTTCAACAGTGTGCCGTTCTTATTCTTCATTCAGTGACTGTCCGTTGGCTGTCGACCCGAGGATATCACTTATTTTGCAAGGCGACACACAACATTTTACTTACCATAAAATGAGCTGTGACCAGGAGTTCCTGCGCTTCTACAGCATATTCCCTGTCAAAAATTATACTATCACTGGACAATCTAAGACTTACCAAATAGCTATGGACATTTTCGTTTAAAGTTACCGAACGATTTTGAGTCCTTGGCGGAAACGTTCTAATGCGTTACTAAATGTGACAATTCAAACACAACCGGGACCGCGGACGTACTTCATAACGGGCGAGGGGGCCATTTGTGGGGGGAGGAATGGGGGGGGGAGACTAGGGGTAGGTTGGGGAAGAAAAGTACAAAACGCCGTACTTTGCACTGTACAGTGGTTCCAAATGAGGATTCAATATTATGCTCTCGTGAACATGTAATCCAATGCCTTCTAATAAACTGGATCACTGTTCGTTGATTACAGTTCCCCACATTACGCACAACACGCCAAAATGTATGGGATTTCGGAACTCCTCGAGAAGGGTAAGAAAAGTACACCACGGGGTGAAAAGATGCAGTTCGAACCAGGAGACCACCAATCTTGGCTCAATACAGGTTTACCCTAAAGTGGAGAGCTTTCACTTGCCAGTAGTTCAAGTTCGTCAAAATCGGTCAATTGGTTCTGATTCTACAGACTCATACAGAAGGTCCAAGAAGCCTTTTCTCAGAGATAAGTGGGTACACTTTTTTGTACCAGTGTTCGGTTTCCCCTTTTCACGTAAATGCCCAATAACTTGTTATTTCGAGTCTATTTCTTTAACTTGTGTTAACATTTTTTGCTTGTCTCGTCTAATCAAATCTATTTCCGTGACCAATTCAATTTCATCCGCTTTTAGTTTCTTAGAGGGTGTTCTTTCTTCCTCAGCCGACTGTACTTTACTTCCCCATGTCATTTTTACACTTACACTGCTAATCCAAGTGTAGACTAAGTCCACGCTAGGTACGTGGACCACCGTGGTCCACGCTAGGAAACGTGGACTACGAATGGTCCGCTAGGAAGCGTGGACCTCGGATGGTCCACACTTGGAAATGTGATTGGCCTATGAGAAGTTCAACGCTGTGAAGCGTGGACCACAGCTCGGTCCACGTTTCTACGTGGACGGCTTGGTCCACGCTTCCTAGCGTGGACCATTCGTGTCCACGTTTCCTAGCGTGACCATTCGTGGTCCACGTTTCCTAGTGGACCTTCGTGGTCCACGTTTCCTAGCGTGGACCATTCGTGGTCTACGTTCCTAGCGTGGACCACCGTGGTCCACGCTATCTAGCGTGGACTTGGTCACACTTGGATAAGCAGTGTATAAAAAATAGTGTTGAAGCTTAAGAGATCGAACGGCACTATTTTTCAAGATGTACAGCTATAAGGTGGTACCTTACATTGGACTGTCGGCTGATTCTGCAGGAGCTGTACTTCAAAGTAAAACTTTAAAAAAATTTCTGTTAAATTTTTTCCCCAAATTTTTTAATAAATTTTTTAACTGGCCTTTTATTTTTTTCAAGGATGCCTTCTTCCCCCCAAACCCCTTTTTTTTTTTTTGGGGGGGAAAAAAAGGGGGGGGGGGAAAAAATTAAAAAAAATTTTTTTTTTTCCCCCCTTTTTTTCCCCCAAAAGGGGTTTTTTTCCCAAAAAAAAGGGGTTTTTTTTAAAAAAACCCAAAAAAAGGGGGTTTTTCCCCCAAAAAAAAAACCCCCAAAAAAAGGCCCCCCCCCAAAAACCCCCCAAAAAAAGGGGCCCCCCCCCCCGGGGGCCCAATTTTCCCCTTTTTTTTTCCCCCCGGGGGGCCCCTCCCCCCTTTTTAAAAAACCCCAAAAAAAAAGGGGTTTTTAAAAAGGGCCCCCTTTTTTTTTTTTTTTCCCCTTTTTAAAACCCCCAAAATTTTTTTTTTTTTTTGGAACTTTTTTTTTCCCTTTTTCAAAAAAAAAAAAACCCCCCCGGGGGTTTTTTTGGGGGGGTTTTTTCCCCCCAAAGGGTTTTCCCCCCTTTTTCCCTTCCAGGGAAATTTAAAAAAGGGGCCCGAAATTTTTTTTAAGGGGTTTTTTTGGGGGGGGTTGGGGTTTTTTTTCCCCCCCCTTTTAAAACCCTTAAAAAAAAAAGGGGGGGGGCCCCCCCCTTTTTTTCCCCCAGCCCCCTTTTCCCCCCCCGGGGCCTTTTTCCCCCCCCCCAAAAAAATTTTAATTTTTTTTTAAAATTTTTTTAAAAAATTTCCCCCCCCCGGGTTTTTTTTCCCCCCCCTTAAAAAAAGGGGGCCCCTTTTTAAAAAATTTGGGAAAAAAAATTACTTTTTTTTAAAAAGTTTAAAAGTTTTTTAATTTGTTTTTCCCTAAATTTGAAAAAATTAAAAAAGGGAAAAAATTTTTTTCCCCAATTTTTTTTTCCCCCCAAAGGGGATTTTTGGAAAAAAAAAATTTTTACCCCCCCGGGGGGGTTTTTTTTTTTTTAAAAACCCCCCAAACAAAACCCCCCCCAAAAATTTTAAAAAAAAAACCCCCAAAAAAGGGGCCCCAAAAAGGGGAAATGAAGGGTTAAAAAATTTTTAAAAAATTTTTGGCCAAAAAAAAATTTCCGGCCCCCCCCCCCCCCCTTTTTTCCCCCCCGGGGCCCCAAAAAAAAAAAATTTTTTAAAAAACCAAGGAAAAAAGGGGGAAAGGGGAAAAACCCCCCCCCCCTTTTTGGGGGGCCCTTTTTTTTTAAAAAACCCCTTTTTGGGAAAAAGGGGCCAATTTTTTTTTTTTTAAAAAGGGGGGAACCGGAGGGGGGGGCCCCCCCCCAAACCCAAAAAAGGTTTTTTTTTTTTGGGGGGGGGCCCCCCAAATTTTCCCGGGGGGAAAAAAAAAGGGCCCAAAAACCCCAAAACCCTTTTTCCCGGGGGGAAAAAAACCCCCAAGGGGTTAAAATTTTAACCTTTTTTGTGGGGGGGGGGTTTTTCCCCATTTTTTTCCCCCCCCCCCTTTTTGAACCCCGGTTTCCCCCCCCCAAAAATTGGGGGGCCCCCAAAAAACCCCCCCCCTTTAAAAAAAAAGGGGTTTTAAAAAAACCCCCCCTTTTTGGGGTTTTTGGGGGGCCCCCCAAAAGCCCCCACCCCCCCGGGGGGGCCCCCCCCAAAAACCCCCTTTTTTGGGGGGGGGGGGCCCTTCCCCCCCGGGAAAAAAAAAGGGGGCCCAAAAAATTTAAAAAAGGGGGAAAAACAAAAAAAAAAATTTTTCCAAAAAATTTTTTCCCTTTTTTTTTTTAAAAAAAAAAAAAACCCCCAAAAATTTTTTTTTCCCTTTTCCCCAAACCCCCCCCCCCCCCTTTTTTTTTTTTAAAAAAAAAAAAAACCCCCAAAAAAAAAGGGGGGGGGGGGCCCCCCCTTTCCCCCCCCCCCCCCCTTTTTAAATTTTTTTTTTCATGGAATCAGGATCAATTCAGCTGTCCAAAACAGGCTAGAAAATTATTGCGAATACTTTTTTGGGGGGAAAAAAAAAAAGGGGGGGGGCCCGGGGGTTTTTTTTTCCCCGGGGGGGGGGGAAAAAAAGGGAGGGGGGGGGGTTTTAAAAAAAAAAAGGGGGGGGGCCCCCTTTTTAAAAAAAAAAACCCCCCTTTTTTTTTTTTTTTTTCCCCCAAAAAAAATTTTTTTTTGGGGGGCCCCCCCCCCGGGGGGGGGGTTTAAAATGACCAGTATGAGAACTGCAGAAGCCCAAATGGGGACCACCCAGAGAAAAAAAAAGGGGGGGAAAAAGGGGGGAATTTAAAAAACCCCCCGGGGGGGGAAAAAAACCGCAGCAGTCAATATGGTAGTTAAATGAGAAGTGTTCCAGCTATGACAAGAGAAGGGGCTAGGAAAGCTGTGGGTGCTGACCTAGTACTGAAGGTAAATAAACTGTCACGCAGGCAGATGTGACACAATACCTTAATGACGTTGGGCAGCTTAACAGTCCCCCCCGGGAAAAAGGGACTTTTTAAAAAATTTGAACAGACAAGTCCCTTTTTGGGCCCAAAAAACTGGTCAAATCTCTGGTATTAAAAATTACTACCAAGTGTTGCACCCCTCTCTTGTCATCTAGAGGGCAGAAAGATCAACGTCTTGGAGATGATGCCCAATTTTACATGCTGGTGCCCTGTTTCTCGAACCGGGGGTTTTATTTCTACGCAGCGTCTATATTATTTTAAGGTTTGTGAATACCAAGTATTTCCTTAGTATTATTCCCTTTGGTTTTAAAATTTTGGGTACCCCGCATTGGCCAAGCAGCTTTATGGGAAATGAGGACGACTCTTCCATGATCCAGCCATGAAACCAGCACGGGGGCAGAAATTTTCGGCCATGCTTGTTCTCAATTTGATAGAACCAGACATTGGGGCAGTCCTGTGGTGTCGGGGGTCGTCATGGACGTCACCACTGAAAGATGAGCAGGGGACGATCCCCAGAGTCCGTCCGTGTGTAACACCGCCAGGACAGCACTTCATGTACAAAAAGGTAAGGGAAAAATTGTCTGCGAGCTTAGCCTATAGCACAGAAGAAATAGTGGCCTTGTTGAAACGTTCGACTGTTGTTTACTCAGCTTAAACCCAACCACACTTTCAAGCAGGAGGTGTCCAAGGTGGAATTCCTACTATGACATGTTATCTTCCTTGATGCAGAGTTGCCGAGGTAATTAACTTATCAAAATTTTTCAAAATTAGTGATTAACCGATATTTTCCTTCTCTCATTATTCCCTCTCTCTGCCTGTCTCTGCCTCCATCAACTGTCTGCCCCCCCTCTACTTTCTCAACCCCCGAATTTAATCCCTTCTTTGTTTATTCCCTCTCTTTCCTTGGTTTTCCCCCCAAAAAAATCTCCAAGTTTCTCTCTCCTTCCCCCCAATTTTTTCTCCCCTTCTTTTCTAAAAAAAATCTTTTTTTTTTCCTTTTTTTAAGGGGAGATTTAAACTAAAAAAACCCCAAAAATTTTTAAAAATTTACACAAAAACCTTTTTTAAAAAAACCCCGGGGGCACAATTTTTTTACAAAATTTAAAATCTTTCCCCGGGGGGCCAAAGTTCCTAAAACCCCCAAATTTTTTTCCTTTTTTTAAAAGTTTTAAAAAAAAACCCTTTTTTCTTTTTTACCCTCTAAATTTTTCCCCCTTTCCCTTAACTTTTAAAGGGTTTTAACCGGTTTTTTGTTTTGGCAGAAAAATTTACTAAAACCCCGGTTTTTTGGGCAATTTAAAACAATTTTTTTTTTTTTGTTTGGTTTAAAAAAACCGTTTTAAAAAAAAAATTTTGGATTGAAAAGGGAAAAAAGGGTTGGAATGTGCGGTTTTTGGGAAAACCAAATTTTTTTTACTCAAAAAAGCGCAAGGGAAACTTTTTTCCCCTATTTTTAACACCTTTGAAATCCCTAAACCCGTTTTTCCGAAAATTTTTAACCCCTTTTTCTGAAAAAGGTTTTAGAATTTCTTCAAAAAAAAGAGAAATTTTTTCATTTAACCTTGAAAAAACCACATTTTGTCCCCCAAAGGAAAGGTTTTTTCCTGTTTATGGAGCATTTATATAGGGGGAGGTTAAAAATTTTTTGGCTGGGATTTTAAAGCCCGTTTCAAAAAGGCCCGGGGGCCAAGGGTTTTGGCCAATTTATTGAGGGGGGGGTTTTTGCGGTTTTTGAACCTTTGGGACCCCCAAAAGTGGGAAAAGGGCCGCTTGTTTAAATTTTTGTTTTGTGGAAAAGGAATCCTGGGGGAAATTAATGGGTTTGGCTGTTTTAAAATAAGCCCCTCTCCCTTTTTGAAGGGAAGGGTGCCCCCAAAAAATACCCCAAGATGGGGCCCCTTCTTTCCAAAGGACCGGCCAAAATTTGTGCCATATGCCAGGAAAATTCCCGGGTGGGGCTTTCCGTAAAAACCGGTTGCACCTGGCTGTGGTTTCCCTGGTAACATTCCAGGTTTTTTTCGTCCCCTTCTCTTTGCCCTGTGGGGCCCAAAAAAGGGGAAACCTTTTTTATTTTTTGGGGAAAAACCGGGGGTTTAAGGGGGTGGGGTTAAAAAATAATCTATTTTTCAAAGAAGGTGTCCCCCCCAAGGGAAAAATTGGGAAATTAAATCAGGGGCCCCTTCCACCCGCCAAAATTTTTGGGAACATACCCGGCAAAAGGGGTTTACCTTCCCTCAAAAAACCCGGAAAACCCGGACAGGGGTTTCCGGCAAAAACAAGGTTTCCCTTTTGAAAGTTTTCGGTCCGGGGGCTCAAGAAAGGGGAACCCCCTTGGGGAAAACCTGGGACTTTAAAATTGGAAAATGTTAAAAGACAGTTTTTACCCCCCCGGGGAAAAAAGGCAAGGGGGTGGCCTTGCCCCTGCATCGGCCCCCAAAAATTTGGGGCCTTCCCCAAAACCCTGGGCCCAAATTTCCTCCCCAAACCCTTTAAAATTTTTGGTCAGGGGGCCCAGCAAGAAGTTAAAGGAAAGGAAAAGTTTGGGGCTTTTAAAAATTTTTTTGGGAGGGGGGAAAAAACCGGGGTGGGGGCATGCCCCGTCCCCACAATTTAGTTCCCCAAACCCCGGGCCCCTTCCCCTCCTTTAAATTTTGGGCCCCCCTTTGGAAAGAGGCAAAGGAAAGGAAAAAAAGGGGTTTTTTGAAAGGGGGTACCTGGAACCCTTCCAAAGGAAACCCACCAGATATTTTGGCCCCCCTTTAGTGGACCCCCGGGGCCCCCCTTGGAAAAAGGGCAAAGGGAAAAAAGGGCTTTCCTCCCCTTTTCAAAAAAGATGAACGGCCAAAGGGGCAAACCAAAATTTTTAGATATGCCCGGGAAGCCCCCCGCGATGGCGAAAAAAGATTTTGAACCCTAAAAATTATTCAAAAAGAAAACCGGGGGCAATGACCCCTTTTAAGAGAAAACAGCCCCGAAGGGGTGGTTTATTCTTTAAAATCAAGGGCATCCACAAATTTTTGCAGAGGTTGGGCAAGGCCGTGAATTGGTTTTTCAATGGGAATCAATTTTAGGGGCCCTGAAGGTCTCAACCCCGGGGCCAGGACTCAAGGGTTTTCATGGTCAGTGCCTGCAGCCATGATTTCCCCGAATGCATTTTTCGGATTGTTAGGAATCAATGGGTAAATCAACCCCTTTTGAACGATCTTCGTCTGTGCAACTTTGTAAACCTGCAGAGAACACTTAAGGGCAACTTCTTACAAAGTTGCGGAACTGTAGTTCTAAAAACCAAATTTTGTGGTTATTTTGAAAAAGTGTCCCCTTTATTTTTTCCGCCAGTCTTACAAAGTATTTTAACTGTCCTAACTGATCGATTTCGCCCGTTCGTACTTCGTTTCTCGACACAAAAGCTAAAAATTATCTTTCTTCCTTTCCTCAGCTGATAATGCACAAAAGGGATAGGATGGTGCCCATGCTGATAAATAAACTGCAGCAAAGGGCCATGTCCCTCCTTTCCGAGCACCGGAAGGAGTGCAGCGTAACAGACAAGAATACCGGTCAAGAATCTTTACTTCTTCGCTGTGCCCGGAACACCCAAGTCTCACTACAGGCCCTCTGGCGGCATCAGGCAGGCGGCTTACAACTGAGGCGCTCTCAAGCCAGAGAGACTCACGGCGACGCAGCTGCGTTAACACGTCGCCACCTGCGCCCAGCTTATCGACTTGGCAGAGAACGAGACACAATTACTGAACGACTTTATGCGACATACCAAGGACGTTCACAATGATTTTTCAGTCATCGCTTTAGATGCGCTTCAGCTCGCGCGGTTGTCAAAAATCTTTGTCGTCATGGATAAAGGACAACTGTCGCGGGCTGATGGCATGAAGATGAGCGACATTGATGCGGCACTCCAGGGGGCAACCACTCTAGAAATCTCTGTGAAATCTTAAATCTTGCCCTCAAAATGGTCAAAACCAAGCTAATTTGAGGCGGAATATCGGTAAATGTCTTGCGAAATCCGACGAAATCGTAAGTAATCTTGTGTCCCCAAACATCCAATGTGGTTGCCTCTTCGACGGCACTTCAAGTGAGAAGGACGGGTGAAGGACGACAGTGAGCAGAGATAGGGTACTTCGGAGAAAACCCAGACAGGAAGTCAGCGACAGAACGGGAGAATCAAAAGAGCGTCGTCAGGCCGTGCTGAGCGGTGGTGGGGGTCGAAATCGGCGGAGTGGGGATGAAGGCGGCGCGCGCATACGCCCCCACTCCGCTGATTTCGACCCCCACACCGACTCAGCACGGCCGACGACGCTCTTTTGTTTCTCCCGTTCTGTCGCTGACTTCCGGTCTAGGCGTTCTCCGAAGTACCCTATTGACTTGATTGATTTGGGAGACTCACACAGCTCGAGTGCTGATCGACATCACTGCAACGGCTCCACACAAACGGCTCCACACCTTTAGGACAATACAAGACACACAATGGTGTCACGTAGCTTTTACACGAGAGTCCAGAAACCAAGTGTGTGACAATAAAGGGGCTGGCTGCCGGGGCGTTACCGTGAATGAGTGCGTGACTCGTGGCTCGCAATGTGCGCGGAACAGCGTAGCGACCAAATCGCCTCCTGGTTCGGAGGCTCTCGACGCGCATAGCAGCTACCATCAACAATGCCTCCCGGTTAGGCCCAACTCGGCGCGCATCGCAGCGACCAACAACAATGCACAGCAAAAAATCACTGTCAGTGTCTGATACGGAGCATGCTACGACGTTCCGTATACCCCCTGAAATGGTGATACGGACATGTGCCGTACCACTCCTCCCAGAAGAGCCTGTGTTTTGTAAAGCGTGGCACGGAAATTTAACGGAAAATGTGCCGCTTACACTACAAACCTAACTGTCTACTAAGTACACACTTACAAATGCATGCTTGCAAGTACACACTTACAAACGCATGCTTGGCCAAGTACACACTTACAAGTGAATGCTTGCAAGTACACACTTACAAACGCATGCTTGACGCCGCATAACTCAATGCGTCCAGCATGCGTTTGTAAGTGTGTACTTGGCCAAGCATGCGTTTGTAAGTACGTACTTGCAAGCATGCATTTGTGAGTGTGTACTTAGTAGACAGTTAGGATTGCAGTGTATTTTAGACCGGAGATTGCCGTTACGGTTTTCCGTTTGTGAAAAAGTCCAAAATGCTCTACGGACAGAGGAACGGTCGCTCCGTAACTCAAATTTCTATAACGGATGACGTGTCACGGCCAGTCTGTATCCCTACGGAGTGACCGTTTCATGCGTTTCGTCAGAGAACTTTGCGTTACGGAGCGACCGTCCTCACGGTCCGTAGAGCATTTTGCACTTTTTCACAAACGGAAAACCGAAACGGCAACCTCCGGTTTAAAATTAGCGGTATATTTTCCGTTGAATTTCCGTAGCACGCTTTACAAAGCGCAGGCTCTTGTGGGAGGAGTGGTACGGCAGACGTCCGTATCACCATTTCAGGGGGTATAGGTAAACGGTACGCCGTAGCACGCTCCGTATCAGACACTGATTTTCGCAGCGGCCTCCCGGTTCGGCCAGCTCGTTGCGCATCGCAGCCTCGGCACTACAATGCCTTCCGATAAGAGCGCTACAACAACGCACGAGTACCTCACACGCCTCAGCAATCACCGATGTGGTTCTTACGAAGCCCAGACGCCACATGGCTCGCTAGAGTGTACTGTCTATGTATTTGATTTCGTACTAAGTTCATGCTACCCCATCGAAGAAAACAACATACGGACTCAATGATTACGTATTGATTTCATACACAATTTTAAATACTGTCTTCGGAATGAGCCCATGCTAACCGTAGAAGAAACCCATTGCTGAAAAAGCATGGGGCCTTAAAGATGACAATCGTGTTGGCCCGGAAAGCAGAGGACAAGTGCACTGATAGAAAAAAGTACGGAACGTGTCTGGTCATTTTATTGCCTGGGCCGTCCGTACCTTGCCAACCACGAAAGTTCTGGACATGTTTTCCATACTAGTTTACAGCAGGGCCATCCTCGTCAGACTCAATCATTCCGCGAACCATCTGATACACCTGAATTAAATGTTCCGTTTAATTAATATTGGTACGAAGAACGAAACACCGTAACGCATCAATATTCCACGTACTACGTACCTCGTCCCGTCCCTCAGGGGACAACATGTTTCTGAAGGTCCTGAACCAAGGATCGAGGAATGTGGCGATTGTGTGAGTCATTGTTATCTTTACTACTCTCGGCAACTCAGCATGGAATCTCGCCCTCAGGACTTCGGTGGGAGGGGAGTCATTGTCCTTGGGCGAGAATGCTTTTCTCAGCATGTGGAAGCTAGGCAAACCAAGAGAGCTACTCACCTTATTTTTAGCCTGGATTGCCTCTGTTTCGTCCTTAGAGGCTTTAATAAGGTGACTAGCTCCTGCAGCAATGCCTTCGGGATATCCTCCAGGCGCTTTTCCCCCAGAAGCGCTTCAAGCTGCGACAAGAGAAACGTACGTTAACATACCAAAACCCCGCAGTCCCGCAATCACCTCTCTTTCTTTTGCACTCATGGACTGGGTGAGGAGGGGTGAGGGAGAGAGAGAGAAGGGGAAATCTCAGTCAGATCGGCCGAGCCGTAATTGGCCGAGTAATTGGCCAAGCGTCCACACTGCAAAAAATCAGTGTCTGATACGGATCATGCTACGGCGTTCCGTATACCCCCTGAAATGGTGATACGGACATCTGCCGTACTACTACTCCCATAAGAGCCTGTGCTTTGTAAAGCGTGGTACGGAAATTTAACGGCAAATGTACCGCTAATTTTAGACCGGAGGTTGCCGTTTCGGTTTTCCGTTTGTGAAGTAGTCCAAAATGCTCTACGGACAGTGAGAAACAGACACTCCGTAACTCCAATTTCTATATCGGACAACGTGTAACGGCCAGTCCGTATCCCTACGGAGTGACCGTTTCATGCGTTTCGTCAGAGAACTTTGCGTTACGGAGCGACCGTTCCTTACTATTCACAAACGGATAACTGAAACGGCAACCTCCGGTGTAAAATTAGCGGTACATTTCCCGTTAAATTTCCGTAGTACGCTTTACAAAGCACAGGCTCTTATGGGAGGAGTAGTACGGCAGATGTCCGTATCACCATTTCAGGGGATATACGGAACGCCGTAGCATGATCCGTATCAGACACTGATTTTTTGCAGTGCAGAAACCAATATGCCAAGTCACCAAAGGTTATTCTTTACATTTTCACGCTCTACGACAGACAGCATCAGCAGGTGGCGGTTCTTAGGCCAGAGGAACGTGGTGGCCACTTTGTACTCGTCCAGGATCGCCACTTTCTCGACCAGGACTCTGCTTGTCCTTGCCCGGAGTACCCTCTGTGCCGGAGATTCCCTCGCGTCTGGGTAGCAGTGCCGTTGCAGCAGCCTGATGGAGAGAAGGGCGCACGGCAGCGTGGGGTAGGTCTGCCCCTGATGAAGGTCGGTCCGAGTCTTGAACGGTTTCATGAAGCCGATCACCCACTCAACGTCCTCCTAGGAGTTTCCCTCAGCGTCTTTCTTGAATAACCTGAACGATGGCAGTAGCTTCACGGTTGCGAACTGTTCTTTCTAGGAAGGTCGGTTGGTCCTGTTGTGTCCTACGTTCGGTCACCACCTTCTACAGACTTTGTTCCTTCATGTTTGACAAATAAACCCAGGCGGGCCGTTCCGAAGTTTTCGGTAGGCCATCGCCCGACACCATTCCGGCTGCTTTCCGGATTTCGGTTCAAACTACTAGAAGGCTGGGGGGCCCCGCCCGCCAGACCCCCCCTTTCATGTACCTGGGTGATTGGTTCGCTGGTCAAACTGCATGACATTATGTGGTTTGACTCCCCTTACATTCTGGCTAAATTTTGTCCCATAAGGTCTCGAACCAGGGTCGGATGCTGAAATGGATCTTTTTTTTCATTTTCAGCACCCTCCAGAACATATGAAATGATGTAAAACTTAACATGACAACATATGTCAGTAGTTTTTTTTTTTTTGCCATTTTTGAAGTGTTTTGTGGCTGAAATGACCACATGTATTGAGATAGAAAGCTGAATTTTGGTGTGTGGCGAGCCAAAGATATGCCCAATGACCCTGCAAAATTTCAGCAGAATCGGCCCAGCCGTTTAGGAGGAGTAATGCGGACACGGGTGATTCCGTGCGTAGGGGGTCATTTTGGATGTACCAAATGTTCTTTTTTAAAGTTCAACTTTAGAGGCTAAATTTGGTGTAGATGGCATACATTGTACCCCACAGTACCCCTCTGAGCGTGGCAGCGCTACAAGTTGACTTTTATTTTACTCCCTATGAAATACGGCGGAATTTACAGAAATAAACGGAATTTACAGGATTACGGAATTTACAAAGCGAAGTTTTTAGTCTCCTGAACGCCTGGGTTACAAGATAGGTAAAAACTGTTGACGGTGTCATTTTCAGCATCCAAAATAGCATTTTTCAGCGAGGTTGTGGGAACTTTATCCTCAGGATGGAGGAGCTACGGCCCGAAACGAATTACATCTATTTTTACACCCTTACCGTTTTGAACTCTTCTGACGGCCTGGAAGCGTCGTTTGACCGCCCCAGGTCCCGTGGGCACGGGCTTCTGGGAAGCGTTTTTGATGTTCTTCGATCCCAAGTGTGTCGCGAGTTCTAAAATGAAAAGGAACCCCAGTAGACCGTCATTGTAAAAAACAGCATAGGTCACATGGTCACACGGTGGACATTTCTCAAAAGGCTGTTTCGGGTTCAACAAGTGATGATACAAAGGTCACCCTCCGTAATTTTGTGAAGAATAAGTCAGGGGACAGGAATGAGTGAAATAGCCAGTTTTCTTTTGATGTGGCTGAGTCATATACTACAGCATGGCAAGTTGTCTTATAGTGTTGGTGACCATGACGGAACTTACAAAACGACACTTTAGCAGCTTCGAAAACCAGATTAACACAAAGTTAAATCGACTTATCCACATGAGGCATGGTCTTAGTTTAGTTAAAACAAATTTGAATTGCCCAAGCTACCAGATCAACCTCAGTTCAGGCGCAAGGCCCCGGTGACCTGAAAAGACCCCCTACGCACGGAATCACCCACACACTGACAGACAGACGGACATGAATGAAAAACTTTTCAACCCCACTGAAGTAACAGGCTTCGCTATCGCTCAGCCAACCAGTTGACCTAGTATAGCGAAATTTCACGTGTGCCGAGCCAAGGACATACCCAAAGAGTTCAAAATCTCACCGAGATCGGCAAAGCCGTTCAGGAGGAGTAGTGCGGACACACACACACACACGCACGCACTCAGGAAAAACTTTTCAACCCCACCTGAGTAACGGGCTTCGCTATCGCTCAGCCAAATGATGCCATGCTGCTTTCCAACTGATCAATGCAGTGGCGCCAACATGTGGGTGAAGGGTCTGCGGCCGCAGACCCTGATGTAGGGTAAGGTCATATGGAAGATAGGTCTGCGCAACCGAGATGCATGCTGGGAGACCGGGCAGCTAATCCCTCCCGAATCCGTCGCCGGCTGCAGCGGAGGACCGCCTACCTGCCTGCCAGCCTGCCTGCCGGCTTGCCCGGTCTCCCAGCATGCATCTCGGTTGCGCAGACCTATCTTCCATATGACCTTAATGTAGGGTGGGTGGGTGGTTGCGGTGGTGGTGAGGGAAGGGAAAAAGAGAAAGGGAAAGAGAAGAAAAAGGAAAGGAGGGGAAGAAGAGAAAAGAAGGAGAGGAAAAAGAAGAGAAAAAAGGGGGTTGTAAGAGGCTGGATATCAGTCCCCCCCCCCTCAAATGAAATTTCTGTGGGCGCCACTGGATCTATGAGGTTTTCCACGCCCTCACCCTCCTTTTCGTTTTCATGTGCCTCTTTTTTCAGAGAATCTAATTCTTTCTTTAGGGGCCCGACCTTCTTTAGCATGTCTACATACTTAACTGCAAGGCTTGCCATGCAACCGAAGGAAGTGCAGGTCAATGCTTTCGTTGTGCCTTGCCGGTGCCTTGCAGATCGGCACCCAATGCCTTGCGCTTTTCTTCGCTCGTGAAGGGCGCGCCAAGCAAAGGTGCAAGGACCGCTTTGCCGGTCCCGTAAGGAGTGGAGTGCGGTCTGCTCGGGTCTGCCTTGCATTAGTGCAAGGCAGCCCTCACACTCGCACAAGAAAAATGCAAGGGACACCATGCGATCCGGGTTGCGCTGCGAGCCAGCCCTTGACTGTTAAAAAATGGTTGTACAGAAACAATCAGATGAGTGAAAATTTAGTCGTTCCAAAACATAGAATTTCATCATGAACCAAAGCGAAACAAATGTCGTTGAATCTAGTAAGCGACAATTTGTCGTTAAAAAACAAAATTCCTCTTATCCTTAACGATACAATTTGTGTGGAAACAAACATCTTTTGAAATTATCTGCTCAATTAAAGCATATTGTGAATAATCATCTGTTTTGATCTTCTAAGACATAGAGAAATCACTACTGTTATAAAAGAACCATGCAAAATAAATTAAGCGACAAAAGTACTCCATGAATACTTGTCGCAGACATTACAAAATCTTTTTCGACTAACAACACTTGTCGTTGACTAACAACATTTGTTGTTGGTCAACGACTTGTTTTTGAAGGTGGACTGTTCATGTGTTATTACAAGTTAGTCGTTGTGAAATTATCCTTTAGTTCCAGTACGACTATGGTTTAACAAGCTATTCGTTCCACAGCAAATCTTGTCGCTAAAAAAGTTAGTGTTGACGAAGCGAATTCTCATCTAGCCTTTATCTGAATGTGAATGTGTATCTGTATACCCCGTCGGTGGCGCTCCCTGGTGGCGGACGAGTGTACCCCGGGGCTGCGCGTCGGTGCCTTGCTCTCTTGTGCTGTGTGTTCGGTGGCGTGCAGACGTGTGTATGTTGTACAGTAGATTGAAAGTCATAATAAACCAAGTCCGACAAAGCTTTTTGAGTCTTCATCAATCCCTAACCTCGATCAAACATCAGTTAGCGATAAAGGTGTCGCTAAGTTACGACAAAATTTTTATCATTGTTGCAATTCCATTGCAAGGCACGCTTCCCGATGCGCCTCTTCCTCCTCATCTTCTCCTCGTGGAGCATGCCCGAAAGGGCTGATGCGCAACTAACCTAACCTAAACAAGCGTCCAGAGACCAATATGCGAAGTCACCAAAGGTTATTCTTTACATTTTCACGCTCTTCGACAGACAGCATCAGCAGGTGGCGGTTCTTAGGCCAGAGGAACGTGGCCACCTTGTACTCGTCCAGGATCGCCACTTCCTCGACCAGGACTCTGCCTGTCTTTGCTCGGAGGACCCTCTGCTCCGGAGAGTCCCTCGCGTCTGGATAGCAGTGCCGTTGCAGCAGCCTGATGGAGAGAAGGGCGCACGGCAGCGTGGGGTAGGTCTGCCCCTGATGAAGGTCGGTCCGAGTCTTGAACGGTTTCAAGAAGCCGATCACCCACTCCACGTCCTCCAAGGAGTTTCCCTCAGCATCTTTCTTGAATGACCTGAACGATGGCGGTAGCTTCACGGTTGCGAACTGTTCTTTCTAGGAAGGCCGGTTGTTCCTGTTGTGTCCTACCGTAGAACGGGGTAATATGAGACATGAAGGAAAATTGAGACAAAGCTCCCTTTTATTGGTTTTTGTCGTGTTGCTCTCGAGCGGTTGTTCCGAAGACCATCGTGAATTTTTTTTCGTGATCTAGTAGGCCTTGGCAGCTCATAGGAAACGCACGAAGGCAATCGGAGCCTCGCCAGGGTTATTAAGAACCAAACGAAAATCCTCTAAATTCTGACAGGTTTCAGAAAGTTTGCTAAAACCTCCCCAGAAACCTCGGTTGGAACTCGGGTTCTCGTCCGAACGAGGTTTAAATCTGTAGACAATCATGTTAACATAATCAGGACAAAATTTGGTTCTGTTATGTCTACTCCCGGGCCGCCTGTTCCAGATGGAATACAATGTTGTTACCTTGCATGGAAAATAGAGACACCTCTTTTCGTTTGAAACATGAGGCCAAACATACTCCACTGTTATTAATTTCAAGTAATAATGATTTTAACACGAATTGGTTTAATATCTGACCGGCATCTATGCTCTTCGTTTAGTATTGTCATGTGACAGGCACAACTCATGACTTCTTAGACATTTTTCAGCTCTCTTGAGTGACACCCATTTTTCTTCCCTCCAGATTTTATCTCTTCTTCCTTATAGTCCCTAATCACCTTAAAAATGAATGAAAAGAACCTAAAAAGCTCCAAACCCGCCTAAATGGGTTCACTCTCCATACTTCTTTACCATTTTTCTCTTTTGTCTCATATTACCCAACATTGCAGGGAAATATGGGACGGCCTTCCGAGGGTTATTGAAAGGTCCCTCCTGCACCTAAAAATCTGAAATTTGGAGGGAGTGTAGCCAAAGGGTCAATGAACAAGTGATGAACACCTCAGCACCTCAAGTTGAAATTAAAAGGGGGAAATTTACAAAAAACCTCGAAATTTGTCTCATATTACCCCCTTTTACGGTACGTTCGGTCACCATCTTCAACAGACTTTGTTCCTTCATGTTTGACAAATAAACCCAGGCGGGCCGTTCCGAAGTTTTCGGTAGGCCATCGCCCGACACCATTCCGGCTGCTTTCCGGATTTCGGCATCCGTTCGGGTTGGTGCATTTGCCGATTACGTTCCGACAGGCGATCCGAAGCCGTTCGGAAAGGCATCGGATGCCGAATGTGGGTATGGAATGTGTTCGGGATGCCATCGGGCCGCCGCCCAGGGATCCATGGCCTTTCGTCCCTTGTCCTCACGTCCCTACGACAATTCGTCCCCACCTAATACGTCCTCAGCTTTTTTTGTCCTTTGTCGATTTGTCCCCAATTACAAGGTTTTGAAGGTATGGAGTATCCACTCGTTTCTCTTCCCGCGCGGAATATAATCGGGGCAACAAAAGCGAGTAATTTGGAGTTAAGTTGAGTTGACTCCACTTTTACCGTAAAAGGGGTCAAGTTGAGTTATATCAATTTTTCATGTGGATTTTTTCCTAAACTGCTGGGGATTGAGTCAAATGATTTGGTGTAGAGATGCAAACTATCCTGAGGCACAATAATAAGGTATAAACTCAATTTGGAGGTTACGCCCTCTTCTTCTGCTTCATGGATCAATTGGAGAAAAATGTGAGTTACCTCGCGCTACCAATCGCCCGTTGTTTGGTGCAATAGGAAGAGGAATAGTGTGCCTTCCAACCTTGAAAACTTAGAACTGTAGTCAGGACGTAGCTGGGGACATAAGTCGGGTAATAGGACTGAGGACATATAAAAAGAGGACGTTATGCCTGGGGACGAAATAAGTGGGGACGTATTCAATGCGGAACAGCTGTTCCCGCCGCCCAGGGTTCGGGATGGGTTCGGAAGGCATTCAGAGTGGTCACGGATCATCCGAAACCATCCGGAACGGCATCGGCTCCCCACCGCGCTTGGACCTGGTTTGGAAAGCGTTCGGAGAGGCTGCGGACACCCAAATCGGTTGGAATGGCATCGTGCCGCTGCTGATAGCCTGGGATGTGTTCGTAAAGCGTTCGGAGAGGTTGCATCATCATCATCAGCGCTATTAGGCTGGTCTCGGTCTGTGCGGATCTCCTAATAAACCTGTGAACACCTCCTCTCTGTCGTCACTTACCCGTCCTAATCACTTGTAGTGCCCTACACTGCAAGTGGTGACTGCGGTGGGGTGAAACGCGCATCTCCACAAATCATTGGAAATGGCAAGACCCTCTGATGTAAGAAGATGAGTGCACCACAAAGGGTTATCTTCCAAACTATAAACCAACACACAGTGCAGAGCACCGATAGTGGCGCGGTGAACGTCGGTTGACGAAGGGCTCAAGAAGCACAGTTGGCGTGCTTGGAGTGATAACTTTAAAAAGGAGGAATAGTGATAACTTTCAAAAGGAGGAATGGTGATAACTTCAAAGGAAAGGACACTGTGAGAAAAAAGTACGGAAAAAGTACGGAACATGTCTGGTCAATAATTTGCCTGGAACGTCCGTACATGCCAACTACGGAACGTTCCGTACCTTTTTTCCGTACCCATTTACATGGGTTCATATGGAGCAAGTACGGAACGTTCCGTACTTTTCTCCGTACCTCCGTACTATATTTTTCAGTACCATTTCCGTACAAAAGTACGGAATTTTTTACAGTGGAAGCAATTTGAGGTATGTACAGACCTGTAGCGGTTCGAATCAGCAAGGCACTCCGACCTCGCGCGGCGTCTCCGCAACCTCAGATGCGGTAGGATTTCTGCATAGTCGTAGTGCCCGCTGCCCTACTAGGGAGCATGGGGTCACGCAAGGTTTCAGAAGTAATTTGAATATTTTCAAAAAACTTTCTTGCTGTATTGCCTTTGTTTGTGGTCCCCATCCCCTTCTTGACGACGTCAATCAACAGCCCAGTCCTTTCTTTGAAATTGTGTTGCACATCTTTTTTTTCTGTTCTTGTTTTTCTTATTTATTTTTTTCTTTTGAGTCGTTATTAGACTGGTAAGACAGCTTCAAAATAAAATCTAGGGTGCGCAGCCAAGCATGCAAGGAGGACAGTCCTTACTGCAATGTACTTTCATCTATTTCTCTATTTTTCATGTCTTCTATATTATTAAATTGAGACTGTGTTGCCTTGCATACGTAACACCTCTGAGTCGAGTCAGTGTCAGTAATAGCATTGCATGCTTTCACATCCATCATTGTCAGCCGCATGTTATGTTTGACCTGACAATCCATTGCATTGGAAGGCACCAGATTTTTTATTTCATCATCCACCCGATCCCTCTCCTGTCTTGTTGTGGTGGGTGTTTCCTTTTCAAAGGAAAGCCTCAATGGCCTACAAAACCGCGTAGATCCAGGGCGGGGGTTTTGCCACACTATAAACTTGTCATATTGATTTGGATTTTGTGGGTCCGCACTTTTTTTTTCTCCAAGTGTACTGGATTTGGCCCACACGGAACCAAGACGGTTCGCTGGCTCACCTCGCTGCCGAACTCATTGAAGACAAAGTCGGCGTACTCTGCGAACACGTCTGGCATCTCATCGCCCAGCCATCCTCCGAACTCGTCCTCGAAGACTTGAGGGTAGTCGAAGTGACACATTGTTATCTAGACAACGGAACAAAAGTTGCGCATGCACTCTATGTACTTTTTTGGGGCACAAGCTTCGCACAAAATTGAGCATTTGTTTTGAAATGCACGAATTTGAGAGTACAACTAAGCACGAAAGTGAGCATTGTTGCGCGTAAATTTGGTACATATCGAAACGCGTGCTCAATTTTGTGCAAAGCTTAAGCACAAAGAGGGCATCGTAATTTCGTGTGTGGCAGTAGGCAGCGCAGCACAGTCCTGTTTGTGTATCCGAAACTTACTAGGGGCTCAATTTTCTTGGCTTTGAGCTCGGCTAGAAGGTCATGGTAGTGCTGAACACCCTTTGCGTTGACATTTGACGTTCTCCCATTAGGTAATAACCTTGTCCAGGATATTGAAAATCGGAACACATTATACTGCCAAAAAAACAAAAATAAAATATTACCGATTAGCTGACGGTATTGTTCGGTTCAAACGATTGACTTTTCAATGATGAGCATGCAATGATGCCTCCAAGTACACTCCGTCCGGAGTCAACCTGGCATGCACACTATCTGAAGTCAATTTGACATGTTCACTACACGCTGGATCATGCTTGCCAAGTACACTGTTGCTCTTCTATGCAAAACGTAGGCAACTTGCTCAACAGTGCACTTGCAGTTGGGTCATTCCATGTCAACTCAACCCAGAGATGGAATCAATGTCTCCGATTTTGATGAAATTTTGCACAGAGGTCACAAAAAGTGTCTATAACACTCCCCTAAAATGGTTTTGGAAAATTTTCATTTTTGCATTTTTGGCGTTATTTTTGGTTTTTTGACCATTTTGGTGTAGTGTTTTGCGGAAACAAGCCTATCTTCCGCAATTTTTGAGCTAGAACAAAAATTTTTTTTTCAAAATGCTCAGAATGAAACGAGGAATCCAAAACTGTTATCAGTTTTTGGATTTGAATTTTTTCAAATTTTTTTGTTTAATGTTCAAATTTTGAACGTTAAAATTTTTTGTGATTACCAATTTTGAAAAACTTGAAAACAGAGTATTTTGTGCCTTATAGTGTGCCTAAAAAGTGTGCAAAATTTGGTGGGGGTGTTTCGCCTCGTTTGGACAATAATTGACAGAGTGTGGAGAGATGCGCTTCAGTAACTTGCACAAACTTCGTAAATACGCTGTCCCAGGACGGTTTGGCTGTCCCCTGCACTCAACTTAAGCCCCACCCCTCCTCAACTTTTCGTGTGATGGAAAAAAAGGGTTTTTTGATAATGTTTTCGAGAAAAGAAAACTTGAAGATGATTTCCAAATGTTTAATTAATTAAATATTACATCTCTTTACTCTCTTGTTGCTTCTTTTAGGTTTGCCTTGACCTGGAACAAGAGATATGTAGTTGTTATCTGAAGTGTTAATATATCTTTAAACAATTCATCAGCGAAATGACCTTTACCTGGTTCGGGAGGCGATTTTTGGTGACTCGGGCTGTTGTGACTTGCGCCTTCTCTTTTCAGCACCTTGCAGCCTTAGGTTGACGGCGATTTCTGGAGACCCAGCCTGTTGATATTTTCTTTTTCTTGTTTTCTTCACCGCACTACTTTGCAGCCTGAAAAGAAAGAATAAAATAATTAATTTGATGCATTATTATTCATTTCTAATATTCTCAAATGTGTCATATCTTTTACCTTGTGCGAGAAGCAATTCCTGTCATAGCATCAATGTCGTCTTCTCCCAGTCCCTCTTCTTCCATTTCAGCTGGCCACCTGGTTGCACGGAGCTGGATGATGCGTCCACTTGCAGACGAAGAGAGGAGTTTCATTTCTATTTGCTCCTGTGACCTTGGAATGAAGCAATGATGGGACCGTATTCCTTCCAGACTAGGTGCAGATAGAAATCTTTTTGCAACTTTTTTTGAATGCATAACTACTTCTTTGCTAGATACATAGGCACATGTTATTTTCTCAAATCTATCTTTTGCCCAATTGTACAGGTCTTCAGGGGTTTGTATTTGGTTGTTGTAGGGCCGCTGCAGACTTGCTCTTGTGGCATTTCTCTTCAAAGTCCCACCAAGCCCGTCACTAGGGCCCTTACCGTGAGAAGTCGCAAAAAAGTGCCATTCTGCATGGACTCCGTAGTCATCATAATGCCTCAGAACATTTTGCATGTTGTACCGATTTTTGTACTGACCGGTACAACCGTCAGAAAAGTAATAAATTTTGTTCAAATTGGGCATTTTTGTTTTTAAGAAACTGATAAGAACTTCTTGAAATTTGCTTACTGTAGTCGTAACATGTTTTAAGTGATCTGAAATGACAACTAGATTCAAAGGTTCCACTGTTTTTGTTTCAGGGTTTCTCCAGTAGCAGGCAAATGGATGAATGGTGGCTTGCTCATTATTCCAATAGGCGCCCTGGATAGCATCTTGGATTACAAAAGACATGTTCTCGGAGAAGTCAGCCACTACCAGAACTTCGTTCTCTTTCAGTCCATTTTTCACTTTCTCATAGTGTTGTGCCTGCTGCTTGACAACGTAGTCGTGGTGTCTCAACTCTGGGATCGAGTCCAATAGTTGTTCCACAAATTCATCTGTTGTTTGATGCATGGTCTCAAGTGAAAACCTTCCTGTCTTTTCATTTTTTATCCACTTTTTGTATGTGATTTCAGAAATAAAGTTCTCAGCCAGCAGATTTTTTAAATCTTCTCCTACTTTGGATATTCCAGGGCATTTTTGGCACGCGCCGATGTGACAGTCTTCAAGAGGCACTTCACACATTGTTTCGGTAATGAAATTGCGGTAATGTTCAAATCTCTTTTCTTCGCCTAACTTTAGGCTACCAAGACAAGCACCCATAAACATGAGCTTAAAGTTCTGATGTACCATGCACACACAAACTGCATGTGTACCAGGGGCTCCTGCTAACACGCAGTGGCGTGGCCTCAGTGACGCAAATCTAGAGAAGCCTATTTTAACTTCAGGATGCTTTGTTTTGAAAAGGTCATAGATTTCCTTCAGGTCACCAAGAATCAGTCGCTTTTGCACAAGAGACCTAGTTCCATCGTTTGCTGTCACGCTTATGCATTCTTTTTTTCCAGCCATTTCACGACTAATCTCTGGGAGCTCATAAAAGTTTTTGACAATGTCTTCAGTTTCAGGAGATAGTGCCTTTCCTTTCTTGGGATTTGGAGTGCACAAGATTCCTTGTTCAGCAACTAGTTTTTTTGTTACTTTAATCATGTGCAAGGTAGCTTGAAACTCTGTTTTAATTTGGGCGTTTGTCCAACTAGCAGGAAGAACCGACAATATCCTTATTTTCTCAGCATAAGTTTCAGAGTTTTCGAATTTATCCTTTAACTGATTAACCATTTCTTGCCCTGCCTTCTCAAATTTAGTGGTTATTTCAGTAGTTTTTCCAGCAGCCTTGTTCAAAGTGTCTTTCAGCAAATTCACAGCGAAGCCGAATTTTTTTTCTTTGTACTTGTTTGAGGTTTGCAGCTTTTTTCGATCAGCTGGAGAGCCTCCGAAGAGCCCCGTTCCCGTGTTCCACCGCTGAAGCGCCACTTGACACGGCGAAGGCACCACCTCACCGGAACTGGCATCACTGATGTCCGACGTGATGGAGGGAGGCGCCGACGCTGGACCGCAGGGAATTCCCTTGCTAACCACGAAGCCCGGAGCCGCAGGAGATGCTGCTTCAGCGGCTGGTGTTGGGATTCGTTGCTGGCGCTGAGATGGTGTGCGTGAGGTGGCCAGTGCAGCCGCCTCGTCCCGCTGCGGTGACTTCACAGCAAGGCGGCTGTGCACCTCCTTCAGGCACGATATGCACAGTTTTTTTCCCTCTACAACTGCTGGTAACAATGAAACGCACTTGTCATGAAGCTGGGCTGAGACAGGTTTCAACGAGCTGGAGACATTCTTCAGGCGGTGGGCTTCAAACGGGTCACAGCAGAATTTCTGGCTAACCGCGTAGCAAGTGATGAATTGTCGGTAATGCGATCCACAAACTACGTTCACTTCGCACTCGGCTCTTTTGTCCAGTAGTTCAGCGTGTCGAGGGTCCAGAGTCTTCCGATACATGAACGGACGCCCAGAGCACTGCAAGTTGCGGCGAGTGCCGACGGAGCACCGCAGCATCTTGGCGATTCGCGAACCACACGCACGCACGCACGCACTTGGCACGCAGCCCAATCTTGTCACTGCAGGCCCGCAGGACGCACTGACGCACTGGCGACTGCCCGCCTCCCGCCCCGCACTCTCCCTCGCCGCTATCCCCTCCATGCCCCGCGCGCCGCTCCGCCGAACCGACCGGCGCCCGGCTGTCCCGGCTGGAGCGGCAGCGGCAACCCCGCCACGCAGCCAGCCAGCCGGACGCCGAACAGCCTGTCTGCTGTCGTCGGGGTCCGGCTGGAAATGTGAAGAGACAGTGAATAGTGCCAAATGAAAGAAAACTCGTGAGAAATGCCGATGCGTGAGGGCGGCTGGCGATTGTCGCCCGCGACGAACCCAGGGGAGAAGGGGGGGGAGGGGGGGGGGGTACTTCCAGTTGGGGAGGTCAAGTTGAGTGCGGGGGACAGCCAAACCGTCCTGGGACAGCGTATTTACGAAGTTTGTGCAAGTTACTGAAGCGCATCTCTCCACACTCTGTCAATTATTGTCCAAACGAGGCGAAACACCCCCACCAAATTTTGCACACTTTTTAGGCACACTATAAGGCACAAAATACTCTGTTTTCAAGTTTTTCAAAATTGGTAATCACAAAAAATTTTAACGTTCAAAATTTGAACATTAAACAAAAAAATTTGAAAAAATTCAAATCCAAAAACTGATAACAGTTTTGGATTCCTCGTTTCATTCTGAGCATTTTGAAAAAAAAATTTTGTTCTAGCTCAAAAATTGCGGAAGATAGGCTTGTTTCCGCAAAACACTACACCAAAATGGTCAAAAAACCAAAAATAACGCCAAAAATGCAAAAATGAAAATTTTCCAAAACCATTTTAGGGGAGTGTTATAGACACTTTTTGTGACCTCTGTGCAAAATTTCATCAAAATCGGAGACATTGATTCCATCTCTGGGTTGAGTTGACATGGAATGACCCAGTTGCCATCTGGCGTGTACTTGGCGAGCATGCTCCAGCGTGGAGTGTCAGGTTGACTCCAGGTACAGTGTACACATGTACACATGCCAGGTTGGAGCCAGGTGGAGGGTTTGCAGGCATGCTTCAACCTAGCATGCACACTAAACAAGGTAGGTTTACGCCAGACCGCGTCTTGTCGTAACAGCCCTACAAACTGAAGTGTGTACTCAGTATGCATCTACAGATGCATACTTATAAGTACACACCTACAGATGCATACTTGGCTGAGTACACATCTACAGATGCATACTTGACTGGTATGCATCTGAAGATGTGTACTTGATACTGGGCATTTATATGGTGACAAGTACACACCTACTAATGCATACTTGCCAAGTATGCACCTACAGATGCATACTTAACAGGTGCATACTTAACAGGTATGCATCTGTAGATGCATACTTAGTACACACTTCAGTTTGTAGAGAGGCTTCGCGATGTCTCGCTGCCTGTTCCTCCAATCCACGCCTGGCGTACCTACCTTGGCCTGCGGCAGGCAATGGCTTGTCCATTGTCGGTTATTTTTTAACTCGTTGAATGCAGGGGGGCTCCGCCCCCCAGACCCCCCTACATTCTAAATAGAGTTGTTTTATCTACGGATAACACGATCTTGACCCTTGTCACTTTTTAACTTGTCGAGGCTGGGGGGCTCCGCCCCCCAGACCCCCCTTTCTCCGAGACAGAAGTGATCTATCTGCAGAAAGCTCTATTTTTCGCCGTTTTTGAGGTGTTTTTCGGCTATAAAAACTGAACCAGTTGAGCTAGGATGGTGAAATGTCGCGTGTGCTGAGCCAAGGACATACCCAAAAAGTGTGCCAAATCTCACCGAGATCGGCCGAGCCGTTCAGGAGGAGTAGTGCGGACACACAGACGGACAGACAGACAGGAAAAATTTTTCAGCCCCATTGGAGTAACAGGCTTTGCTATCGCTCAGCTAATTACAATGTATAGTTTCTTGTGCATAAGCTATGAAAGAAACTGTGCATGCGTTTCTAAATGCACGAATCTGTGCGCAACGACGCACGAAAATGTGCGTTTTTGCGCATAAAATTCCTACATTTTGAAAAGTATGCACAGTTTCGTGCGTAGCTTATGCACTAGAAACTGCATAGTAATGTAGTGTGTGTACGTGCACACTCGAGTCAGTAGAGTATTGCCAGTAAAGTAAAGGTACTTTGCGTTTCGCCAGCACTCTGCACTCTCAGCCGTTTACTGACTATACTTCTCATTAGCAGACGCATTTCTGTAAGCAACCATAATTCTTAGTATTTTTTGTCAGTATTACTTAACAATTCTCAATTACTGTACTATAACATTGCCATTTTCTAAGTAGATTACAATGAAAGTTTTAAGTATTTAAGAACGAAGTACTGAGTATTATGGTTGCATATAGAAATGCATCGGCTAATGAGAAATAGTCGGAAATAGTCAGTAAATGGCTAAGAGTGTGCTTACGCCAAGGTCCGCTGCTATGCCGATGTCCTCTTTGTAACGATGGTACGAGTCGGCGGCTACGTCACCCGTTAGGTTCTTGGCAGTGTTGTGGGAGCGATAATAATGATCTAACACATTCACTCCCTTTCCTAAAAAATAAAATTACAAAACGGTTAAATTTATCGCAGTTACAAAAATGTCCAAAATGGCGATTCATTTGCTTCGTTAATAAAGGAATAACATAAACTGGGGCTTTATGTCACTCTAAACCGAAAGGCGATACGTTGAGTACATTTTTGACAATACAATCATGTATCGACAACAAAGAGGGCCATACAGAAAATTTTGCCTTTGAAGAGGCTACAACAAAATTATCAACGAAGCAACGGGCCTTCTTTGGAGTATCGCCAAAAGTTAGCAAGAAACTTTGGAGAAGTCAACATTGTGCATTGCCAAAGGTTTGGCGATTCCTCAAAGTATAGCCCCCTTGAAGACAACGAATTTGTGTATGGCCCTTTGCTGGCGAACGAGATACTGTAGTATCCCCTTTAGACCTACAGTGTTGATGGCTGTGCGACACTGCAAGAAAAAGTCCAACAAAAACTGTACAATAAAAGTACAACAGCGATTGCATCATGAGACTAGGGGTAATGGACTCGCAACGGAGCTGGCCGGAATCTCTGCTTTGCTAATTGTAGTTCACTATTTCTCCGACTAAATATGCGATTCTTGAGATGGCTCGGGCATTTTCGGAAAAAAGACATCTTAAAGTATGCCCTAAATTCAAAAAAGTTTCAATTTTCCCACCAGGGCTCGAACAGGAACAGCTTAACCGTTGCGCTACTCAAATGCGCAGGGCGACGGGCATGGTGCCAGGGGCGACGCAGGGGGGGCGCCTCTTCAACTTGCGATAAAAGCTTCCCGATGCCGCAAAAGTGATGGGACATAGTTTGTCTTCTACATATATCAAGGTGCACCACTTGTCCCATCACTTTTGCGGCATCCGGAAGCTTCTAGCGCAAGTTGAAGAGGCGCCCCCCCTGCGTCGCCCCTGGCACCATGGCCGTCGCCCTGCGCATTTGAGTAGCGCAACGGTTAAGCTGTTCCTGTTCGAGCCCTGGTGGGAAAATTGAAACTTTTTTGAATTTAGGGCATACTTTAAGATGTCTTCTTTCCAAAAATGCCCGAGCCATCTCAAAAATCGCATATTTAGTCAGAGAAATAGTGAACTACAATTAGCAAAGCAGAGATTCCGGCCAGCTCCGTTGCGAGTCCATTACCCCTAGTCTCATGATTGCATCAAGTGCAACGAGAACAGTACAAATCTTAACGAGGCCTGTACTGCACTGCACAGCACTCGTCATGCCGGTACCAATGTATTTTGTACAACAATTGTTTTACTTCGAAAGTACAATAAATTCCTGATAAAAAAATTTCCAGGAATTTGTGTACTTCCGTTGTATTATTTCTATAGCTGCACTGAGAAAACCTTACAAACTATTTTGGGCCTTACAAAGAAAAGTAGTTTGTATAACAAAGTATTTTGAGCATACGTAAGCTTACAAAGAAAATACTTTGTAATTTACGAACTATTTCTTCGTATAACAAAGTATTTTAGTTTGTTATACGTATGCTCAGAATACTTCGTAAGGTTTTAAGAGTGTGTGCACAAACTCGAGGGGAATCACTTGGCGTTTTGGTGTATCCATGAGTATACAGGTGAATACACCTTAAAATACTCAAAAGTTGGTCATTTTCTTAACGTTTTTACGCCTTTTTGCGTATCAAACGAAAAACAGTACCGAACCCTGTATAAATTTGATTATTTTCGCTCTTCCAAAATTTTTGAGTATGCTGAGTGCACTGAGAAAACCTTACAAACTATTTTGGGCCTTACAAAGAAAAGTAGTTTGTATAACAAAGTATTTTGAGCATACGTAAGCTTACAAAGAAAATACTTCGTAATTTACGAACTATTTCTTCGTATAACAAAGTATTTTAGTTTGTTATATGTATGCTCAAAATACTTCGTAAGGTTTTAAGAGTGTGTAATGTTTGCACTTAAGTACACCTGTGATTCACCCCTCGAGCCAACTTCTCTACAAACTCAAGTGTCGACATAGTACACTACACCTGGAGTCAACCTAGCATGTACACTCCACCTGGAGTCAACCTGGTATGTACACTCCACCTGGAGTCAACCTGGCATGTACACTCCACGCTGGAGCATGCTTTCCAAGTACACGCGTGGTGGCGTTTACCGGCAAGCACACTGTTGCTCTGCTTTACGTGCAAGGGGACTTCAGCAACAGTTTACATGCTAGGTGGACGCAAGGTGGAGTGTACATGCCAGGTTAGGTGGAGTGTACATGCTAGGTCGACTCCAGGTGGAGTGTACAATGTCGACACTTGAGTTTGTAGAGTTGCTGGAAACGCACCGTCTTCGTCCCAGGCGCCCTCCGTCTGGTAGGCGCTGGTGCCCGCCCCGAGGAGGAACCCCTCGGGCAGCTTGTACTTGTCGTCGTCGTTGGCGGCGCGCGGCAGCCCGCAGGCCGCGGCCACGAGCAGGGTCAGCAGGACCACCACGGGATAGACCAGCTCTTATTTTGCGAAAGTGAGAATTCCGCTGGGTTCCCCGACTCAAAATGACCGAAATGGTGAGAAAACTCTTCATTTGAAAGCCCAAGGTCGTCAGACTTACCAAAGCCGTGCCCCAAGACCCTATATAAAGGCAAAACGCCAAATTTTTTTTTTCGGATTTTCACCAAACTAAGTTTGACTCTAGGGTAAACAGGCCATAATACGACCCTTCGGGCAAAAATTTCGTCCGTTTTGCGATATCTCGACTCCTTCATGCCCAAGCGGCCTCCCCAACCGCCCGCGCGGCGTCTTGTTTATGCTCGCGGTTGGGGAGGCCGTTTGGGCATGAAGGAGTCAAGATATCGCAAAACGGATGAAATTTTCGCCCAACGGGTCGTATTATGGCCTGTTTACCCTAGAGTCAAACTTAGTTTGGTAAAAGTCCGAAAAAAAATGGCTTTTTGCCTTTATATAGGGTCTTGGCACGGCTTTGGTAAGTCTGACGACCTTGGGCTTTCAAATTAAGAGTTTTCTAACCATTTCGGTCATTTTGAGTCGGGGAACCCAGCGGAATTCTCACTTTCGCAAAATAAGAGCTGGTCTAACCACGGGAGCCATGACGGACCTGCCGCCTTGCCGGCTCCGCCAAGCTTAAGTAGGCGTTTCCGCTCTGGTTACGACACGCACCGAAACGTGCTGAGCTCTACGTCGCGTCGTCGCACCTGCACGCTGACTCGGAAGACTGCTTCTGAGAAGCTCCAGACAAAAAAAAACCACTTGGTCGGTGACATCCTAGGAGCGGGCGCTTGTGGTGTTTTATCGGTTCCTTGTATGTATACGAACTGCCGAAAAGACACTTGGACGAAATCCAGAGGTGCTGATCAAAAGTAGATAGCTAAAAAAATTATTTTTTTCTGGACCTAAAACCACCTAAGCCCAGTGGTAAAATGACCCAAAACAAATTGTTCACAGTTTCTCTAATAATTGCCTGACATGGCTGAAATTTTGTGGGGGTGTTTACCTATGGGTAGGCACCATTTAAGACAAAGAGGAGCGAAATCGCCGATGGTCTACTTCAAACGGCCCTGATATGCTCAAATCTTCAGTAAAAATAGTGAAATTGAGCAAATTTGAGAGCCCGTAGCATCCAAACCCGACGTCGTAGAGCCTCGTTCGACACGCACGGAAAAAAAAGATTTCGCTAATCTAGCGAATTTTTTGCTATTTCAGCGAATTTTTGTCACCTGCTAATGGCGCAAAGAATTTGTTTGCTATTACAGCGAAAATTTTTCACCTACATTTTGTTTGCTGGGATAGGTAACAATTTTCGCTGATATAATGACCATGATTTCGTAGTCTTGTCACAAAAAGATGGTAGGAAGACGATTTAGAGCGGTCTTCTACCCTCAACCAGGATACAATTATCTTCTCTCGCCCACTCCGAGCTGGAATCGAACCTTCAACTTACAGGTTCTGAGATTCGTGCTGTACCCCCAGACCACCAAGACATACTGTGGGAATAGGCTAGAGTCCTCCCTCTTGGCTTAGAAAGCCCCACAAGGTACAAAACACGCATGAATCCAATGTTGGCGAACACTTTTAGCATATCTAGCAAACATGTTCGTTGCGTTAGTAAGGAAAAACTTATCGGTAGAACAGCGAACAAGAGTTCGCTACATCAGAGTCCTAAATGCCCTGAAATAGCGAATTTGCTCGTTATTCCAGCGAATTTTCCTTCAGCAAACAGATGTTCGCTAAAATAGCGAAATATTTTTTTTCCGTGCGGCATTCGAAAGAGCGCATTTTTTTGAGTATCTGAGACCCATTTGGGTACTTTTTTGGATCTCGGTTTGCGAGAACCCATCTAGTCCCAAACCCTTGAAAACAGCTGTTTTTGGGGTGTTTAGACCCGTACCAAAGCCACAGGGGGTGTCGGATTTCGTCCAAGTGTCTTTTCGGCAGTTCGTATACATACAAGGAACCGATAAAACACCACAAGCGCCCGCTCCTAGGATGTCGCCGACCAAGTGGTTTTTTTTTGTCTGGAGCTTCTCACTATATTGTCATAAAAGGTTGACCTTGACATTTTTCACTTCTTCGATTCATTTTCAAAATATTCCGGCATGCATAGTTCAAAATTACCACTATATTATTAATTGTAAGCTCTTTAAGCTGAAAAATTCCTTAAATTTGTCTACTTTGTACATTTTTGATCAATTATGGTTTAATGCTTGGTTAGAGAGCTTGTGAATAAAAATGTAATTTACATTTTGAGTTGTGCATGCCGGCATCTTTTCAAAATGAATCGAAGAAGTGAAAAATGTCAAGGCCAACCTTTTCCAACAAAATAGTATGCGCAAGATTTTTAAAGTTATAGCCCAAATTGGAGAAAAAGGCTCTGCGACTGGGTTCAGGGCATAGAATGTGCCTCCCCAATGGATAACTTTAATAATGACTTGGTAAGACATCAAATTTTTAACTAGTTTTCACAGTGGGACCAAGGAGAAGATAGCATTTTCACCAGAACCTCCCCTTAAGGTGAGGTGTGGGTGAAAAAATGGCCGAAAATCGCCAAAAAAGCAGGTGTCTAGTTCCTGGGCGACTAAGGTGCCCAGATTCTGGGCACCTATGGCACCTTAGTCGCTGCTGAGCCATGGATGAAGGCAGGTTCCTTAATGGTCTGTCCACCCCAAGACTAGGCGACAAAGGTGCCCAGAAACTGGGCGACATTTGGCACCCTAAAAAGTGGAGCGGGCGACAAAGGCGCCCAGTTTCTGGGCACCCTACATTTAGAGTGTAGTTGCATGTGTTGTGCTCGTTGCTTACTGGAACGTTAAAGGTCTGCTGAGGCCATAGCGCTCTGATGATGAATGGACACGTGTGGATTATGCGAAGATCACGTGGATTACGTGTAGATCATGTGTATTATGCGTGGATCACGTGGATTATGCTTGGATCATGTAGATTATGCGTGGATGCGTGGTCAGCATATGAGGAAAGATATCGCTTTATACCATTCTTCGAGAAATCTGGACCCAGTCTGGACCTCCGCCCCGTGATTTCGCACTCAGCGAGCGGTATGCTAGTGTTCCCCAGCCAATTGTCTCAGCTAAAAAAATTGCTGGGCTCACACAGCTTTATGAATTGGCACTAATGCTAAATTTTTAGCTCTATTGAGTTTTTTTTTACCCGTTCTTTACAAAAACAAAAATAAAAATTCACCTACAGATGGAGTATGGGTGTTATAAATGAATGCAATTTCATAATATTTACTTAAAAGGTATGTTAAGTAAATCGTATTGAAAATGAAACATGTATAGCCATTTGGTATTAAAGTGACAAAGTTTTGTCAGCATACGAGGGAAGATATCGCTCTATACCATAAATGTGAGGTTAATGGTCATAAGGAGGTGTGACGAGGTGTGAGGCCATCTATGGAGATAATAATGTGTGAATTTTTTTTTGAATAGTCACACCCTTAAAATGGCCCTTCAGATTAGGGGCCAACACGCGACTGTTCAATCAGGATGACGCATGAAAGATTTCTCAAAACTCACTTGTCAAGGAGCACTTCAGCGACACATATGAAAGATTACGACAGTGTATAAAGGAGCCCAGAAGCACTGCCAGAGCAGCATGCAGCTCCCCTGGATAGGTGAGTAGTACCTGCACTGTCTGGTCTGCACGGCTGGCACCTTGCCGCGTACATTCGTACATTGGTGCGGCCGGCCGCCCGCCTAACGCAGTGTTGCCTTCTCCGTTTCAGCATCATGAAGTTCCTCATCGTCCTCGCTGCCTTCGTGGCAGTGGCCACTTGCTGGTCCATCCCCTCCGAGGATGAGCTCGCCAACCACTGGCAGAAGTTCAAGGCCGAGCACGGCAAGACCTACGCCAACGAGGTCGAGGAGACCCACCGCATGAAGATCTTCAAGGAGAACGCCATCAAGGTCGCCAAGCACAACGGTCGCTTCGACGCCGGTGAGGTCACCTTCACCGTCGCCATCAACAAGCACGCTGACCTCCTCACCCACGAGGTTGTTGAGAGGCTCAACGGCTACCGTTCCCCCGTGAACAAGCCCGTCCGCGCCCTCCACAACGTGTCCGACCCCGACCCCCAGCCCTTCCCCTGGCCCTGGAACAAGAGCGTCGACTGGAGGAAGAAGGGATACGTCACCGAGGTCAAGGACCAGGGCCAGTGCGGCTCCTGCTGGGCTTTCTCCACCGTAAGTAACGGAATTTGAACGCTTTGAACGGCGGTTCGCCCCGGACGAACAAGTCTCGCTAACGCCATCCCTCCCTCCTTTGCTCTCCAGACCGGCTCCCTCGAGGGTGCTCTCTTCAAGAAGACCAACAAGCTCGTCTCCCTCTCCGAGCAGAACCTGGTCGACTGCTCCACCGAGAACAACGGCTGCAACGGTGGTATGATGGACCGCGCCTTCGAATACATCCAGAACAACGGCGGTATCGACTCCGAGGACTCCTACCCCTACACCGGTGTTGCCGGTTCCTGCAGCTACTCCAAGGACAACAGCGCCGGCACTGTGTTCAGCTACATCGACATCCAGGAGTTCTCTGAGGCCACCCTCCAGGACGCCGTCAAGAAGGTCGGCCCCGTGTCCGTCGCCATCGACGCCAGCAACTGGTCCTTCCAGATGTACAGCAGCGGCATCTACTACGAGCCCGAGTGCTCCAGCACCGACCTCGACCACGGTGTCCTCGCCGTCGGTTACGGCAGCGAAGGCCGCAACAAAGACTACTGGATCGTCAAGAACTCCTGGGGCACCTCCTGGGGCGAGAAGGGTTACATCAAGATGGCCCGCAACAAGAAGAACCACTGCGGTATCGCCACCGAGGCCAGCTACCCCAAGGTCCGCTAAGCACCAGGGTCATTGTTCTGCAAGTGCAACTTGATTGAAGAAACACCAAATAAAATCTAGGGTTTCGACAAAAAATAATGAGTTTACTGCTTCTTTTCCTTTGCACCCGTTCCCAAACCGCAAACACATCATTGAGATTCCAAACGCTATGAGGATAGCACCGCCGGGCGCAGGTAGCTTCGGCCGGCGAGCGGTTATTTTCCGTGGAAGCAGCGCCGGCTCGGCACCCTACGGCTCGGCTCGGGGTGGCTCGGCCCGGCCGGCTCGGGGCGGCTCGGCTCGGCCCGGAGGCCGGTGGCCGGTCAGGCACTGCAAGGGACGCGATTTGCAGCCTCTTGGGAAATACTACACACAAATTTTGAACATGCATTGACTGGAGCATGCCTGCAAGTACGCTCCAACAAGCGCATGCCCGCCAAGCATGTACTAGTGCATCATGCCATGTACACGCGAACTGAAGCAGACAGCTCTCTATACCCCTCATGCATGTTATACCTGTATGCACTAAAAAGTAGTAGGCATACGCTAGCAAAAGCGTGCTTGCTCCAGTTAGTGCATAAAATGTACGCTTTTCAGTTTGTAGACCGCCCCTAGGACTCCTACCTTAGCGGTTCGGAAAAGGTTAACACAAAAAAGGTCAACACATAAAAATGAAAACTTCACCTATTTATTAATTTAACCATGAATAAAGGACTAGGGAGCAGGACTAAACGGTTAAAAATTTCAGAACCTTGCTCTTAAATCGGCAAGCAATATAAACTTTCAAAGCGAAAATCTAGATTTTAAGAACCAGAGTTATAAGTTACTCTGTTCTAAAAATTTAGAACCAGTTAATCTTAAAATCCACAACCCAAATCTTAGGTTTCATTACACGATCTGAAATTTCATACGAAGGTTATGAAAATTGAGGTTTAGAACGTGATTATGAAATTTTAGACTCCTTTAGATATGAAATTTCATATTTTTTTTAGAGTGTAGAGTACATTTACGACGGGCTTTCGTTAATCTACGACGGGCCTTCTAGAATAACCAAAGGAACCGTAGGCATTTTTTTTTTGCCGAGTGATCCGTCGTTAATTCCAGACCTTTCGGTTACGAAGGTTCCTTTTATGTCAACGAAGGTTCCCTGTAAATTTACGTAATATCTTTGTAGATTTGCGAAGGTGCAAGCACACTCCTGTAGATGTGTGCTTCTAGGCACATTTCCGTGCAGGAAGCACACATTTGAACTTGTGCATTTGACATGCACTCCCAATATCCTACTGTGCTTTCTCTTCGTAATACGATCAAAAATCCTGGTATGACTGCGTAGCGAAGGTAGTAACCTATGGTAAAGAGTTCTCAATAACTAATGACCATTCATATTACGAAAAACCAACGAAAAACATTTCTCTATATTAGGACCGGTTTGTGTCATGACTTAGCATTATGACTGCAAGGCATTTCTCAGTAGGAAATTGGGTGTGTTGACATAACGACAACCAACCCCACAATCAAATCGACGCCTCCTAGTAGAATATATCTGTCAGTGCTGATCCAAGAGAATCCCAACTGTCAGCGCAGATTGTGCGACGTGAAAAGCTATTTCTTCTAAAATTCGTGCATAATAACGTGGAAGCTATATTTCAGTGATATCATGATTCGTTGCTTTGGACTGAAGAGAGCCAATCTGCAGTTTTAGCCTCCTCTGAAACCTCTGAGCAGTTAGGACTGTTAACAGCACTGACAGCTCGGCGTCGATTAAATCTGCGCTGAGAAAACCTTACAAACTAATTGAGGCCTTACGTAGAAAAGCAGCTTGTTACATCAAAGTATTTTGAGCATACAGAAGCTCACAAAGACAATACTTCATGATTTACGAAACTTTATATTCGTGTACGAAAGTAAACTAGTTTGTACTATGAATGCTCAAAATACCTCGATAGATTTTAAGCGTGTGAAAAGGACAATAATAAGACTCTGCTATCAACTTTGAGGGAGATTTAAAAAAAAATCACACCGCTAAGTACTTTTAAAATGTCTTAATGGATTGTAAGACAATAAAAGAGAACTACGATTGTGATAGAAACAAAAGATGTGTGTTTACTATCGTCATCGATAAAATAACATTTCAACAAGCAATGCAGACTGAACGTCATGCTGTGGGAATTGAAGAGCTTGCTAGACATGATAAACAATTTCGTGTTTTAAAAGAACTAACACACGAATCAAACAAAACAGAATCAGCAGTCTAGTTTTCTGTCTCACCAAACCGAAAATTACGTACAAAACAACGACATTAATTCACTTTTAATAATAAAGTTAAGAAAATCCCATATGTAATCCTTCTCAAGTTCTGTTCTTGGTTACCACATTACATGCGAGAATCATCGATCCACACCGTACTAACACCGATGTGCAGTGCACGATCGGTTCAAGGACAAGTCAGCACAGCCCCGGCAACAGAACGTCAGGCGGTGGGAAATAAATGACTAAACAAGCACGACAAACATGAAACAATTAGCTGTGGGGGTTCAATAAAGAGGATGCTAACAATGCCATGATAAAAAGGAAAAGAGAAAATTGAGATGAAGCACTGTGTTACTCGTCTCTCCACGTAAAGTCTCCCAGCGGCGGAAACTGTGGGCACTTGTCACACTCCTCGCATTGGACCTCCACTATCCGGACTGGCTTCACTGGGTCCCTCGCCAAGAGTTTGTCCCAGACTGCCTGCTTCTGCCGTTGGCACGACTCTGCCGCGTGGGGGAGGTTCTTGTTGGGAGCGGGTCCACGCACCAGCACTACGCGCCGCAGCGCCACCAGCCCGCACTGGCGCAGCCCCTCGGCCAGGTCCTTGAAGTGCCACGGATCTTCTCCCTCGGACGCGCACAGGATCCACAGCTCCTGCAGTGTGGCGGCGTGGGCCTTGGCCAGGGACAGGACGGTGGAGGCCGGCCGGAGGCTGACATAGAGCCACTGCAGGCCACAGTGACCCGCGGGCAGAGGGGGGAACACCACGTCCAGCGCACCGGGGGTGTACCAGTCCAAGGCGAGTTTACGCAGCCTGGGCATCCGCTGCACGGACTGGAGATGTCCCTCTGAGACGTTCACCACCTCCAGGTCCTCGAGTTGCAGCGGCAGGCCTGGGGCATTCTCGATGCTCTCGATCGCGTGGACGCTTAAGTGGCGCAGCGCGGGCATGTCCTGAATCACCTCGAGGTGCTCACGGACGGCGTTCCCAACCCACAGCCACTCGACGCGCGGGGCGACGCGCTGCAGCAGCTCTGCACTCCAGTTGGGCCGCTCCTCGCAATCCAGTCCGTCCAGCTTCCTCACCTGCAACAGGCAGGCGCACTCCGCGTCACTACTTTCATCACACGCTGCTGACACGCTATATGATCTCGGGTCATTCCCCGCCGAATCGACGATGGTCTGTTTTTGAGGTCGATGGATTCGGTCCAAACCACTTTTAATCGATGCATTGGGACCCCAAAGGAACCCCTCTAAGAGGATTTTTTTTTTTAAATCATTTTTCCCAGAGTTATGGCCAATACCAGTTTGGGAAATTTAGTGAAATTTAGTGAAAACAGTACTTTTCATCTTATCCTGTGAAAGTGCGATGTGAGACCCCTTAGGCTTTTATTTCCATTTCAACTAGCTTAGAGAGGTCCTAAAAACCTTCTCCTCTGACTGAAGGTGAAAAATCAAAAAATTTCTATTTTTTACTAAGGAAAATTTATGAAAAAAAGTGAAAAATGAGCATAACTTTTTTACGTGGTTTGAGAATTTTGACGATACTTTATCCTAAGATTCACTTTAGGTGACCGCTTAAAACTACAGAATATTTCATCTGGCAATACGTATCTTCACTGAATCGGGTTGATAAAACTTAATTTTGAGCTAAAATTTTACTCGAAACTTTTGACGACAAAGCGCATTGACTCCAAAATCAATTTTCAAAGGCCAAAAAGTTACTAATGATACATCTTGAAGTCAGGGCAGATTAAATACCTCAAGAATCCATCCCATTGATGCTCAAAATGTTGATCGCTCCTTATTTTAGGTATTTTGCTCTCCATTTAAGCCTAAACCCATAAAGTACATGGTGGTCGGTGGTACTGGTGGTAATGGTGGTCCATTGATTCAAACAGTTGATTCTACAGTGTCTGCATTGTTTGTAAGTGGTGTGTACTGGTAAAACTAAGGCATAGTATTATTCCTGTCCTCAAGCGTAAAATCTTACAGTGTACTCCTGTGCTTGACCTCAAGCGTAATAAGAGCTATGTTTGAAGCCAAGCGTAATCAAGCCACATCAGAAATTCTGACCCCCTGCTTCAAGCGTAAAGCCAGGACACTCAATTTCAAGCATAGTAAAAACCCATGCTGCTACAAGCACAGGAGAATGCGCACATTCATTATGCAAAATCAGCTCAAATTTTTATAAGATTTAAGATAGGTAAGATAATAGCTAAGATATTATCTTAAATTAAATTGAGCTGATTTTGCATAATGAATGTGTGCATTCTCCTGTGCTTGTAAAATGCAGCATGGGTTTTCACTATGCTTGAAATTGAGTGTACTGACTTTACACTTGAAGCAGGGGGTCAGAATTTCTGATGTGGCTTGATTACGCTTGGCTTCAAACATAGCTCTTATTACGCTTGAGGTCAAGCACAGGAGTACACTGTAAGATTTTACGCTTGAGGACAGGAATAATACTATGCCTTAGTTTTACCAGTACACACCACTTACAAACAATGCAGACACTGTAGAATCAACTGTTTGAATCAATGGACCACCATTACCACCAGTACCACCGACCACCATGTACTTTATGGGTTTAGGCTTAAATGGAGAGCAAAATACCTAAAATAAGGAGCGATCAACATTTTGAGCATCAATGGGATGGATTCTTGAGGTATTTAATCTGCCCTGACTTCAAGATGTATCAATAGTAACTTTTTGGCCTTTGAAAATTGATTTTGGAGTCAATGCGCTTTGTCGTCAAAAGTTTCGAGTAAAATTTTAGCTCAAAATTAAGTTTTATCAACCCGATTCAGTGAAGATACGTATTGCCAGATGAAATATTCTGTAGTTTTAAGCGGTCACCTAAAGTGAATCTTAGGATAAAGTATCGTCAAAATTCTCAAACCACGTAAAAAAGTTATGCTCATTTTTCACTTTTTTTCATAAATTTTCCTTAGTAAAAAATAGAAATTTTTTAATTTTTCACCTTCAGTCAGAGGAGAAGGTTTTTAGGACCCCTCTAAGCTAGTTGAAATGGAAATAAAAGCCTAAGGGGTCTCACATCGCACTTTCACAGGATAAGATGAAAAGTACTGTTTTCACTAAATTTCACTAAATTTCCCAAAATGGTATTGGCCATAACTCTGGGAAAAATGATTTAAAAAAAAATCCTCTTAGAGGGGTTCCTTTGGGGTCCCAATGCATCGATTAAAAGTGGTTTGGCCCGAATCGTCGATTCGGCGGGGAATGACCCTCTCGTACAAACTTTGTACAATTTTTTGAGTAGGATCGCGATGAACTTATTGCACAAAACTGTGAGCGACCTTAATGAAAAATGAGCAATTTTTCACACGTAATCCGTACGAAAAGTTCGGACAAAAACCTGATACGTCTCGTACAAAATTGCACCCTTAAAAGTCTACGAAGCATTTGCTTCGTAACTGCAAAGAAAATGAAGGCATTTGCAGCAAAATCCGTCGTAATACGAAGCATTTCTTCATAAACTGAAGCATTTCTTCGCAGATTTTGTCGTAGAATAAATGAAGGCATTGTAGAATTGCTTCGCACTATGAAGGATTTTGCTTCATAATACGAAGCAATTTCTTCGTAGATCACTGAGAATGAAAAAGTCACGATCATGACTTAAATTTTGAGTAATTCTTCATCACCCGAATTTGGGTGAAGAAGCCCCACCCAAATTTGGGTCATAATACTATGGAGTCATATAAGCAGCTGATGCAACAGTCCTCACCCGAATTTGGGTGATAAAATATACCTCTCCCGAAATTGGGTATTGATCAAGACTTTTTCCCTCTCAAAAATTATGCAATGCCTTTAGTTTCTTCGCTTTACGAAGCGGCTGTTCGCAGAGCTTTTACTGTGTGTACGTTGCGTATAGAGCAGACCTCACACCATGTCTCTGAGAAGCTGCAAGAATAAGGAACGCGGCAGTGTAAAAACCCAAGATACGGAACCCTCACCTTGTCAAGGCCTGGCTTCTCCAGGGTTTCGTCCAGCTCCTTACTGTGCTTCTTCTGCTTGCTGAGTTCTCCCACATCCATACATTCTTCGGGACGGAAGACCTGGAAGCAGTACGCCAATCACATTTACGGAAGAAGACACCGAAAACGCCTGAAAAATGTTCATGCGATTGCTTTGAAATAATTGTTGCAAGCGTCTCGTTATCATTTTCGACATTTTCGGACAAAGAGCATTGTAGGCTCGGAGGTCACGAGCAAGGCGGCTGACAGTCGAATCACCCTTCGGGTATGAATTCAGGCATTTGAAAGACACTTTCACTGAAAATCTATCGGCGTGACTTCGTACCGCTGCAGGGGCGTGAATGAAGTGTCACGCCAATAAACGGCATGACACAAAAGTCACGCCAAAAATCGGCGTGACTCAAATATTCACGCCAATGTTTGGTGTGAATTTCTTGTCATGCCGCTTTTTGGCGTGACTTGTCTCAGAAAACGCGTTGTCATTCACGCCAAATGACGGCGTGACTCACATGTCACGCCGTTCATCGGCGTGAATTTCGTGTCACGCCAATTTTTGGCATGACTTTTTGTCACGCCATAACTTGGCTATGTGTCCGACCATTACGTTTTCAGTGTTGACATATAAATTGAGACTTAAGACACACATATTCTTATACAATATCAAACAATTAACAACACTTAGAAATATCCTAAGGATTTCATCGCCAACCAAAATTTCAGGCAAAATCTTGAAATTTCCATCTGGCATGTGTGCTCCTTTGAATGTCTCATTCCATAGGCTCTCAACCTGTAGGCAAGGTTCAAGGTGCGCGAACCTACCTTGGTGAGGTTCCAGTCCTGATGCATCTGCAGCACCAGTGGGCAAAGCAAACTGCGTCTGGAGCCTGGAGCCGCCACCTGCAGTTGGCCCTTCCAGGTGGAGCAGGGCAAGTCCACCTGCAGCTGCAGCTGGCACTTGGCCTGGAGGAGGGTGGTGGCGTCCTGCAGCAGCTGTTCCAGGCCCTCTTCCAGTGTGGGCTCCTCCAGGTCCCGGCAATCCATGGCCGCCTCCCACAGCTCCTTCTTGGCCTCCTCGACGTGCCGCAGCCTGCCGCGCCACTGCTCCAGCTGGGCCTCCAGCACGCCCTTGGCGTCCAGCAGGGCCTTCACCACCTCGCGCGCCGACGTCGCCACCTTGTCCAGACGCTGCAGTTTGGGGGCGGCCTGTTCTGTGCGAAGCTGGCGGAGGGAGCACACGGAGTGGGCCGAGTCCACGCAGTCCTCCAAGGCATCCTCGCTGCAGTCTCGGCACCACAACCTGCGCAACACACAATCCACATCACATGGCCGTAAAATAACTGTGACTGCGGTTCCTAGCTGAGTGGAAACTACACTCAAAAAACCATGAGAACATTATGACAATATCCTTCGCAAAGAAGAACTTTCTCTGCAAAGCTGCAAAGGAGGAAACAAGTTGTCTAAACTGTGATGAAATATTCTTTGTAATAGAAACTTCTTTGCAAGTTCTACAAAGGAAACTTTTTGTAAAAGGCGAACAAATGTAAGCGCATGTTACAAACTTATGCTACAGATAAAATTAAATGCAGTGACGCATTAATTCCTTTGCATCCACAAATGAGTTTCATTGTACATAAAAACTAATTTTGTGATTAAAATGTTATCCGTACACTTGACAACTAAATGAATGGGATGCCATTTATCCAAAAATACATTGCTGACTATCTGAATTTAAGTCCTTCTATTGCATATTATCAATCTATTATAAAAATAGGGGGTGGAGAAATCTGTTTTTCTTCGCAAACTTGTAGAAAACATGTTTTGACTACAATGGCCCTGTTTCCTAGGCAGGATACAGAGAATTTTCTTTGCATTGCAATCACATTCTTTAAAGGCTTTTGAAAGAGTAAGCCTGTGGCATTGTCTGCACGGCACTCACTCCACTCACTTGAGACTTGAAGTGCTGCCATTCGTGTTGGCAGTTTCGGGACCCGAGAGCTCCTCCTTGACTGTCACGACCTCCGACTCCATCGACAGGCTGCAAATATCAAACACATCTTTTGTATAAACGCATACACTTGAAGTGGGGCCACACCTCATTCTAGTTTCTGAGTTATGGATGTTTACGTTAACTTTTAGTCGCTTCACCCAAATTCTCCTCACGACAATGGAAAAGGTACCTAGTTTTCAGATTCAGGCATTCAAATCTATTTTTAAATGGGGAAAAGATAGCGTTCCCCTTAAATATACCTCCCTTAGTTTTCATGAAAGGGACCCACACCCACATGAGGGAACAAAGCGTTCTCGCTAAATGATTAGGTGGAATTTTGAATGTGCAACTTCCACAATTAAATGCAAAAGTAGAACTGATCCATGAAGCAGAAGAAAGGGATAACTCGATTTTCATCATTTTTCAGGAGAAACAAAACACTGTTAGCAGGGTAAACTTAATCCAATCAGATGAATGATGTAACTGCATTTTTGTCAAGAAAGCCTAAGAAATAACTGAAAATTTTCAAAAGTGTAGCATCCCCCTGTAGACGGTTTCTGTGATTTAAATCTTTACGTTGGAACCATGTTTATGTAGTTTTCCCAAACAAGGCGGAATCTGAGGACAAATCAAGTGGAGCTGAGGTCTGCATAGTGTCTGTATTTCTGTTGTACATTTTTGGAGTTACCTGTTTTTTCAAACTAGTGATGGGTAATCAAGTTGAGTTGATTCTTTTTACACTAGATTCATAGAGACACAAGTTGAGTTGTCTCCTTTTGCCATTGAGTGCTATGGAATGGAGTTATGTGGACTTCCGTTGAGTTACCTTCAATTTCCAATAAAATTTAGACCGTAAAGGGGGTCAAGTTAGGTTCTATCGATTTTTATGAGGATTTTCTCCTAAACCGTTAGGAATTGGGTCAAACAATTTGGTCTGATGGTGCAAACCATCATGAGGGGCAATAATAAGATAAAAACTCAATTTGGATCACCACCGGATGTGCCTACAATTGCATCATTCATGGGACAAAAAAAGTCCCGTGACATTTAGTGTGTTCGCAACCGTACCTGTCAGTAGGAGATCCTTCTCGCCGCTGAGACGGACTGCTTCCCTGCTTAGACCTCTTGCTGGCGTCTCCGGCAGGGCTCGACTGTGCTCTCTTCTTGGGAGGCATTCTGCTGCAAGATGCGAAGTCTCAAATAGGAATCTAAACTCAGGCGCTGTCACGGGCCGGAAGCAAGACGTGCCAACGGAAGTAACAATCAACCCCTGGTCTGCACTGAAAAATAATGAGAGAGCATTAAAAATAAATGCAGATTAAAAATGGCCTACGAGGTTTGATGCAGCAAACGGCCTTCATATTTCAGCCATGTTACAGCTCGTTACAGTGAATCCGAGTCCGACGCAAGCGTAGGACAAAGTCCGTGCAGCGAACAGTGCAGGACTAGGCTTACCTCACCGCCTACACCTTCAGCCGCGCTCCGTACATCCGGTGTAGGAGTCCGGAAGCGACCGCGGCGGTGACAGCACGGAGCAGAATGGTGGCTGCTCCGTGGTGACAGGGTGGAGGGGTGGGGTAACGAGCTCCCTGAAGCACGCCTTTGCAGTGTTATGCAGTCACGCTGGCCCGGCCCCGCCCCTCACACGGGTTCACTGACTCAGAGCAGGCACTGCGCGGGATCAACAGGTTTTCACTGTTTTTTTGACGTGGTGTTCGCAACAGTGTACATCAACCGTAAGGATTACGCAAAATTGCTGCCAACTCAACCATAGCTACAGAGGTACGTTGTTTCTATGCGAGGAGAAAGCTTGATTTCGTAAACAAAACACGTGGGTACCGAACAGCGATATCGCCAACCTTTCTGCAAAGTAAGTTCGTGAACCCGTGGGAGGGGCGGGACCGGGCCAGCGTAACTGCGTAACACTCCAAAAGCATGCTTCGGAGTACTCATTACCGCACCCCTCCACCTTTACACTGCCACGGTCGCTTCCGGACTCCTACACCGGAAGTGCGGAGCGCGGCTGAAGGTGTAGGCGGTGAGGTAAGCCCATCGTCCTGCACTGTTCGCTGTACGGACTCAACGGAGAATTACCACAAGCTATTGACAGAATTTTCTGTTGCTTTTGGCCACAGCCACAGTGCCCGACTCACACATGCATGCGCGCGCGTACTCACACACACACGCATACTAAAAAGTTGCGCAGCGATATGCCTTAAATGTCACAAGTTCACTGCGAGGAAAATGTACGGTTTTTACTAACGGGATTTGCCGTACTTAGAAGTACGGTGTTCACCGCACTTTCTACAGTGCAGTACCTAACCCATTTCTTCACATCAGTCAATCTCGACAATTTAAAAAAACTCACTTAAACCCCTTGACATTGAATCCATGGCTACACGATAAAAACGGAACCTGGTTTTCCCAGGAACTCCCTGGAAATCACCTATACCTTCACCATTGGCCTCCTGGGAAAACCAGGTTCCGTTCTTACCGTGTACATCTTTACCATGCAGTGTTGAAACTACGGTAAACTCCGTACTTTCAGGGAACGGCTAATCCCGTTAACCGATTAATGGCGAAAACCGTACCTTATTCTCAGTGTTAGGAAGAAAGTTCACTTAATACGAAGAATTTTCTTTGCATCGTGAATTGAAAACCCTATGCATGATCTATATCTACGTGCTGCAGAAATTCTGCTTTGTCCTACGCTTGCGTCGGATTCGAATTCACTATATCATGGCTGAAATATGACAAGTCTATTGGGTTCAAAATTACGCCGTTCGGTGCATCAAACCTCGTAGGCCATTTCTAATCAGCATTTATTTTTAAAGCTCTCTCATTATTTTTCAGTGCAGACCAGGGGGTTGATTGTTACTTCCGTTGGCACGTCTTGCTTCCGGCCCGTGACAGCGCCGGAGTGTAGAACCCTTTTTGAGACTTCGCATCTTGCAGCAGAATGCCTCCCAAGAAGGGAGCGCAGAGGAGCCCTGCCAGTGACGCCAGCAAGAGGTCCAGACAGGAAAGCAGTCCTTCTCAGCGGCGAGAAGGATCTCCTACTGACGGGTACGGTTGCGAACACACTAAATGTTCATGTACAATTTTGTACGTTGATGCACAATTTCAAACCTGTGTATCATCGTGTGTAAAACTGTGCGTAAATTAACACAAATCTATGCGTTTTCACGCGTGGTATTAAGCAAATTTATCCAGGAAGCGGAAGAAGGGAATAATTCGACTTATCTCCAAATTGAGTTTTTGTCTTATTATTGTCCCTCATGATGGTTTGCATCATCACACCAAATTGTTTGACCCAATTTCTAACAGTTTGGGAGAAAATCTACATGAAAATGGATGTAACTCAACTTTATCTCTTTTACGGTCTATATTTTATTGGAAAATGGAGGTAACTCAACCGAAGTTCACATAACTCCATTGCACTAAATGGCAAAAGGATGCAACTCAACTTGTGTCTTTATGAATCTAGTGTTAAAAGAATCAACTCAACTTGACTCCTCATTACTAGTTGGAAAAAAGATGTATCTGCAAAAATGTGCCACAGAAATATGAACTCTATGCAGAACTCAGCTCCACTTGAATTGCCTCCAAATTCCGCATTGTTTGGGAGAACTAAGTAAACATGGTTCCGTTGTCCATTCCAACGTAAAGATTCAAATCACAGAAACCGTCCATAGAGAGATTCTACACTTTTGAAAATTTTCACAATTATTTCTTAGGCTTTCTTTACAAAAATTCAATTACATCATTCATCTGATTGGGTTAAGTTAATCCTGCAAACAGTATTTTGTTTATCCTGAAAAATGATGGAAATTGAGTAATCCCCTTCTCCTGGTGCTTCATATATCAATTCTACGTATGCATATAATCGTGCAAGTTGCATGTACAACATTCTACCTACACATTTTGTGCGAACGCTTTGTTACCTCATTTTGATTCCCTTCAGGAAACCTAAGGGAGGTATATTTCAGGGCAATGCTTTTTTTTCCCTATGTAAAAATAGATTTGAATGCCTTAATCTGAAGACTAGGTCCCTTTCCTTAATCGTGAGGAGAATTTGGGTAAAGCGACTTAAAGTTAACGTAAAATTCTATAACTTAGAAACCAAAATGAGGTACTTCAAGTGTATGCGTTTATACAAAAGATGTGTTTGATATTTGCAGACTGTCGATGGAGTGGGAGGTCCTGACGGTCAAGGAGGAGCTCTCGGGTCCCGAAACTGCCAACATGAGTGGCAGCACTTCAAGTCCCAAGTGAGTGGAGTGAGAGCCGCGCAGACAATGCTACAGGCTTACGCTTTCAAAAGCCTTAAAAGAATGTGATTGCAATGCTAGGAAATGTCTCTGAACACTGCCTAGGAAACAGGGCCATCTTTATTAAAACTGTTCTCTGCAAGTTTGCGAAGGATTCTCTTAGTGAGACTGCGTATTCAGTTCTGGGTAGACTTTAAAAAACAAAATTTATCAACTTGTGAAAAACAGATTTTTCTGCCCCCTAATTTTATAAAAGTTTGATACGCTATGGAAGGACTTAAATTCAGATAGTCGGCAATGTATTTTTGGAAAAATGGCATCCCATTCATTTTGTTTTCAAGTACATGGATAATTTTAATCTCAAAAGAAGTTGCTACGTACGATTTAACTTATTTGTGGAGGCAAAGGAATTTATACATCTCTGAAATTAATTTTATCTATAGCATAAGTTTGTAAGGTTCGCCTTCCACAAGAAGTTTTCTTTGTAGAACTTGCAAAGAACTTTGTATTGCGCATAGCAGTTTAGACATTGTTTCCTTTGCAGCTTATTTACAGAGAAAATTCTTCTTTGTAAAGGATATTGTTCTCAAGGCTTTTTGAGTGTAGTTTCCACTCAGCCAGGAACCGCTGTCAGAGTTTTTCATGTCCTTGTGGATTGTGCGTCGCGCAGGTTGTGGTGCCGGGACTGCGGCGAGGATGCCGCGGAGGACTGCGAGGACTCGGGCCACTCCGTGTGCTCCCTCCGCCAACTGCGTTTGGAGGAAGTGGCCCCGAAGTTGCAGCGTCTGGACAAGGTGGCGAAGTCGGCGCGCGAGGTGGTGAAGGCCCTGCTGGACGCCAAGGGCGTGCTGGAGGCCCAGCTGGAGCAGTGGCGCGGCAGGCTGCGGCACGTCGAGGAGGCCAAGATCGAGCTGTGGGCGGCGGCGGACGAGGGTCGGGACCTGGAGGAGCCTACACTGGAGGAGGGCCTGGAACAGCTGCTGCAGGACGCCACCACTCTCCTCCAGGCCAAGTGTCAGCTGCAGGTGGACTCAACCTGTTCTACGTGGAACGCCGGACTGGTGGTAGCGGCTCCAGGCTCCAGACGCAGTCTTCTTGGCCCACTGGTGCTGCAGTTGCACCAGGACAGGACCCTCACCAAGGTAGGCTCGTGCAGCTGGAACCTTGCCTACAGTCTGAGAGCATATGGGATGAGGAATTCAAAGGAGCACACTCAAGATGGGAATTTCAAGATTTTGCCTGAAATTTTGGTGGGCGATTTTTTAATTCTCAATTTATATGTTAAAGTGTCTTTCAAATGCCTTAATTCATACCCGAAGGGTGGTTCGACTGTCAGCCTCCGCGCTCGTGACCTCCGGGCCTGCAAAGCTCTTGGCCCGAAAATGTCGAAAATGAACGAGACCGAGGGGGGAACAGCTTCCCACATTCGTTGTACAAAATTTGACCACATTCCACATTTAGGAGGCAAAAACGCCAGTAAGTAGGCAACATGTGTGGCAAAAACGCCAGAAATCCTGCACATTCTTGCACATTCACACAATCATTGTACACAAAATTTTACAGTGGGTCACCCCTCGAACGAGACGCTTGCAACAAATATTTCAAAGCAATCGCATGAACATTTTTCAGGCGTTTTCGGTGTCTTCTTCCGTAAATGTGATTGGCGTACTGCTTCCAGGTCTTCCGTCCCGAAGAATGTATGGATGTGGGAGAACTCAGCAAGCAGAAGAAGCACAGTAAGGAGCTGGACGAAACCCTGGAGAAGCCAGGCCTTGACAAGGTGAGGGTTCCGTAGCTTGGGTTTTTACACTGCCGCATTCCTTATTCTTGCAGCTTCTCAGAGACATGGTGTGAGGTCTGCTCTATACGCAACGTACACACAGTAAAGACTCTGCGAGCAGCCGCTTCGTAAAGCGAAGAAACTAAAGGCATTGTATGACGAGGGGTGAATCACTCGGCGTTCTGGTGTACACATGAGTACGGGTGAGTACACCTTGCTTTACTCATAAATTTCACAATTTTAAACGTTTTAAGGCTTTATTTAGCGTTTTTAACGGCAGTCAACGTTAAATCAGTCGAAAAACTAGAGAATTTCATCTTTTTTAAACTTGTGAGTACACTGAGTACGGGCAAATTTGTACACATGGGTACACTAGTAATTAACCCCTCGTTGCATGATCACTGAGAATGAAAAAGTCTTGATCAATACCCAATTTAGGGTGAGGTACACTGTATCACCCATATTTGGATCAGCTGCCTTTATGACCCAAATTTGGGTGAGCCTCACCCAAACACCCAAAATGTTAGTCATGATCATGACTCTTTTATTCTCAGTGATGTATGAAGCAAAATCCTTCATAGTGCGTAGCAAATCTCCAATGCCTTCATTTCTCCGACAAAATGCTTCATATTAGGAAGAAATGCTACGACGGATTTTGCTGCAATGCCTTCATTTTCTTTGTAGTTATGAAGCAAACACTTCGTAGACTTTTTTGGGTGCACTTTTGTACGAGACGTATCAGATTTTTGTCTGAACTTTTCGTACGGTTTTCGTGTGAAAAACTGCCCCTTTTTCATTAGTTTTGTGGAAAATCACGCACAATTTTGTGCGATAAGTTGTGCTCAATAAACTTGTGACGTATCGTACAAATTTTGTTGAATATCATTTAGCCTGTCAGCAGCGTGTGGTAGGCACACTGAGAACAGGGCATAATGTAAGGAATTTCTACAACTGCCCTATCCGGGCGACGGAGGGGGGGGGGGGACAATGGGGCCCAAACGCTATGAGTATAGCGTCAATGAGTGAATGCAAAAGCATTGCACATGAAGTGCAATGCCTCCCCATCCCCATGCATGAGCATACGGCATCTTCGGGACGCATTGCACGTGCAATATGCCTGAGGCATTGCACGTATGTGCGATATCTTAGTATATTGCACCATACGTGCTATACTCCTAGCGTTTGAAATCTCAGTGTAGTAACGCGGAGTGCGCTCGTGTGTTTCAGGTGAGGAAGCTGGACGGTGTTTGGTGCCAGCAGCGGCCCAACTGGTGCAAGGTGCTGCTGCAGCGCGTCGCCCCGCACGTCGAGTGGCTGTGGGTCGACAGTGCCGTCCGTGAGCACCTCGAGGTGATCCGGGACATGCCCGCACTGCGCTACTTGTACGTCCACGTGTCGGAGAGTATCAAGAACGCCCCAGGCCTGCCGCTGCAACTCGAGGAACTGCAGGTGGTGAACGCTGAAGCGGAACACCTGCAGTCGGTGCAGCGGATGCCCAGTTTGCGTAAATTCGTCGTGAAATGGTACCCCCACGGTGCTCTCGACGTGGCCTTCCCGCCTCTGCCCGCGGGTCACTGCGGCCTGCAGTGGCTCGGTGTCAGCCTCCGGCCGGCCTCCACCGCCCTGTCCCTGGCCAAGGCCCACGCCGCCACACTGCAGGAGCTGCGGATCCTGTGCGCGTCCGAGGGAGACGGTCTGTTGCACTTCAAGGACCTGGCCGAGGGGCTGCGCCAGTGCGGGCTGGTGGCGCTGCGGCGCGTTGTGCTGATGCGTAGTCCAGCTCCAGGCTACCCTGACGAGAACCTTCCCCACGCGGCAGAGTCGTGCCAACGGCAGAAACAGGCAGTCTGGGACAAACTCTTGGCGAGGGACGCAATGAAGCCAGTCCGGATAGTGGAGGTCCTATGCAAGGACTGTGACATGGGCGCGGGAGGGAGCGGCGGAGGCGAAGAGAGGACCACAGGTAGGACACTGCGAAGCAGACAAACGCCAGTCGTGGTGGACGCCAAGATGGACGCCGTCAAGAGGCCCAAGAGCACGGTAGAGAATCAGAAGGCCACTGACGCAGCGGCCAAGAGCATGATGAAGAAAGCAACGACCCCCGCGGCCAAGACCAAGACACCATCAAAATGAAGCTACTCTCCATGAATATTTGTGCGGTGTCAGCCGGGCACAAACTCGCGGCACTGGAGAACCTGACTCGCATGTACTGCCCCGACGTTGTCTTCTTCCAGGAGGTATCGTGCCCGTCCTTCAGCTTCTCCGGCTACAACGAGGCGGTGAACATCGGCGACGCGGGCCGCGGGACGGCGATCCTCTGGCGGCGCGGCGTTGAGCTCAAGAACATCAGGAAGCTGCCCAGCGGCCGGGCAACGTCGGCATGGGTTGGCGACGTCCTGCTCACCAACGTTTATGCTCCGGCAGGGTCCAAAGGCAGGAGGGAGCGGCCGCGCTTCCTCATCGAGGATTTGCCCCTGGTCATGGCGGACGCCGGAGAGCGGATCGTCCTGGGGGGCGACTTCAACGCCGTCCTCAGCAAGGCCGACACGACGGGCGTGGCGACGCCGTGCCCCGTGCTTCGAAACGTGGTGACGTCACTGAGGCTCCGCGACGCATGGACAACCCTGCGCCCCAGCGAGCCAGGATTCACGTTCCACTCGGCCGTGTGCTCGTCCCGCCTCGACAAGTGGTACGTCAGCGCCGCCCTGCCTTTGCTTTCAGTCGAACTGCACGCCGCGCCCGTCTCCGACCACACCGCCGTGCTGCTGCATCTGGACAACGCCGGAGGCAGCACAGCGCGCACGGCCGTCGGAGGGGGTGCCTACGCTGCGGGCGCTAGCACGCCCCGCCGCCGCGAGACGCTCTGGAAGGTGGACCCGTCGCTGCTGCTGAGCCCGGCGTTCCTGCCGCGATTCAGGGAGCTGTGGGAGAGCTGGAGGACGAAGGCCAAGGACTTCGAGGACGTCGTCGAGTGGTGGGAGCAGGGCAAGGTCAGGATTCGGTCTCGGCTTGCAGTGTGGGCGCGGGAGTTCCAGGCGGATGACAACTCGCTGGACTTCCTCCAAGGCTGCCTCGATGAGCTGGTCGCACAGCGGGGCGCCGACCCCTCCGTCCAGCCCCGCATCGCCACCATAAAATCCAGGATCATGGACCTGCTCGCACGCCGCCTTCCCGGGCTCGCCGTCCGCTCTAAGGCCATGGACGTCGTCGGGGAGGTGCCAGGGGTGCACCACGTAGCCGCGGCGATCCGGCGGAAGGCGGCGACCAGGGTCGAGTCCCTGCAGGACGCCGACGGCAACGTGCTTCGTGGCCAGGAACACTTGCAGCAGCACGCCCACCGCCACTTCCAGGCCCTGCTTGGCGCCCCGCCGACCGGCCCCGCGCCCCATGCGTCGCGCCTTCTCGACGAGGTCGTCGAGGACACGGTCACGGAGGACGACAACGAGGCCCTGCTGCGCCCCGTCACCGAGGAAGAGCTCCTGGAGTGCCTCAAGCTGTCGCCGCGCGGACGCAGCCCGGGGGACGACGGCCTCACCGCGGAGTTCTACCTCGCGACCTGGGACATCCTCAAGGACGACTTCCTGGCTGTGGTGAACGCCATGATGGAGCGTCGAAGGGTCGGCGCCAGCCACGTCCGCGGCGTTGTCACGCTCATCCCCAAGGTGCCCACCGTGACCAAGATTGGCGATCTTCGGCCAATCACGCTGCTCAACGTGGACGGCAAGGTCTTCGGCCGCGTCGTCGCGAGGCGCATGGACGCCCTGCAGCACAAGATCCTGGATCCCATGCAGGTGCGCGGCGGCTGCTCGCGCAACATGCACGGCGCGCTCCTAGACCTACGCGACGCCATCTCTCTCGTCAACCTAGCCAACAAGCAGCGCGGCAGCAGCACGGCGGCGTGCCTTGTGTCGGTGGACTTCGCCGGCGCGTTCAACAACCTGCTGCACGACTACATATGGGCCGTGCTGCGCAAGTACGGCTTCTCTGAGGGCGTGGTCCAGCTCATCCAGAGCATGTACTTCGGGGCCACCACTAGGCTCCGCCTCAACGGGGAGCTCGGCGCGCCCATCCAGCTGGGTCGCGGCATCTACCAGGGTCACACCACGTCCATGCTGCTCTTCAACATCTGCGTGTCGCCGCTGATGCGGGCCCTTTCCAGGAAGCTGGTAGGGCTCGGGCTGCCCAACGTCAACGGCGGCAACGTCCAGATTCGCCTGGCCGCCACCTCGTACGTCGACGACGCCACCGTCATCCTGGAGCACCCCCGCGAGGTCAAGGTGCTGGTCGACGTCCTGGAGGCCTACGGCGAGGAGTCGGGGCTCTGCGTCAACCGGGAGAAGACGAAGGCCCTGCCACTCGGCGCGTGGCGGACCAGCACACCGATGCCCTTCCCGTACGTCGAGGAGGTCAAGGTGCTGGGGGTGACGTTCACCAAGACCATCGCCGGGATGTCCAAGGCCAACTGGCCAGCACGCCTCAACGCCCTGCGCGCCGCCCTGGTGGACGCGCGTCTGCGCGCCCTCAACATCGTCCAGCGCGTGTTCTACGCTAACACGTACGCCTTGTCGCTCCTCTGGCACTGTGCACAGGTCCTGCCCATCCCCGCCGGAGTCGCCAAGGACGCCAGGAAGGCCCTCTCCAAGTTCCTCTGGGCCGGGGAGCCGCTGCGAGTCCCGCTCGACGTGATGGTGCTGCCGCCCGGGCGAGGGGGCCTGGGGCTCCACGACCCCGCCGCCAAGTCCCGAGCCATGTTCGCAGCGAGGTGGCTGACGGCGTCCAGGGCCGAGGAGCCCACACTGTCGGGAGGCTGGCTCGCCGTGCTGCAGGAGCTCTTCGGGGACGCCGATGTCGTCCCGCCCGCGGCGAGATTCTTCGCGGTACTCCGGACGACGTGCCGCGAGGTCGATATGTCAGACGACGTGCAAGGTCAGGCCCTCAACCGTGCACTGTACCAAGCCATGCTTCTCAACAGCACCGCCGAGCCCAGGGTACAGCGGAGGACGCCGACAGCCGACTGGAGCACTGTGTGGGCGAGGGTCTCCTCCAAGACTCTGCCGCTGCGCGCCAGGGCCGCCTGGTTTCGCGCGGTCCACGACGTCCTGCCCACCAACGCCAGGCTAAAGGCCGCCAACCAGGCCGAGGACGTCGCCTGCAGGGCCTGCGGGGCCGAGGACACGGTACTCCATCGCCTGCTCGCCTGCCAGCCGGCCTCGAGGGCAATCTGGACGTGGACGGCGGCGCAGCTGGCCGAGGTCACCGGGGTCAACGCCGCCAACATCACGCCCGAGACCCTCGTCATCCCGGACATCGCGGTGCCACCCGGGTCCGCCACCAAGGCCCTCGTCCAACTCCTAGGGACGGTCGCCGAGTACGTCGTCGAGAACGGCGTCCATGACGAGCGCCAGCTGCACGCCCTGGTCCGGCGCCGCCAACGCCCGTCACGGTGAGAAGTCACCGCCCCGACAGTGTACCAGCCAGCGCCAGGGGCACCGCCGCCGCCGTAGCCACCGCTGAGCCAGTGTGGTAACAAGCCGGCGCGCCCCGCTCCGCGCGGAGTATTGCCCTGTGATAAACTTTCTGTGATAAAGAATGCCAAACCCTGAATAAAATAAATAAAGTAAATAATATAATGTGATATATGTGATGTAAGGTAACTTCTTTCGGTTTTAAAGTGTCAATGTGTCAATGATTGTTAACTTCCCTGGTAGCAAACGTCTAAACGAATTAAAATCACCTTTGAACAACCCATTTTAAATACCAGCATACTTTTGTTATATTGGGCAACGTTGTTATCTGTTATATATTTTTATTTCTTGTTGTTAAAGGCTGTCTAAAGACCCAATAAAAATGTTAAAAAAAAAAAAAAGTGCCCACAGTTTCCGCCTATGGGAGACTTCACCTGGAGAGACGAGTAACAGTGGTTCATCTCAATTTTCCTTTTTATCATGGCATTGTTATTATCATTTCATTGAACTCCACCGCCTGACGTCCAGGCTGTGCTGACCTGTCCCTGAACCGATCGTGCACATCGGTGTTTGTACGGTGTGGATAGATGATTCTCGTATGTATTGTGGTAACCAAGTTAACACCTTGAAAGGATAAAAGATGGGATTTTCTTTGCTCCATACGTATCATTAAAAGTGAAATTATGTCGTTGTTTTGAACATAATTTTTGGTTTCGCGAGACAGAAAGCTTGACTGCTGAATCTCTTTCTTGTTTGATTCGTGAGTTAGTTTTTCTAAACCGAGAACTCGTTTTTTATGTCAGTTAGCTTTTCAATTCCTACAGCCTGACGTTCAGTTTGCATTGCTTCTTTTATGTTATTGTTTCGATGTCGATAGTACACACACATCTTTCGTTTCACTCACAATCGTAGACCTGTCTCTTTTATTGTCTCAGAATCCATTAAAACATATGAAAAGTACTGAACGCTGTGATTTTTTTAAAGTTTTCCTCAAAGTTGATATAAAGGGTCTTCATATTGTCCTTTTCACACGCTAAAAACCTTACAAAGTATTTTGAGCATTCATGGTACAAACCAATTTGCTTTCTTATACGAATATAAAGTTCTTAAATCATTAGGTATTGTCTTTGTGAGCTTCTGTATGCTCAAAATACTTTGATGCAACAAGCTGCTTTTCTATTTAAGGCCTCAAATAGTTTGTAAGGTTTTCCCAGTGCAGATTTAATTGTGCGGCTGGTTCCCGATATGTACCACAGAAATACGGACTCTATGCAGACCTCAGCTCCTCTTGAATTGTCCCCAAATTCCACTTTGTTTGGGAGAACTAAGTTAACATGGTTCCGTCATCAATGTCAACGTTAAGATTTACATCACAGAAACCGTCTACAGAAGGATGCTTGCGCTTTTGAAAATTTTCAGTTATTTCCTAGGCTTCCTCGACAGAAATGCAACTGCATCATTCATCTGATTGCATTAAGTTTACCCTTGCAAACAGTTTTTCGTTTCTCCTGAAAAATGATGAAAATTGAGTTATCCCCTTCTTCCGCTTTATGGATCAAGTATTTTGAGCATTTTGAGCATTCATTGGACCAAAAACTAAGTTACTTTGTTGCACGAAGAAAAAGTTAGTAAATTACGAAGTAGTTTCTTTGTAAGCTTATGTATGCTCCAAAATACTTTGTTTTAACAAGCTGCTTTTCTTAGCAAGTCCTCAAATGGTTTGTACCCAAGGAGAACAGAATTGTCACGAAAAGCTCATCGTGAGCTGATTTCGGGTCACATGTGACCTCATATGTGCTTAAATCGTGACGAAATTTCATCACCTGCAGCTCACGGTGACCTTTTCGTGACGATTCCGTTTTCCTTGGGTAAGGTTTTCTCAGTGCAGACTTGATTGTGTGGCTGGTTCCTGTTATGTCAAACACACCCAATTTCCTGCTGACAAATGCCGTGCAGACGGTATGTTACCACAGGGAGTTCGTATATTTTTTTTGGACCTAGCTCCTTTTTCCATCTAAGTTGTTTAAACTAAGGGGAATTACGCTGACTTGATCCCTTTTACAATTGATTCTTGTTCGGCATGTATGCACTAGTGAGAGCATGCTTGGCAGGCATGCGCTAGCTAGAGCGTACTTGCAGGCATGCTCCGGGTAGAGCTCACTATGTACGCTTTTCGAGTTGAATAGTAGGCAAATTTCCTGAGGACTTCAAATCTGATCTCAGTTTTGTCATGAGACAAGGGGTAATGGACTCGCAACGAAGCTGGCCGGAATCTCTGCCTTGCGAATTGTAGTCCACTATTTCTCCGACTAAATGTGCGATTTTTTAGATGGCTCGGGCATTTTCAGAAAGAAGATACCTTAAAGTATGCCCAAAATTCAAAAGAGTTTCGATTTTTCCACCAGGGCTTGAACAAGAACAGTTTCACCGTTGCGCTTCTCAAATGCGCAGGGCGACGGCCATGGTGCCAGCGGCGACGCAGGGGGGACGCATCTCCAACTTGCGATAGAAGCTTCCGGATGCCGCAAAAGTGATGGGACAAGTTGTGCACCTTGATATATGTCGAAGACAAACTATGTCCGGTCACTTTTGCGGCATCCGGAAGCTTCTATCGCAAGTTGAAGATGCGTCCCCCCTGCGTCGCCCCTGGCACCATGGCCGTCGCCCTGCGCATTTGAGAAGCGCAACGGTAAACCTGTTCCTGTTTGGGCCCTGGTGGGAAAATTGAAACTTTTTTGAATTTTGGGCATACTTCAAAGTGTCTTCTTTCCAAAAATGCCCGAGCCATCTCAAAAATCGCACATTTAGTCGGAGAAATAGTGAACTACAATTCGGAAGGCAGAGATTCCGGCCAGCTCCGTTGCGAGTCCATTACCCCTTGTCTCATGGTTTTGTGATGTGGCTCTCCGTTCGCTCGCATTAAGGTTACTGTAAAGTGAAAAAATGTGAAATATCATTTTCCACAATAGTTGTGGCATCATCGTTTGTATTTTGGTTTTTAGTTGCTTACTATAAAATGAACTTAAACCCAAAGTTGAGGAACACAACTCCCATTAGTTTCTGAGTTATTGAAGTTTACGTAACAAATTTAGTCGTTTCTCCTAAATTCTCCTTGCGATGAACCAAAAGTTGTCGAGACTTGATTTTTGTTTTACAAGCTCTTTATTGCTTTGTCTATCTTGTAGCAAAGCCGGATTTCCAAATTCCAACATCAAACAGGAGTTTTTCTCAAAAAACTAAAAAAATTACCAAAATTTTACTAAATTTAGTAAAAAAAGAAAATCACATTTTCCAAAAACAAATTCCAGCTATCCTATGCATATATTGTCAAATCCGGCTTTGCTAGTTTGTTTGCATGTCCATTGAACTTCAAAATAAAAAATCACACCTCTGTAAACTTTTTGGTTCATCGCAAGGTGAATTTTTAGTAAACGACTAAAATAACATTAAAACCCTCATAACTTTGGAACTAATGGGAGTTGGGAGTCCAGTCTGTGGCTGTAAAAGTTTTTCATAGTAAGCAACTAAATCACCAAAAACCAAAGCACTGCCACCTATACTTTGGAAGGTAGTTTTTTCACCTTACAGTAACCTTAACGGTTTCAAATTCAGAATGTTATACGATGAGACGTACGATGTTTTGGTCTTTACGGAATCAACGTCAGGCTGTCATACAACCTCGATGATTTTGGACCAGTCGTCCAAACACAACACTCTCAGCACGTTACTGACTTTTTGCTTATTTTTTCAGTACCTATGCAAGCAATTTTTGCAACCATAATACGTATTTCTTTAATGAACTACTTAAGAAATATTCAATATTGTACTGACATTTTTGTTGTTTTTTTTACATAATTTAACAAAGGAAATTAGTCGTACTTACTTAAAAAATACTAAGTATTATTGTTGCTAATACGAATACGTAGTTGTGTGGAGTGTTGCCCTTAGGTTAGTGGACAGACTTAAATCTATACTCTTACAAAAAATAAGTATAGTTTTGGTTAAACAGTTCTAAATAAATCGCTGTACGGCGAGAGCAGAACGGCCGGCCGGGCGCCCAGGAGCGCGGAAAAGTCCTTGATCCCTAATCCGCCGGCCGAGCGGCGAGCGCGCACTGGTCGGTCGCCACTGATTCCGCGAAGTCGCCACTCCAGCGCCACTCGGGAGCGCCACTCGGGTCGCCACACTCTACCAAAAATGTCCTGTCAATGCCGTTAATTTATTACCAGTTTTCACTGTAGGTCAACTCACAGCGTTTACTGTGATCTGCTCACGCGATTCACTGTGATCTTGTTCACGGTGTTCACTGTGGTCTGGTCTACAGTAAACACTGTGAGTTTGACGCCGCTGAGCATCGAAGTACTGCAAATCAGGCTCCAATTCACGGCGTTTACTGTGGCCACACACTAAACTTCTTGCGATGAAATCATCCGTATTACAAGCAAAATCTATCCGTAATTGCAATTGCACAAAAATGTCCGTAATACAGATAGGATGTATCCGTAAGAAGTTTAGTGTGCAGATCACAGTGAACACTGTAACCGAGATCACAATGAACGCCGTGAACTAGTTCACAGCAAACGCCGTGAATTGCATAACACAGCGGTTCTCAACCTTTTTCGGCTCGCGACCCCAAATTTGTAGCCAAAATTTTCGCGACCCCCAGGAAAACTTTCGCGACCCCACGCGACCCCACTCCTCCCCCCCCTAAAAAAATCAAAAAATCACAAAATTAATTTCGAAATATTATAATTAAACGTCTGTAAAAGAAATATCATCATTCTTTATCCGATCCGCGGACTGTGGTGATCTCGGCTTTCGACCCCGCCCCGTCGCCTAAGGCAGCCAACGACAAAACGACCAACGCCCACAAAGCGAATTGTGGATCGTGGATCACTACAGAGTAATGTCGTCGATGCGTCCTTTACCTCCAAAGAGTTAATCCCCCTCCCCTCCGTACACTTCCAAGAAGGATTTTCCCGCTTGTTCATGGCGCTTGCAGGCCTCAAATATCCGTGCAGCGACAAACAAGCAGTGGATTTTATAGTTTCCGCGAATCTGCGTAGGTTCCCGGCAGTGCCCGGGAGGGTTTCTATGCTCGGCCAGAGGGCCAAGCGGGAAACCGCCGCGACCCCAGCCACCTCACCGCGACCCCACAAAATTTTTTCGCGACCCCATTTGGGGTCGCGATCCCAAGGTTGAGAACCGCTGGCATAACAGCAAACATTGGTAATAAATTAACGGCGTTGACAGGACAATTTTTGTGGAGTGCACCGAAACTCGGCGGTTTTGGTTAAAGGACTTTTCCACGCTCGCCGTAAAGCGGTTTATTTAGAACTGTTTGACCAAAACTATACCCAAACGCAAAACAGATGTTTGGGTCTGTACGCCATACCCATTGACTTTGCTCGAAAAACATTTGATCCAGGAAGCGGAAGAAGAAAATAACTCGACTTGTCTCCAAATTGACTTTTTACCTTATTATTGTGCCTCTGGATGGTTTGCATCATTACACCAAATTGTTTGACCCAATTCCTAAAAGTTTAGGAGAAAATCCACATGAAAAATGGATATAACTCAACTTGGCCCCTTTTATGGTCTAAATTTTTTCGGAAAATGGAGGTAACTCAACCGAAGTCCACATAACTCCTTTGCACAAAATGGCGAAAGGAGATAACTCAACTTGTGTCTTTATGAATCTTACTCGCGACGCTCGCTGGGGGCTCCGCCCCCAGACCCCCGCATAAGTAGGGCGCATACCGAAGTATTTTAGGTAAGTCCGTGGTGACCAGAGACAAATTTTCTAAGTAAATGTACTGCTTCTTTTGGGGGGGCTATTTAACTGCTTTAGACCATATATATTTTAAGCTACTATTACTGCCCAAGGAGATAGGTTTTTGATTGATATATAGGTTCTTGATGATATAGGTTCTTCATTGATGATTTTGAGGATGTTGCCGGTGACGGGGACCCGATTACGGCACAGTTTCGGAAATGTCTCGACTAGACCTATCGATAGGGCGAATAAAAATTTTCAGTCGGTCGGTCCCTTTTTTTAAGATTGAGTTGGTTTGCTCGAAAACTGTGAGGAATTTTCAACTTATGGGATGTTTTTCCATTTTTCCACAAAAATTTTGGGAAACGAATGGAAAACACCGCAAGTCTCTACGACCACTCCTTGACCCCAAACATTTATATGAGTGAGTGAGTCAGTCAGTGAGTCAGTGAAACAGTCAGTCGGATTGGGGCTATATAGGTTCTTGATATCACATCGAAACTCATCCTTTGCGGGCCAAAAATGAATGGAACCAATTTTACTCTGCATAACATCAAATTTAAATTTCATCACGTCCAGATAAGAGAAAACCCCTTTGGGAAAACACAGGGGCTGTGCAAGGGACGCGGCGATGCACGTCTGGGCCTGGGCCACGACCGCGGCGGAGATCTTCTTGCCCTCGAGGCAGGGCACGATGAAGTCGACGAGGGTCTCCTTGGGGTAGCCCTCGTCCGCATGGCCCAGGGGGTGGTTGCGGCAGTCCGAGGCGGGATCCGCGTACGGGGTCTCGGGGATGGAGGACAGGCACACCTCGATGCGGCTGCTGATCTCGTCGCGCTGCTCGGCGGAGTAGTCGGCCTGCAAATGCCGTTCAGATCAACTCACAGTGGTCTCGTCCGACAAATAGTCAATATTTTAAAAATTCACTCAGATTCCAAACGCTATGAATGTAGCACGTATGGTGCAATGCGCTGAGATATCGCACTACACGTGCAATGCCACAGCCATATTGCACCTTAGGTGCAATGCTTACCAAAACTGCCCTATGCCAATGCATAGGAAAGTGGGGCATTGCACCAATTGACGCTATACTCATAGCGTTTGGATTCTCAGTGTTCTGACTGAATAACCGTTCGGCGTGACACTGAAACCCTGACGTCACCAGTGGAGAGCTGTTGCAACGAACGCACCTCTTCGAGTGCGGGCTTGAGAGGCACGGCCATGGAGTCCACGAGGCACTCCTCCACGGTGGCCACAGTGTCGTTTGGGGAAAATTCCTCTCCTTCAGGCACGAAGCAACGTCAGCGGGCACCATGTCCTGGGCGAGGCCGCCCACCAGGCTCCAGCGGGTCTCCATCAGGCACATGCCGGCGGGGAGTTCGAAGCTGCTCCGGTCCTTGACGGGCTTGAGGCACACCTCGATGCGCTCGGCCATCTCGTATATCTGGTTGAAGGCGTAGTCGTCCTGCTCAAAATGGAGGGACACCAGTCCAATAAACGGTACAACGGAATTATATCTTAACAAATAGAGACAAAAAAGGAGTAAAAATGTTACTAAAGAAAAATCTTTCAAGAGTGTTTTGGCGCTCAAAATAATGAACATTTTGCAGTGACTTGCTGTTGCGTGAGCTGCATTGATGACCCACCGAAAGTCACCATGTGAGAACGTCACAAACATTTTCTCGCTCGAGACTGGTAAGGTAAAAGATCAATTGTGGGTCACGAATCAATTGTGGGTCATTTTTTTCGACGGGTCACCGCAGACCCGACAGAGATTGAATCGATTTGAATTTCGCGGTAGACCTTCCTCTAACCTTTCTTTGTCTTCCCAAATAGCGTGTATGTCCGAGCGACGACTGTAACGGCTCCTATCAGGCTTCGAAGGAAGGCCCTTCAAAAAGTCGTGAAAATGGCGCCCATCCAACGAGGCGAAAAATCGTGTGTTTTTCAAATTGCCACCGTGAAGCTATTACGAGATAAAATTGGACGCCCTTGCTGATTTAGATTCATAATAGGTCAGGGAACATAAATTTACCATAGTACGGCCGAAATCATTCGATGCCATGGTGCGCGGGTGCTGGCAAAGTAGCGTTCGCTACCATGTCAGACCCATTATTTTAGACGAATTTTAGGTAGTTTTCCTGCTATTTTTTGTTTTCTGCGCTTCTGGATGACTGATGGATCACAGTAAATTCCATTTTTCTGCTGTCACATTTAGTACTACGATACGAAGGTTATGTTAAGCTTAGGCTACAGCCCCGGATGACAACGCTAGCTCTTCCAGTCTGCCATGCTATAAGGCTTTTTTGTTGGGGGGGGGGGCATTGCGGGGCTTACATAGCGCCCGGAAGGGGACCGCTCTCCAACTGCTGGCTAGGCACCCGTGGCCAGTCGCCAGTCCGGCCCTGTTAAAACGAGTCAAATTAATCCCTACAAACTAAATATTCTGACTGAAATAGAAAATAAATTGTAGCAATACCTCATGACAGGGTGTGGTGTTGGATTGTCTACCACACCGGCGGCCCTACAATATGCACTACAAAAGTTTCATCTCTAATCCAGGACGTTTAACTCACATCTGTCTCAGAGTGAAATTAGCCTGTTTATGTATTTTTCCTCTTTGAGTGAAAAACGTGTCTGCTTGGTTTATTGAGAACCAGGGACCTTTAATTAATGAAAATAAGAAAATATCTTGCAAAAGTGGTCAATTTACAAGCAAAAAGACGAAATGGCCCACAATTGATGTGACCCACAATTGATTCATTGTGCTACAGATCCTGCAGTTTTCACGATTCCGAAAAATAAATTCAGAAGTGAATTTCTCTCGTATTTAAGCAAATCATATCCAAATTTGAGCTTCCTACAATGCTGACCCACAACTGGTTCCAAAAATCAATTGTGGGCCAAAACAGACTATTTTTAAAACAGTCACAGCTTAGTAAATAAGGATGATAGACGGGGCTACTATGCTTCAAAACTTAGTCCAAGGACCATAGTTGAAGGCCGCACATGCACTTTTGTCACCAGGTCAGAATTAAAGGCCTTACTTTCGAATTTTCAAAAATGTGACCCATAATTGATTTTTTACCTTAAACATTCGTTTTGTAAGGCAGCTTTGTGAAGCTGCTAAACTAGACCAACTACATAAATCGACCGACAATCTCTGAGGGCTAGATTTTCACATGTTATCGTTAAGATTCTGAGGCAAGCATTCAGAACGTAGCTCAATCGTGATTTTGTGGCAACTGCAGCAAAGTACTCACTGCGAAGGCGGCCGCCACCAGGCCCACGACAAGGAGAAGGGAACGGATCATGTTGCTGCGGTGTCAAGTCGAAGCTGATTGAGTGGACGGCATTCATTTGTATTTAAAGGAAACGGGCGCGACGATTACGAATGGGATGTGTTACCAGTTGGCGTGGTTTCCATTTCAAGGAATCGTGCTTGTGGTGGCATTTGAACGCCCTGAGCACACATGGAGGCAAACAAAAGCGATGCCGCAGACCGCGGTAACTTGAGACACGGCATCAAAGTCGTTAGGCATCTCATGTTACGTCGGTTTGCGATGCGCGCGATGGTGCTAAACGCCTGGCACACTGCTCTTCTTGTTTTCTTTGTGGCAATAAAAGGGTTTTCTCGGTAATCGAGCCACTTGCGCCACGTGTTTTACCTCGTCACTGCACAGTGGGCCAGAAGACCAGCATAGGGGACAAAAATGTAGCCCCTTTTTGAGCTCCAGCAGAATCGTTGAACAGGTCACGAACGGAACGGATAACCACCCAGACTGCTCTCTTACCGAGTAACCCATTATTGCTGAGGTTACCAGTTCGGTTCGAGTCCTGTTTATAAACTCTGGACCTCAAAACACGTCTTGTGCTTCGGAGTTATGGCCGGGGGGGGGGGGGATACCTTTAGGGGCAAACTTGTCATTTTGATAATGCTGCATCAAAACAGTACTGTAAATATTACCTCAACCACTTAGTACTCATACTGTTAAAGTTTCATTAATTACATTAACAACGTCTACCCATCAAAACAACGAAACAATCCACGTAAAAGCCGAAACTTCCTCACAGGTACGATCCATGGCTGCAAAACCTGTGTAATGCGCGCCTGTTATCATTGGAACCTGAGGCTCTATCACAACAGCATGTTTGCTCTGATCACTTCGAGGACATTGATTACAACAAACCAGGGCGGAAAGGGCATCTGAGAGAATCAGCAGTTCCAAGGAGAAATATTTTCCCAGGTGACTTATTCTTCAGTTTACACAGAGTCCTCTGTTAAAACAGCCACATTATAATAATAATTAAAATTTTCTTTTTAGATGAAGCTATTGTTCCTCTGCATGGCGCAGTCCTGGATGAGGATGTTGATGAGCCAGCAGTCGTCTGTCCTGATCCCAGTGAAGCCACGCCTGTCACTGCTGCTCCAGGGCCCCCTGAAGCTGTGGAGAAACCAGTTGAACCTCTACTAGGTACGCCTTGAAAAATTCTAGAACAAAAATTTAGCAAATGACTGTTACAATTTTTAAATATGACTAACAATTTATTGAGAACCGATGAAGTCAAACTTACTTTCTGTTTCTGTCTCGCAGATCATGATTACGCAGCCTTAGAAAACATCGAAGATCCTGCTTCAAGGAACCCACATCCACATGCTGCTGCAACGTCGACTGCTACAGGTAAGAGACACAAATAAATGTTTTTAAACGTGTAAAATATTTTGCATTTTTTAAAATTTTTATCTCATGAACTTGCAGGACTTGATCTTACCTCAGAATTTGCAAGAAGTCTTGTTGATCATGGTTACTCAGCCACAGAAAAAGTTGTAGCTGCAGCTTCAACTCCACCTGATGCTTCAAATTTGACCTCTGCAGGTAAGATCCATCACTGAAACAATGAAAAAAATTGAATTATTTTGTTTTATTGATTGATTATTTAAATTTCCAGGAGAGGGCCCTTCCACATATTTGGCACAAATATCAACAATGAAGAGTAAACAGAAAGCCAAAACTCCTATGTCATCTGCTACAATCAGGGTGCCAAAGAGCCAACGAACGCCCCTGGTTGTGCACCTGCTGGCCTGTATTTCCAAATATAAATTAGAGGGCAGGAACTACAGGTCAAAGTACAACAAGAAATGTGCCGAATTAAAAGCCCTCAAGAGCTTGGATCCTGTGGAGAATGCTTCGGAGTGTTTAACAGGAGTCTCCAGGTCGGCCGCCGGCCGTGCCTCCGCGCGCGGAGCCGATGCAGACCGAAATGAAAATCGCGATTTCTCGAAAACGGCTGGCCCAAAAAATTTCAAACTTGGTACAGAGACTGGCAATAGACCAGGCCCGCCTCCGGTCCGGTCAAATCCGGTCCGACATTGCCTGTTTGCCTACTGGCGTGATCGGCTCGAAAAACGGAGACCGCCGTATCTCGGCTCCTGGGTACGGGGGAAAAAAAGGTTTTCCCCCAGCTTTTTTGTTTTTTCCAATTTTTGCCCCTTTTCCAAAAAATTTGGGAAAGCAAAATTTTTCCCTAATTTTTTTGTGGGAAAGGGAAAACGCGAAAAAAACCATTTTCGGGGGGGGTCAAAAAAGGTGGAGGGGGCAAACGGTTTTCATAAAACCGGCCCCTTTTTCCCCCGCCCCCCTCCCCCCCCGGCCCGCCCTTTAAATTTCACTGAGACTCCCTTGTAAGCCCCGGCCGTGGGGGCTGGCCCCCCCTTTTGGTTTGGGGGTAAAAACCCCAGCCTTTAACCGCTTCTAGAAAATTTTCCCCTTTGCAAAAGGCAGGTAAAACAGGGGAAAAAGACGAAAACCAAACCCCTGTGCGTTTGGTGGTTTTTGCAAACCCACCCTGTTCCGGCGAAAAGGGCGGTGCGGTCCCAGCCGATTCGGCCAGCCGGCGGCAAGGCAAAAAGGGTTTATCAGAAATTGGCTGAAAATGTCACGGTTTTCAACATTTGTACCAATATGCGTTTCGAAGCGCGCTGATCAGTTCTATACCCATGAAAATTGTTCAATGATTTATTGTCAAAATTGTCCTAGCAATTTCTCGTTTACACCAGGGATCCTTAACTTAACTTAACATTTAACTAACACTGCTTTCATAACGTAACATAAGACAATGTTCGCTAAAGGTTAAGGGTACGGACTTATGAAAGTACTTGCAAAAGTATATCCACACAAATTCGAGACAAAAAAAAATAACCTACCCTTTTGAAAATATGTTAGAAGTGAAGGGTATTAACTTTAACTCTTATGATAACGTTATGATGCCCTTATGAGGTAAGTTAAGGATCCCTGGTTTACACGCAATTTCCTAGTTTTTTGAGCTGATTACGCCACTATCCGTAAAATATCAACTTTCCGAAAATTTCAAAATTTTTACTTCCGCTCCTAGTCTCTTTTGTGTGGCGATGGCAATATACCTGCTCGAGGGTCGGAGCCAGGCATGTGGCCCCGCCTGCCCAGCCCAACCCAGCCCCATTCAGGCCAAACAAAAGAGACTAGGAGCGGAAGTAAAATTTTGAAATTTTCGGAAAGTTGATATTTTACGGATAGTGGCGGAATCAGCTCAAAAAACTAGGAAGTTGCGTGTAAACGAGAAATTGTTAGGACAATTTTGACAATAAATCATCGAACAATTTTCATGGGTATAGAACAGATCAGCGCGCTTCGAAACGCATATAGGTACAAATGTTGAAAAACGTGCCATTTTCAGCCAATTTCTGATGAACTTTTCCCCCTTGCCGCGGCTGGCTCGGAATCGGCTGGGACCGCACCGCGCCTCCTCGCCGGAGCCCCGGGGCGTCCGCATAGCCATCCCAGACGTCGACAGCTACTTTCTTCGTCTGTGCCGTCGTCACTGCTAGTGCGACGGAGACACTGCTAGAGCAGGTACGTGGATGCACCCCGGCAGCCAGGCAGGCGCGAGCCCCAGACGGCCGGGGGCATTACAATGGCAGTCTGGCAGTGCAGTGCAGGGGGGGCGGGGCGGGGGGGGGTGCGGCGGGGGCACTTCGGGGGCCGGTCCCTTGATCAGGCCTGTTTGCTTGCCTCCAGCCTGCCTCCGCCACGCCAGTCGCCGAAAAGTCGCGTTTTTCGTCTCGGCGTTTCCCAAATTACGGCCACACCGTTCAGGATTTTGACTTCAAATTTGGAGAGGCGGCAGGGAACGAGTTGGACTACAACGCTGAAAAGCCCGATTTTCGATATCGTGCCCAGGAGCCGAGATACGGCGGTCTCCGTTTTTCGAGCCGATCACGCCAGTAGGCAAACAGGCAATGTCGGACCGGATTTGACCGGACCGGAGGCGGGCCTGGTCTATTGCCAGTCTCTGTGCCAAGTTTGAAATTTTTTGGCCAAGCCGTTTTTGAGAAATCGCGATTTTCATTTCGGTCTGCATCGGCTCCCCGCGCGGAGGCACGGCCGGCGGCCGACCTGGAGACTCCTGTTAAGAGGTCAAATGAACCCCCGCCTCCACCAACTGGTAAGGGCTGAGGTCAGAAACTTCAATCGTAAGCCCCAAGCCCGCAGATGGACAAAGGGAGAATTGGCTGAGTATGAAACCATGAGGCAAAGGGGGCCAAAATGCTTCAGAGGCTTGCCTTTCACCAAGCCAACAAGGAAAACATTAACGGCACTGACAAGAAAATTGGATTTACAGCCTGGATTAAATCCACTGCTTTTAGATCTTTTGAAAAGTAAATTTGAAAAAATGTCTCCACAGGAAAGAATTTGCAGTATTATTTTTGACGAGGGGGTATGCACTCGCGTGATAGTCGGTTCACTCTATCTGTAATAGCACGCGTAATAATACGCGTAATAGTCGCGTAATAGCCGACATTGTCAAAATTTTATCAATTTTGGTGTGTTTTAGGCCGTTTTTAGCTAAATTCCGATTAATTTGTGGAGTAATAGAGCGTAATAGCGTAATAGTCGGTACACAGGTTCAGAGAGCGCATATCCCCTCGATTTTTGATGAGATGTCTATAAGAGCTTTTCTTACTCTCTTGGAAAGCCTTGACATAATAGCTGGTTTCGTTGATATTGGGGATGGACGGAGAAGACCAACAGAAGCAGAAGAGGTTCTTGTCCCAATGCTCAGGAGCACATATGGTTCTTGGAAACTTCCAGTGGCCTACTTCTTTACTGACAAGAAGATGACAGGTGTTGAATTTGCAAGCATTTTCAAGGAGTCTATGGAGGCGGTTTTTTATGCAGGTGCAGATGTGCGAGCCCTGATAACAGATGGGTTGCAGAAGAACATTACAGCCATGGAGGTGCTGGGTGCTTTCATTCAGAAACCGTTTTTTTTCCTCAAAGGAAAAAAAATTGTAACATTGGTTGATGCTCCCCATATGCTTAAGAGCCTGCGTAATGCACTTCAGCTCTATTTACTTCTCCGTCCTGATGGATCTTTGATTGATATAAAATTTATCAAGGCCTTCATCTTGCACGATATGGAAAGAGAGGTACGTTTGGCCAAGAAACTTACCATGCGTCACGTTGATCCAGGTCGCTTCGACAAAATGAATGTAAATTTGGCTGCACAGCTGTTCAGCAAAACTACAGGATCAGGTGTTATGACATACACCTCACTAGGTATTCTGCCACCAGAAGCCATGGAGACTGGAAAATTTTGTGAGCTCATAAATAATTTTTTTGACTCATTTAATGGCACTATCTATGAAGAAAATCCTGCACCCGATGATTTTAAATGTGCCTTGTCTGCATCCAGTGCCCACATCCAACTTTGGAACCAGCTTTTGTTTGAGATGGAGCATTGGCAATTCCTGGGGTCAACAAAAGTACAGGTCATGAAGAATTGGACAAGAACCATGAATGGTTACAAAATTCTGTGGGAAGATCTTCAATCAGAAGGATATTTGTACTTACCAGTCGGCCACATCAATCAAGATTGTGAGGAAAATCTTTTCTGTGGCATTCGTGGTAATCTTGGGCACAACGGAAATCCTTCGGCAGCAGAAATTCCATCAGCCTTTATGAGGTCCTTCGTCAAAAACATCACAGCTTTATCAAAAGGAAAAAACTGCCGTGATGATGAGGCTGTTAACCTTGTTTCAATGGAAGAGTTGCTGGAGTCTCTAGAAGCCAGGGCACTTCAACAAAGCCAAGTGGTGGAGGAGGTCCTGTGGCTGGATCTCAATGAAGAGCTGGAGGATCCTGATGACATAGACGTTAATGGAAACAGACTGGACATGATGGCCAGTGCCAAACTTGCAACACCATATGTTGATAAAATTATGACCAACCTTGGCAACTGCTTGGATTGTAAGGGACGGCTGCACACAGAGGCCCAATATCCGCTTCATCTTGACCACACGATGACATCAAGCATCTCTGATTCATCCAAACTGTTGCCAACCATAGAAGTTGCTGAAGCTGTGAAAGCAATTGCACACGCAGTGAAGCTGGCAAAACCTTCGTATCATCTGAAACATATCGTGAAACGGATTGAGTTATTTGTTACTACTCTGCCTGAGGTCCAGTCACTGAACTTCTGTTTACTTCATGATGAAGAGTACAAGCCAAAATTTATCAATGATATTGTCAAACAAGTTCTGCAGGACAAGCTTAAAGACGAGAACGTCAGAATTAAGGACAAGCACAGAAGAACTTCAGACAAGAAAAGTCAAAAACTTCAGAGGGTTTCTCACCAATGAGTCTGTTAAGTTTTATTTTTGGACCTGACATAGTTTATTTTGAATGAAAATAATATCAATTTTTTTTATTGGCGTTGACATTTAATGGAATGTTTATTTATGTTGACTGTTATATATTTAAATATAAATATATATATTCACTGGAATGATATTTATGTTATCAAAATAATCCTTACCCAGAGTCAAGTTCTCTTCACTGACAAGTAATTGTGCACGGCGCAAATGGTAGAGGTTAGCTTTCATTTACAGGCCCACACGGTGCTGATGTCAATCCTCAATATCAATTATTGTTGTCGTACCATTAGCAATTAATAGCAAAATATAAATTCTTGAAGAGTAAACATCAACGTGGAGGTTAGGGGCTGCTAAACACTTCCATTTTCCCCTCTCAGCATATCTGATTCTTCAGGCGTAGTGAACCAACGACCATTTATATCCATCTTGAGCCACAATTCACTTTAAAAATGGTCGATTTGAGTTATAACACTGTTATTTACCAATATATTTCGCCACAAACGTTGTTTACACATAAAGGTTTGCCGGCGTCTGCAAGCACACCACACTCCCGCGACGAATCTTCCTGTACACTACATCAAAAAGATTCACAAAGCTGACAGAAATGTACTCGTTTTTTGTGGGATTTTTCATGTGCTGTTGAATGGGAGTGAGAAATACCTTTTGTAACGTCTTCGATTTATTACTGTGGGAAAAGCGAGAGAACGCTACGATTTTATTGTTGCCTGTTGGCCCTACAGGATTTTCGGTACTGACGTCAAAAATAGCAAGAACAAGAAAAAAACCCAGTGCCAGTTTGGCCGCTCAGTTCACCCCGCTGCCCGGCTCCTTTTGGTTACTAAACCGAATCATTATTCACACTCAATCAGTGATTTTCGGCTTTCGACTGTTGTTTGTTTTCGAACTTTGTATTTGGGTTTTTGAATTTTTGGACACAAGTTTCAGAAGATAGGCCTTCGTTTCTCTTCGCGTTCTAAAGGACTGTTGTTTGTACTTGGACTTGGACTTAAGTGACTTACGTGATGTCCCACCGCTGTTTATTATGCCATGACACATTTTGGGGACGGAAGTTCTGTGGCAGAACTTCCAGTGAAGTGAACAGTGAACAAGGTTTTTACCTGACTAAAAGATGGACGCCCTGGCGAAAAGCAGCACAACATCAGAATGGTTTTGGATGAATTTTTTCCCCCTAGCCGCATTCCCCCGTCACATCACCCCTCGAGGCTTTCAAACTGTAAGTGATTTCATGTGAGGGTTTCTCCATGATTTCATGAACTGCATGGTTGACTGATTTCTTGACTGAAAGAGTGACTTTCAGTTGCTATCAAAGCAGCCCCTACAATCAAGACCCCCAAATTTCAATAATTATTCTCGGTTTTAGGAACAATATCTGAGACGATTTTTTTACCGTTCTTTACACACCACTCACTAACATACAAAATCTATGTGAAGAGAACGAGTATTGTGTTCAAAAATGATTTTTTGGGGGACATCTTTCATCTCAGATCTGACAGCATGTGGGAAAATGAGAGTGGTATCAAATGAAAGGGAGTGCCAGTCGCTAGATCGTAAATGAATTTTTTTTTTGCTTGCAATGAGAAATACTGAGAAAATGAGCATGAAAGAGAGACGTTTTTAGTGCATTATGTGAAAAATAACCCCTTTTCAAGTGTTTGCATCTTTTGATATAGAACGCCACTGGAACGCAAACAACAACGACCAGAGATCTTTGGGCCCAAAAAAAAACTAGGAGGGTATTTTCCCAAATGACAATGGATAATTTTTAGAAAAATTTGGTCATAAAGAAATATCGTTTCACGCTAATCGTGATATATGTCTCAGAACTGCTAGCGGTTTTTCCTAATGAAAATTTCTTGGGAGGTGTTGCATGTCTTATGTTGGAGATGAGAGACGAAATAAAAGTTTCATTTTTTTTAAAAAATGTGTCCTTCTGAGGGTTTTGGTCATGGAAAAAACAGGTTTTTGGCACGGACTCACGGAATCTAGTGTAAATTCGAAATATCGCGATGCATGGATGTTCCCTGCCTGAGAGGAGAACCAACCGGAAGCGTTCGTTGAAATGCAAAATTACAAATCGTCAGAGGACAATTCATGTAACGATCAGCGACTGGCACATCAATCTAGCTTTGTAAAGAACGAGTCCCTCCCATGTGATAATGTCGTTGAAGAACGACATTAATTTTGTTTTTTAAAGGCATATCGTTTCTTAAGGGGGGACCCTGGTGAAACTTTCAAGTAGGCTATAAAATAATCCCAGAAAGTTGAAACTTTTCTTGATTATTAGGTTCATTATGGTGAGTTCATAAAACAAAATTCAATCAAAAAAGTTGAACGGTCTCTGAGAAAAGGGGTTTTTAGTGGTTTTTTTGAGCGTTGGGAAAAATCTTCCTGCGTCTTTTATTGGAACGGAAAGTCTTGAAAATTTTTTGGGTTATCCTTAAGATGTTTAGAAGAGATTTTAGTGACGGAATTTTCAATTTTCCCTTTTGTCCTGAGATATCAATTTCAAATTTAACATTGAAAAAAATTTAATTTTTTTCCTTTTTTTGAAACTTTTAGGTGTGTGTTGAAAAAAATAGGGCTGATATCAAGATTCCGTCACTAAAATTGTCGATAAGTCATCAATGAATAGAGTCCATGCAAGACGACTCATGTAGGTGTCAACCAGGAACGCAGGAAGTCTTTCTACAACAAAATTTTTTGTCGACTGAGCAAAGCTGTGAAGTTGAGCTTAAAAGCCAACGACACACTGTTAAAAAAATTCTTAAATTTAATGCATAATGACATCTTAATTTTAATAACTTTTTGAAAGGATATAAAAACTCAAAAAGGGTTTTGTGAAGTTTAAAAAAATTTTATACATTGCCCAAAAACATTTCTGACAAGTAATGAAAATATTGGTAACTTTCAGAAACTTTTTTAAAAATTGAAAAACGAGTTCACAAAATTTGAGTTTGTTTATCAAATGTAATAATTTGTTTCTTAAAATTTAAATTACTATGACTTTTTATATTTGATTCTCATCTTGCCAGTTGAAAATTTTGATCATTGGACGCTTTTCTACCAGTGTATTAAAGAACAATTTTTATGTTCTTGGTCATGTCAAACGTGTTTGGAGGCCCTTGGATGAGCGCTTCCCCTGCCTAGCGGAGTCTCCGCCGAGAGGCATGGAGTCATCCACATCCTAGGGGCCCCCCTCCCAGAGCTCACTCGTGGCACAGTTTGGGAGCGTCGCGGTGCAGTAATCTGGGAAATTCCGGGGTTTGAGACCGGGTTTCAACCACGCTTCCAAGCAACTTCGGCAGTGAAATCGACTACTACCCTACTACGAGTATCTCATAACGTGTACAGACGTTCAATTTTTTTCCCACTCCTCATTAAATTCTTCTTAAATGAAAACAACTTTAAGAAACGATTATTGTTTTGGTCTTTACAGAATCAACGTCAGGCTGTCAACAACCCCGATGATTTTGGACCAGTCGTCCAAAAAAAACACTCTCAGCACGTTACTGACCTTTTGCTTTTTTTTTCAGTACCTATGCAAGCAATTTTTGCAACCCCAAAACGTATTTTTTTAATGAACTACTTAAAAAATATTCAATATTGTACGACATTTTTTTTTTTTACATAATTTAACAAAGGAAATTAGTCGTACTTACTTAAAAATACTAAGTATTATTGTTGCTAATACGAATAAGGGTTTTGTGGAGTGTTGCCCCTTTGGTTAGTGGACAAACTTTAAAAATATACTCTTACAAAAAATAAGTATAGTTTTTGGGTTAAAAAAGTTCTAAATAAATCGCTGACGGCGAGAGCAGAACGGCCGGCCCGGGGGCCCAGGAGCGCGGAAAAGTCCTTGATCCCTAATCCGCCGGCCGAGCGGCGAGCGCGCACTGGTCGGTCGCCACTGATTCCGCGAAGTCCCACTCCACGCCACTCGGGAGCGCCACTGGGGTCGCCACACTCTACCAAAAATGTCCTTGTCAATGCCGTTAATTTTTACCAGTTTTCACTGTAGGTCAACTCACAGCTTTACTGTGATCTGCTCACGCGATTCACTGTGATCTTGTTCACGGGTTCACTGTGATCTGGCTACAGTAAACACTGTGAGTTTGACGCCGCTGAATCGAAGTACTGCAAATCAGGCTCCAATTCACGGCGTTTACTGTGGCCAGATAAAGTGATCACTGTAACCGAGATCACAATGAACGCCGTGAACTAGTTCACAGCAAACGCCGTGAATTGCATAACAGCAAACATTGGTAATAAATTAACGGCGTTGACAGGACAATTTTTGTGGAGTGCACCGAAACTCGGCGGATTTGGTTAAAGGACTTTTCCACGCTCGCCGTAAAGCGGTTTATTTAGAACTGTTTGACCAAAACTATACCCAATCGCAAAACAGATGTTGGCTCTGTACGCCATCCCCTTGACTTTGCTCGAAAAACATTTGATCCAGGAAGCGGAAGAAGAAAATAACTCGACTTGTCTCCAAATTGACTTTTTACCTTATTATTGTGCCTATGGATGGTTTGCATCATTAGACCAAATTGTTTGACCCAATTCCTAAAAGTTTAGGAGAAAATCCACATGAAAAATGGATATAACTCAACTTGGCCCCTTTTATGGTCTAAATTTTTTAGGAACATGGAGGTAACTCAACCGAAGTCCACATAACTCCTTTGCACAAAATGGCGAAAGGAGATAACTCAACTTGTGTCTTTATGAATCTTACTCGCGACGCTCGCTGGGGGCTCCGCCTCCAGACCCCCGCATAAGTGGGGCGCATACCGAAGTATTTTAGGTAAGTCCGTGGTGACCAGAGACAAATTTTCTAAGTAAATGTACTGCTTTTTTGGGGGGGTCATTTAATGCTTTAGACCATATATATATTTAAGCTACTATTACTGCCCAAGGAGATAGGTTCTTGATTGATATATAGGTTCTTGATGATATAGGTTCTTCATTGATGATTTTGAGGATGTTGCCGGTGACGGGGACCCGATTACGGCACAGTTTCGGAAATGTCTCGACTAGACCTATCGATAGGGCGAATAAAAATTTTCAGTCGGTCGGTCCCTTTTTTAAGATTGAGGGGGTTTTGCTCGAAAACTGTGAGGAATTTTCAACTTTTGGGATGTTTTTCCAATTTTTCATAAAATTTGGAATCGAATGGAAAAACCGCAAGCCTCTACGACCACTCCTCGACCCCAAACATTTATATGAGTGAGTGAGTCAGTCAGAAAGTCAGTGAAACATTTAGTCGGTTTGGGGGGCAATATGGGTTTCTTGATATCACATCGAAACTCATCCTTTGCGGGCCAAAAATGAATGGAACCAATTTTACTCTGCATAACATAAATTTAAATTGCCACGTCACAGATAAGAGAAACCCTTTGGAAATCACAGGGGCTGTGCAAGGGACGCGGCGATGCACGTCGGGGCCCTGGGCCACGACCGCGGCGGAGATCTTCTTGCCCTCGAGGCAGGGCACGATGAAGTCGACGAGGGTCTCCTTGGGGGAGCCCTCGTCCGCATGGCCCAGGGCGTGGTTGCGGCAGTCCGAGGCGGGATCCGCGTACGGGGGCTCGGGGATGGAGGACAGGCACACCTCGATGCGGCTGCTGATCTCGTCGCGCTGCTCGGCGGAGTAGTCGGCCTGCAAATGCCGTTCAAATCAACTCACAGTGGTCTCGTCCGACAAATAGTCAATATTTTAAAAATTCACTCAGATTCCAAACGCTATGAATGTAGCACGTATGGTGCAATGCGCTGAGATATCGCACTACACGTGCAATGCCACAGCCATATTGCACCTTAGGTACAATGCTTACCAAAACTGCCCTATGCCAATGCATAGGAAAGTGGGGCATTGCACCAATTGACGCTATACTCATAGATTTTGGATTCTCAGTGTTCTGACTGAATAACCGTTCGGCGTGACACTGAAACCCCGACGTCCCCCTGGAGAGCTGTTGCAACGAACGCACCTCTTCGAGTGCGGGCTTGAGAGGCACGGCCATGGAGTCCACGAGGCACTCCCCCACGGTGGCCCCAGTGTCGTTGGGAACATTCCTCTCCTTCAGGCACGAAGCAACGTCAGCGGGCACCATGTCCTGGGCGAGGCCGCCCACCAGGCTCCAGCGGGTCTCCATCAGGCACATGCCGGCGGGGAGTTCGAAGCTGCTCCGGTCCTTGACGGGCTTGAGGCACACCTCGATGCGCTCGGCCATCTCGTATATCTGGTTGAAGGCGTAGTCGTCCTGCTCAAAAAGAAGGGGCACCAGTCCAAAAAACGGTACAACGGAATTATCTTAAAAATAGAGAAAAAAAAGGGGTAAAAATGTTACTAAAGAAAAATCTTTCAAGAGTGTTTTGGCGCTCAAAATAATGAACATTTTGCAGTGACTTGCTGTTGCGTGAGCTGCATTGATGACCCACCGAAAGTCACTATGTGAGAACGTCACAAACATTTTCTCGCTCGAGACTGGTAAACATTCGTTTTGTAAGGCAGCTTTGTGAAGCTGCTAAACTAGACCTACTACATAAATCGACCGACAATCTCTGAGGGCTAGATTTTCCCTGTTATCGTTAAGATTCTGAGGCAAGCATTCAGAACGTAGCTCAATCGTGATTTTGTGGCAACTGCAGCAAAGTACTCACTGCGAAGGCGGCCGCCACCAGGGCCCCCGACAAGGAGAAGGGAACGGATCATGTTGCTGCGGGTCAAGTCGAAACTGATTGAGTGGGGCATTCATTTGTATTTAAAGGAAACGGGCGCGACGATTACGAATGGGATGTGTTACCAGTTGGCGTGGTTTCCATTTCAAGGAATCGTGCTTGTGGTGGCATTTGAACGCCCTGAGCACACATGGAGGCAAACAAAAGCGATGCCGCAGACCGCGGTAACTTGAGACACGGCATCAAAGTCGTTAGGCATCTCATGTTACGTCGGTTTGCGATGCGCGCGATGGTGCTAAACGCCTGGCTCACTGCTCTTCTTGTTTTCTTTGTGGCAATAAAAGGGTTTTCTCGGTAATCGAGCCACTTGCGCCACGTGTTTTACCTCGTCACTGCACAGTAGGCCAGAAGACCAGCATACACTGTTAAAATTAATCGTAAAGTTACGAAGAAATTGAAAACAATAGTTCCGTAAACTTACGACCCTAAGTCGTTCTAGGGAGAACGAATAAAGAACCGTTCACAAACAACAAATGTCATCTACTATCAATACGGATAAATCATCGTTCCAATAGGATCAGTTCGTAGAAATACAATGGAACCATATCAAAACGAACAAATCGTTAAGGGGGGACCCTGGTGAAAAAATGACCAAAATTGCCAAAAATAGTATTTTCAAAGTTCATAGATAAAAATGTGCATAGAAGGTTTCAGATTCAACAGGTTGAACACCTTTAAACTATGTGGGTAGTTCCTTCATCATTTGGAAAGAAATAACATTGAGATCAGTTGCACTGTTAAAAAAATCCATCTTAATTTTAAGAAACTTTTTTATGAAGCAGTTTACAAAGACTTTTTGCTAGTAAAAGTAATAAACTTTTTCTTCTTAAAAGTAAGAACCAAATTTGAAAAGTAACCCGGGTGGAAGGATCTGCAGTTAAAACTATAAGACAAAACAGGAGTTTTTCTGTTGTAAAATGTATTGTTTTAAGTGAAAAAAATTTAAAAAATGAAGAAGTTAAAAGTAACTTCTAAGAGAAACAAAATTGTAGTTAAACTGTAGTCAACTGCAGTAAAACTGCAGTTTAACTATGCAAAAACTACCAGTTATTTGGAACAACTATAGTTTCTCCTTCATTCTCGTGCTAGTTAAACTGCAGTCAAACTGCAGTTCAACCTTAGTTTCGAACAACTTAAAAGCCATTTGAAATAACTAGAAAGAAAGTAGTGAGGGTTCAGTTTCCGAAAAAAAAGTGAAAATTCAAATTCGAGCCTCAGCCCTGTAATCAAGTTGTCACCTTAGGTGTTTTCAACCTTAGGTGTTAGTGAGTGGAGTCACGTCCTTTCGGAGATGATCACTCGTATAAAATATACAGTACTACACATCGAGGACTGATGCACTTGGGGACACAGCGATCGGAGCCTAACCAAACGACGACCCGTAGCCGTACGCGAGAGGAAAGTTGTACTCAATGTTATTTCCCTAATATTCCACCTATCGAGGTCAATCCTTTTGTGGTAGAGTCATAGCATCTCAAATATTTGCCCTGCACAGAGTTTGATCCAAAAATATTCCTCTGATCGGCTGCAAGAACACTTTTAACTCGAAGACGTAAATGATGCGACACTAGCGCCACCTAGCGGATGATGCACTAAGTGTCCATTTTTGCGGTAGTCAATATGTTTTGCTCCAACTGCACTCAACGAAAGTGTTATTTAATACTACTAGCATGTAATATTATGTTTATTTTTAAAAGGATATATGAAGGACTTAACAGAATTACTTTGATTTAGATTTAAATTAAAAAAATTCAAAACTAAGAATTTTTTTACATCTTTTAAACTACAAGCAATTTTAGAGTAATCCTATGTAAAGTTGTAGTCCTCTTCATGACAAACTTGCATTTTATGACCAATTTTAATGTTTAATGTCAGTATAAAAAATGTAAGCGCAAAATATTTTGGACCTTTGCGACAAGTCAGTTTACATAAACTTGTCGCAGACTTTGGGTTACTTTGTCTCTTTAGGGAGGCTAACTTTAAAAAAGAGGAAACTTGCATAAATTTTTAAACAGCGAACAACTATACCATTTAAAGTAAAGCCAACTGTATTAGGTATAAACCTTAAACGTTTGGTTTTAACCTGATACTTTTTTTAAAGGGAGACGACAAAAAATTCATCGTAAACCTCAACTGCTTTAAGGGGGGACCCTGGTGAAAAAATCGCCAAAATTGCCAAAAATGGTATTTTTAAAGTTTATAGATAAATACGTGCATAGAAGCTTTCAGATTCAACAGGTTGAACACCTTTAAGCTAAGTGGATAGTTTCTTTATCATTTGGATGGAAATAACATTGAGATCAGTTGTCGTTGGCTTCTACGCTCAACTTCACAGCTTTCCTCAGTCGACAAAAAATTTTGTCGTAGAAAGACTTCCTGCGTTCCTGGTTGACACCTACATGAGTCGTATTGCATGGACTCTATTCATTGATGACTTGTCGACAAATTTTAGTGACGGAATCTTGATATCAGCCCTACTTTTTTTAAAACACACCTAAAAGTTTGAAAAAAGGGAAAAAAATCACTTTTTTTTAATGTTAAAATTTGAAAACCCATATCTCAGGACAGAAGTTGAATTTGAAAATTCCGTCACTAAAATCTCTTCAATACATCTTTAGGATAACCCAAAAAAAATTTCAAGACTTTCCGTCCCACTGAAAGACGCAGGAAGATTTTTCCCCAACGCTCTAATAAACACTAAAAAGCCACTTTTCTCAGAGACCGTTCAACATTTTGGATTGAATTTTGTTTTGGGAACTCATCATAATGAACCTAATAATTAAGCAAAGTTTCAACTTTCTGGGATTATTTTGAAGCCTACTTGAAAGTTTCACCAGGGTCCCCCCTTAAAACCAGCCACACAATCAAGTCTGCACTGAGAAAACCTTACAAACCATTTGAGGCCTTGCTAAGAAAAGCAGCTTGTTAAAACAAAGTATTTTGGAGCATACATAAGCCTTTAAAGAAACTACTTCGTAATTTACTAACTTTTTCTTCGTGCAACAAAGTAACTTAGTTTTTGGTACTATGAATGCTCAAAATACTTGATCCATAAACCGGAAGAAGGGGATAACTCAATTTTCATCATTTTTCAGGAGAAACGAAAAACTGTTTGCAAGGGTAAACTTAATGCAATCAGATGAATGATGCAGTTGCATTTCTGTCGAGGAAGCCTAGGAAATAACTGAAAATTATCAAAAGCGCAAGCATCCTTCTGTAGACGGTTTCTGTGATGTAAATCTTAACGTTGACATTGATGACGGAACCATGTTAACTTAGTTCTCCCAAACAAGGTGGAATTTGGGGAAAATTCAAGAGGAGCTGAGGTCTGCATAGAGTCCGTATTTCTGTGGTACATAACGGGAACCAGCCACACAATAAAATCTGCACTGGGAAAGCCTTACAAACTATTTGAGGCCTTAAATAGAAAAGCAGCTTGTTGCATCAAAGTATTTTGAGCATACAGAAGCTCACAAAGACAATACCTAATGATTTAAGAACTTTATATTCGTATAAGAAAGCAAATTGGTTTGCACCATGAATGCTCAAAATACTTTGTAAGGTTTTTAGCGCGTGAAAAGGACAATATGAAGACCCTTTATATCAACTTTGAGGAAAACTTTAAAAAAATCACAGCGTTCAGTACTTTTAGTATGTTTTAATGGTTTCTAAGACAATAAAAGAGACAGGTCTACGATTGTGAGTGAAACGAAAGATGTGTGTGTACTATCGACATCAAAACAATAACATAAAACAAGCAATGCAAACTGAACGTCAGGCTGTAGGAATTGAAAAGCTAAGTGACATAAAAAACGAGTTCTCGGTTTAGAAAACCTAACTCACGAATCAAACAAGAAAGAGATTCAGCAGACAAGCTTTCTGTCTCACCAAACCAAAAATTATGTTCAAAACAACGACATAATTTCACTTTTAATGATACGTATGGAGCAAAGAAAATCCCATCTTTTATCCTTTCAAGGTGTTATCTTGGTTACCACATTACATATTACATACGAGAATCATCTATCCACACCGTACAAACACCGATGTGCACGATCGGTTCAGGGACAGGTCAGCACAGCCACGGCAACAGGACGTCAGGCGGTGGAGCTCAATAAAATAATTATTATTATTTACATAATTTTGTGGCTGGTTCCTGTTATGTCAAACACACCCAATTTCCTGCTGAGAAATGTCGTGCAGACGGTATGTTACCACAGGGAGTTCGTTTACTTTTTTGGACCTAGCTCCTTTTTCCATCTAAGTTGTTTAAACTAAGGGGAATTACGCTGACTTGATCCCTTTTACAATTGATTCTTGTTCGGCATGTATGCACTCGTGAGAGCATGCTTGGCAGGCATGCGCTAGCTAGAGCGTACTTGCAGGCATGCTCCGGGTAGAGCTCACTATGTACGCTTTTCAAGTTGAATAGTAGGCAAATTTCCTGAGGACTTCAAATCTGATCTCAGTTTCGTGATGTGGCTCTCCGTTCGCTCGCATTAACGGTTTCAAATTCAGAATGTTACACATTGAGACATACGATGTTTTGGTCTTTACAGAATCAACGTCAGGCTGTCATACAACCTCGATGATTTTGGACCAGTCGTCCAAACACAACACTCTCAGCACGTTACTGACCTTTTGCTTATTTTTTCAGTACCTATGCAAGCAATTTTTGCAACCACAAAACGTATTTCTTTAATGAACTACTTAAGAAATATTCAATATTGTACTGACATTTTGGTTTTTTTTACATAATTTAACAAAGGAAATTAGTCGTACTTACTTAAAAAATACTAAGTATTATTGTTGCTAATACGAATACGTAGTTGTGTGGAGTGTTGCCCTTAGGTTAGTGGACAAACTTAAATCTATACTCTTACAAAAAATAAGTATAGTTTTGGTTAAACAGTTCTAAATAAATCGCTGTACGGCGAGAGCAGAACGGCCGGCCGGGCGCCCAGGAGCGCGGAAAAGTCCTTGATCCCTAATCCGCCGGCCGAGCGGCGAGCGCGCACTGGTCGGTCGCCACTGATTCCGCGAAGTCGCCACTCCAGCGCCACTCGGGAGCGCCACTCGGGTCGCCACACTCTACCAAAAATGTCCTGTCAATGCCGTTAATTTATTACCAGTTTTCACTGTAGGTCAACTCACAGCGTTTACTGTGATCTGCTCACGCGATTCACTGTGATCTTGTTCACGGTGTTCACTGTGATCTGGTCTACAGTAAACACTGTGAGTTTGACGCCGCTGAGCATCGAAGTACTGCAAATCAGGCTCCAATTCACGGCGTTTACTGTGGCCAGATCACAGTGATCACTGTAACCGAGATCACAATGAACGCCGTGAACTAGTTCACAGCAAACGCCGTGAATTGCATAACAGCAAACATTGGTAATAAATTAACGGCGTTGACAGGACAATTTTTGTGGAGTGCACCGAAACTCGGCGGATTTTGGTTAAAGGACTTTTCCACGCTCGCCGTAAAGCGGTTTATTTAGAACTGTTTGACCAAAACTATACCCAATCGCAAAACAGATGTTGGCTCTGTACGCCATACCCATTGACTTTGCTCGAAAAACATTTGATCCAGGAAGCGGAAGAAGAAAATAACTCGACTTGTCTCCAAATTGACTTTTTACCTTATTATTGTGCCTCTGGATGGTTTGCATCATTACACCAAATTGTTTGACCCAATTCCTAAAAGTTTAGGAGAAAATCCACATGAAAAATGGATATAACTCAACTTGGCCCCTTTTATGGTCTAAATTTTTTCAGAAAATGGAGGTAACTCAACCGAAGTCCACATAACTTCTTTGCACAAAATGGCGAAAGGAGATAACTCAACTTGTGTCTTTATGAATCTTACTCGCGACGCTCGCTGGGGGCTCCGCCCCCAGTCCCCCGCATAAGTGGGGCGCATACCGAAGTATTTTAGGTAAGTCCGTGGTGACCAGAGACAAATTTTCTAAGTAAATGTACTGCTTCTTTTGGGGGGTCTATTTAACTGCTTTAGACCATATATATATTTAAGCTACTATTACTGCCCAAGGAGATAGGTTCTTGATTGATATATAGGTTCTTGATGATATAGGTTCTTCATTGATGATTTTGAGGATGTTGCCGGTGACGGGGACCCGATTACGGCACAGTTTCGGAAATGTCTCGACTAGACCTATCGATAGGGCGAATAAAAATTTTCAGTCGGTCGGTCCCCTTTTTTAAGATTGAGTGGGTTTGCTCGAAAACTGTGAGGAATTTTCAACTTTTGGGATGTTTTTCCATTTTTCCATAAAATTTGGAATTGAATGGAAAACACCGCAAGTCTCTACGACCACTCCTTGACCCCAAACATTTATATGAGTGAGTGAGTGAGTCAGTGAGTCAGTGAAACAGTCAGTCGGATTGGGGCTATATAGGTTCTTGATATCACATCGAAACTCATCCTTTGCGGGCCAAAAATGAATGGAACCAATTTTACTCTGCATAACATCAATTAATTGCATCACGTCACAGATAAGAGAAACCCTTTGGAAATCACAGGGGCTGTGCAAGGGACGCGGCGATGCACGTCTGGGCCTGGGCCACGACCGCGGCGGAGATCTTCTTGCCCTCGAGGCAGGGCACGATGAAGTCGACGAGGGTCTCCTTGGGGTAGCCGTCGTCCGCCTGGAGCAGGGCGTTGTTGCGGCAGTCCGAGGCGGGAGTCGCGTACTGGGTCTCGGGGATGGAGGACAGGCACACCTCGATGCGGCTGCTGATCTCGTCGCGCTGCTCGGCGGAGTAGTCGGCCTGCAAATACCGTTCAAATCAACTCACAGTGGTCTCGTCCGACAAATAGTCAATATTTTAAAAATTCACTCAGATTCCAAACGCTATGAATGTAGCACGTATGGTGCAATGCGCTGAGATATCGCACTACACGTGCAATGCCACAGCCATATTGCACCTTAGGTGCAATGCTTACCAAAACTGCCCTATGCCAATGCATAGGAAAGTGGGAGGCATTGCACTTCATGTGCAATGCTTTTGCATTGCACCAATTGACGCTATACTCATAGCGTTTGGATTCTCAGTGTTCTGACTCAATAACCGTTCGGCGTGACACTGAAACCCTGACGTCACCAGTGGAGAGCTGTTGCAACGAACGCACCTCTTCGAGTGCGGGCTTGAGAGGCACGGCCATGGAGTCCACGAGGCACGCCTCGACGGTGGCCACAGTGTTGTTGGGAACATTCTTCTCCTTCAGGCACGAAGAAACGTTAGCGGGCACCATGTCCTGGGCGACGCCGTCCATCAGGCTCCAGCGGGCGTCCATCAGGCACAGGGCGCCGGGGCGGTCGAAGCTGCTCCGGTTCTTGACGGGCTTGAGGCACACCTCGATGCGCTCGGCCATCTCGTCTATCTGGTTGAAGGCGTAGTCGTCCTGCTCAAAATGGAGGGACACCAGTCCAATAAACGGTACAACGTAATTATATCTTAACAAATAGAGACAAAAAAGGAGTAAAAATGTTACTGAAGAAAAAATCTTTCAAGAGTGTTTTGGCGCTCAAAATAATGAACATTTTGCAGTGACTTGCTGTTGCGTGAGCTGCATTGATGACCCACCGAAAGTCACCATGTGAGAACGTCACAAACATTTTCTCGCTCGAGACTGGTAAACATTCGTTTTGTAAGGCAGCTTTGTGAAGCTGCTAAACTAGACCAACTACATAAATCGACCGACAATCTCTGAGGGCTAGATTTTCACATGTTATCGTTAAGATTCTGAGGCAAGCATTCAGAACGTAGCTCAATCGTGATTTTGTGGCAACTGCAGCAAAGTACTCACTGCGAAGGCGGCCGCCACCAGGCCCACGACAAGGAGAAGGGAACGGATCATGTTGCTGCGGTGTCAAGTCGAAGCTGATTGAGTGGACGGCATTCATTTGTATTTAAAGGAAACGGGCGCGACGATTACGAATGGGATGTGTTACCAGTTGGCGTGGTTTCCATTTCAAGGAATCGTGCTTGTGGTGGCATTTGAACGCCCTGAGCACACATGGAGGCAAACAAAAGCGATGCCGCAGACCGCGGTAACTTGAGACACGGCATCAAAGTCGTTAGGCATCTCATGTTACGTCGGTTTGCGATGCGCGCGATGGTGCTAAACGCCTGGCACACTGCTCTTCTTGTTTTCTTTGTGGCAATAAAAGGGTTTTCTCGGTAATCGAGCCACTTGCGCCACGTGTTTTACCTCGTCACTGCACAGTGGGCCAGAAGACCAGCATAGGGGGACAAAAATGTAGACCCTTTTTGAGCTCCAGCAGAATCGTTGAACAGGTCACGAACGGAACGGATAACCACCCAGACTGCTCTCTTACCGAGTAACCCATTATTGCTGAGGTTACCAGTTCGGTTCGAGTCCTGTTTATAAACTCTGGACCTCAAAACACGTCTTGTGCTTCGGAGTTATGGCCGGGGGGGGGGGGGATACCTTTAGGGGCAAACTTGTCATTTTGATAATGCTGCATCAAAACAGTACTGTAAATATTACCTCAACCACTTAGTACTCATACTGTTAAAGTTTCATTAATTACATTAACAACGTCTACCCATCAAAACAACGAAACAATCCACGTAAAAGCCGAAATTTTGGCTCTTTTTTCCAACTAGTGATGAGGAGTTAAGTTGAGTTGATTCTTTTTACATAAGATTCATAAATACACAAGTTGAGTTATCTCCTTTTGCCATTTTGTGCAAAGGAGTTATGTGGACTTCGGTTCAGTTACCTTCACTTTCCGATAAAATTTAGACCGTAAAACTTGAACTTGATTGGCTGGACCGGTCAAATTGAGTTGTATCCAATTTTCATGTTGATTTTCTCTTTAACTGTTAGGAATCGGGTCAAACAATTTGGTATAATGATGCAAACCATCCTGAGGCACAATAATAAGGTAAAAACTGAATTTGGAGATATGTCGAATTATTCCCTTCTTCCGCTTCCTGGATCATTAAGCGCGAGTACCGAAAATGCCCTTTTATTTACACAAGGGGAACAATTAGAGGCGTTGTAGGCGTCAGCACCAGCGCGGGCAATCCAAACCAGAATAACTTGAGAATGATTAAAGACTGTTAGGCCGTAAGTCTTAACTTGCCGCGGTTTACGGCATCGCTTTTGTTTACCTCACTGTCAGAGCATTGAAAAGCAGCCGATTCCTTGAACTGCGAACCACACCAACTGCTCACACAGCCCACTTTAAATCGTCATGCCCGTTCCCTTTAAATACAGACAAACGCCGTCTACTCCACCAGCTTCGACTTGACACCGCAGCAACATGATCCGTTCCCTTCTCCTTGTCGTGGCCCTGGTGGCGGCCGCCTACGCTGTAACTACTGCGCTAACCCCATCACGAGACGCCAAGTTAAGAACGCTTGCCCCATAATCTTAACGATGGCAAGTGTTTCTAAATTAAGTCCTAAAAATTCGTGGGTGGATTACAGTACTTAGTCTAGTCAAGCTTTGACGTCAAAACTTGCAATGCATATATTCATACATTCCCTGACTCCTGCTTCACAAAGCTGGCCAGAGAAACAAATTTTAACTAGTGTCTTTTGGGGGAAACTGACTGCAAAAGCCAGTGGCGTACACACTGATCATCTTATAATCGTTTTTTACGTATTACGATGGTTTTTCATCGTTAGGTACGCACAAATTTGCACATGCGTAATATGATTAGTTTTCAGCGAAAGGAATGCATGACTTCATCGTATTACGCATGAATTTCATCGTATTACGCTTGAACTTCATCGTATCACGCATGAATTCCATCGTATTACGCATGAATTTTATTGCAGTACGTATGTTTTCATTTTTCAACGTATGTTACGATGACCATTTCATCATAAGAATCTGAGGGTTTTGAGAACCCCTTTGCTCTTTAGTTTGTTGATTTGCGGCACTCGTGTAAATTTTGTCAGAATGTCAGAGAGACAGATGATCTTATTTCATGGCCGAGGCTGATTCCTATGAAATCCTGATCAAAATTCGCGCACCTCTGAAAGCTGAAATTCTGAAAACTTATGCTGATATTGATGGCCTGAGTTCTGAGGACTATCACAGGCCACCGAAAATATGAAAACAATTGGAAGAAAAGTGACTGTCAATCAATGGGACTGTTCGAAGTCGCGTTGTAAATTTTCAGTCATGCTACGGTAGGTCTTGTGTTGGAGAAAACTAAGGAACCATGGGAGAACGAAGCTTTAGAACCCGTAACAATGTGAAACGGTACGCACACGAAAGAGACTCGACTCTCTTCGGCGTGCCCGTGATTTTTTTATGAGTATTAATTGAAGAATATTTAATTCGTATTCCATGTACAACTTTTCGTACCTATTCACACTAATTGATCCAGGAAGCGGAAGAAGGGGATAACTCAATTTTGGCAATTTTTCAGGAGAAACAAAAAACTGTTAGCAGGGAAAACTAAAACAAAACAAATGAATGTTGCAGATGTTAATAATTTCAAAAAGCATTAGTAAAATTTAGGGAAAAAAATCAAAAGTGTAAGGTCACTTTGTAGAGGATTTCTGCGACTTATCACTTTCCGTTGAAATGGAAAACAGAGTCAGCTCACCTTATATTTCCTAAACAAAGTGGAATTTGGAGACAAGTCAAGTGGAACAATAGTCTGTATAAAGTGTATGTTACTCTGGTGTATTTTTTGGACTTAGCTCTTTTTTCCAAATTGAAATTTAAAATCAAGGGGGGTTTAAGTTGAGTTGATTCTTTTTACACTAGATTCATAAAAACACAAGTTGAGTTATATCCTTTTGCCAATTTGTCAAACGAACTCATGTAGACTAAGGTTGAGTTATCTCCATTTTCCAATGAAATTTAGACCGTAAAAGGGGTTAAGTTGAGTTATACCCTTTTTGGCCCGCCCTTCTATTCAAAAAATAGGGGGAGGGCCTATGCATTTGCCTTTGTGTCTGTTGTGTTGTTGTTGTTGTTGTTGGCGTCTGTGTACAAGGAAGGAGTTGAGCTAGAGTAACCAGATTTGGAGGGTACTTCAGGAGTACCGTCCAAACAAATAATCCGGTGGTGCAAATCCCATCCGGGTCGCACAAGGGCTGCTGCAGGTGCATCATGGTTTACATGAGCGGGAGGGAGATTTCCGCCATGAATGGTGCTAGCAGGGCACATAGGGGTATTTTTGGAATCGGGGCGACGAGACAAGATGAATGGACCTGGTCCCGACCCCATCGGCCGCTTTTACAAGTTGGCCAGATCAGGATCTTCAAAAAAGGGGGTCGACCGACTTAAAAAATTTTATTGCAGATTTCGATTGGTCTCAGCAAGACCTTTTCAACGAGGGGTCGGAAAGGGGGCCCAGGAGCCCGACTTCGTCTATTAGTCACATCAGGATCTTGTAAAAAGGGGGTCGACCGACTGAAAATTTTTACTTAAGTTTTGGATAGGTCTGGGCAAGACCTCTTCAACGAGGGGTCGGAAGGGGGGTCCAGGAGCCCGCCTTCATGAGTTATGGGAAAAAGTGCGACGGACTCGTTTTGCGCTCCTGCTGTGCCTCTATTGCAAGGAGTTGCAGTAGCATGGCAAATATGGGTATTTTCGGAATGAGGGCGAAGAGACAAATGAAATGGGCATATTCTAAGGACAGTTGGAGTAAAAAGTGTAAGGACTATTGCATATTGTGAATAGAAGGGCGGGCCTAAGTCACGATGGTACATCGATAACTTTGCTTTACCCGCTCACGGTGTGTGTGTGTGTGATGCGAGCGGGCCGAAGGCCCGGGCCTTCGACTGGCCAAGTTGGGTCTGACGCGAGGGCCGAAGGCCCGAGAAAAGGCCGCCGGCAGGCCAAGCTGGGCCAGCCCCCTGTCGAACCGAGTTGCCGGCGCAGCGAAGCGGAGCTGGCAACTCGGTTCGACGGAAGGGCGGGCCCTAGCTTGTTCCATGTGGATTTTCTCCTAAACTGCTTGGAATTCAGTCAAATAATTTGGTGTAATGATGTAAACCATTCTAAGGCACAATAATAAATAAAAACTCAATTTGGGGATAAGTCAAGTTATTCCCTTCTTCCGCTTCCTGGATCAATTGGTACATAGGATCATCTCTCCCAAAACTGTACCTTTTCTTGTGTACAAAAATATTTGGTGTGTGCATTTTGATGCCCCAAAAGAAACCCAACCGCAGCTTTACCGTGTTATGTAACAATAACAATGGCCCTTTTCTCTTCTGATGATGCAATGTTGTAAATAAAAATCAATAGATACTTCGTCGTTGAATTAGCAACATTTATTCTCACAGTGTATGCCAGCTCCATCAGCTCAGTCACTTTTCATGGGAAATAAATGGTACGTTAAAATGTCCCAGTTTTTGAAGGAATTTCCTGTATTATTGTAAGCTTATCCAGTGTTTTGTTTAATTTTCATCGGATGATGCCTAAAGGCCACTCTTCTATGCTGTACCACGCAGACTCATAATACTTACTGTGAAGATTTTAATGGACGTAAAATATTCGCAGCCGCTGTGAAAATAGGGATGAAAATGCCCGGAAAGTTTCCGGAAACATTGAAAAAAAAAACAGTGTTTTTTTCCGTTTTTTTCCCTGGCCTCGGAAAAATTGGAAAGATTCAGCCTGAAAAGTGGGCAAAAAGTCGGGCATTTCGCCTGAAAGTAGGCTAAAAGCATACCTTTAACCCTGTGTGAACACGATTCTCAGAGCACTCAAACTACTTATACCCTGTTATGATTCCTTCTCGTGCGTTTTTTTAGCTTGCTGTTGTGAATCTCGGGTTGTTAGTATAAGTTAAGTTTTAACAAAGCACAAAAGTAGTAAGTTTCATGTTCGTAGTGCTTAAAAACTAATTTTTCCTATTTTTCCAAATTTTCTGTTTTTTTTTTTTCAAACTTTTCCAGGTTTTTTTCGACCCTTCGAAAGTTTCCGGAAAATTTGCTTCTCTATCGACGGACTTTCCAGGTGAATAATTGACCACACTCATTCCGTGCCCCATTCTACGTGTACGGAGAGGGGTAGGGATTGTTCCGTACCCCTCTGGGTACGGAATGGATACAGATTGTTCCTCGTAGCCCCGTATCCCATGTTACGGACCGGTCCGTGCGCTTTTCCGTATGGGTACGGAACGAGTCTCGTCAATTATTATAACAGTGGCCTAACCCTTATGACTGTTGTGGTCGTGAAACTGTCCAAGAAAAACAGCAAAAATGTACGGATGTAGCGACGTAGCCTAAATGTTTTACAAAGAGAAAGGCCATTTCACACTGCAGGTTTGTTTATAGTATTATGTCTGTCCTGGAACAGGTCTGGAAAACAACACTACGTACTGGTAATTTACTTTTATTGTGAAACAATGACATCGCGGCATGAATCGCTACACTCTTAAACATCTACGACGTGTCTGCATTTTGGGGCTGATTCGTCACATGAAGGATTTCGGATCATTTTTCGTATCATTCCGCAGATTTTTCAACGCTTCCATTTTCCTCGTATAACAGAGCGATACTCCATAGAGTTTTTCTGTGCACACTTTTCAGTTGCCTGAGAACAATGCGACGCTGGCGGACTGCCTTGTCCTGGGACCAAAAATCGGGTCGTCCATGAGAATCATCACTTTGAGTTCCGAGTCTGTAGAGGGGAGCTGAATCTTCCATTCCGGGAGGTCCCTCGCCCACACGTCGAACATGAACTCCGACTGTCTTTTGATCTCGAACCAGTACGAGGTAACCGGCAGAAAGCGAGAAGGCTCTGAGACCTGCAATCAAACGCGAGGTCTTAGCGACAGCGGGTAGAAACTCAGTAGTCAAACTGGGCATACAGAGTTTTATTTGTTTCGTTTTTTGTTCGCGCTAGACATCAGGACCTCAGAACACTGAGAATGAAAAAGTCATGACCAAAACCCAATTTTGGGCGAGGTATACTTGAACACCCAAATTTGGGCGAGGAAACCTTCCTCACCCAAATTCGGGTAATAAAGAATTCCTCGCCCAAAATTTTAGTCATGACCATGACTCTTTCATTCTCAGTGAAGTTGGTAATATCCTTAGGCTGTTTGGAATCACATAAAATTCCCGTAGCGTAGGCTATGTTTGGTGCTGCAGACGAAGTAAATGATCGGTCATTTTGCCATAGGCAAGTAGAAACACTGTGAAAATTTGAGTCGTCATTTGATGACAATTCTAAGGCTAATATTCCTTAAAACAATGTCATCAAAACAATTGATGACATTACTGTCACGCCCATGCAATAAGTAAAGGAGCTTTGATGAAAATGTCAATTTTTTTTATGAGATTGCCATCATTTCAAAGTGATGAAAGTATCATCCACGGTTTTATAATTAGGTGACAACAAATTTTCACAGTGAATTGGGCCGAAATAACGCTATGAAACAAGGTTCGGAATTTTTGATTTTCCTGGAAATTGCCATTTGGTGTTCCTTATTGTTAGAAAACAAAAAGACCGATTCAAAATCTGAGCACAAATACGAATTCAGCGCACTTTTCTCTGTGCGCATCACTTCTCGCCAGAAAGAACGGTCACTGCCATTTAGACATGCGATCAATCGCAGACTGTTTTGTTTGGTTCCACAACTCCGATGAGATACATCCATGTTTGATTTGAAACAACAGGACCACGCCACACCTGTCAAAGACTGTAAAACAGATTAGAGGCATTACCTCTTCGATTATGTGGGTCCACATGTTGTCGGGGGAATTGTACCGCACTGTACCAGCAATGTAACCAGGATTTTTTTCGTTCAACCCGTAAATCATGACTTGGGTGATCTTCTCAGCACCGCTCACACCAATTCTTGCTTGACTCAACAAACCTTCCGTGACATTGACAAATATAGACACTTGCTCGCCTACTTGCATCGGGTAACCCTCTGTTATGCGATCTGCGCAACAAAAAAAAGAGAACACTGTGAAAAAATTTCCGTACTTTTGTAAGGAAATGCACTACAAACCTAACTGTCTACTTAGTACACACTTACAAATGCATGCTTGCAAGTACACACTTACAAACGTATGCTTGGCCAAGGCGTCAAGCGTGCGTTTGTAAGTGTGTACTTGCAAGCATGCATTTGTAAGTGTGTACTTGGCCAAGCATGCGTTTGTAGGTGTGTACTTGCAAGCATGCATTTGTAAGTGTGTACTTAGTAGACAGTTAGGTTTGTAGTGTGGTGGAGAAATACGGAGGTACGGAGAAAAGTACGGAACGTCCGTGCGCGTTCCATATGAACCCATGTAAGCGGGTACGGGAAAAAAGTATAGTTGGCAAGTACGGATGCTCTACAAACTCAAGTGTGTACATAGTACACTTCAACGTGGAGTGTACATGCATGTACACTTCAACCTGGAGTGTACTTGGCATGTACATTCCAGGTTGGCGTGTACTTGCCAAGTACATGCCAGGTGGCTCATACCTGCAGGAGCCAGCAACAGTGTACCTGAAGGTATGCGCCACCTGGCGTGTACTTGCCAAGTACACGCCAACCTGGAGTGTACATGCCAAGTACACTCCAGGTTGAAGTGTACATGCATGTACACTTCAGGTTGAAGTGTACTGTGTACACACTTGAGTTTGTAGAGTGGTTCAGGCAAATAATGGACAAGACAAGTTCCGTACTTTTTCTGTACTTTTCTCTCAAAGAAACGAAAGCCTGGTGTCATTAGGTGGGTCGGGCAATGAAAATACTTGGGGATGAAAAGAGCTGTTAAACACACTGTTAAAGAAAAAACTGTAAGAAAAAAAAAACATTTACCAACGAGCTATTTGCTTGAGGCAGCACGTGTCATAAGAACTTATCAGGGTTATCACCTAACCTAACAACCGTGATAAAGTTATGGAATGATTTCCTACGGAGTGAAGCAGAACATCTTGCTTCCAAAATGAATGATATTAGCAGTTTAGGAACGGAATCTAGTCATTTTGAAACTACACCATTCAAAGATTTGCTGGAGCATTATGCAGCTTAGGGCTCAAATCCAGGTCCAATATTGGAGTTAACTTAGTCAAAATGAAATTTGGTGTTTGTTCTTGTTGTTTCGTAACGAACGTGACATTTTGTCACGTTCGTTTCAACGTGATGTCACGTTCCTGGAATAAGACTGTTATGTGTACTTGGCAACGAATACATAGACTAAGTGACTTCCTATCAAGCACGCGGTTGAGTGTGCACTGTAATTGGACTTCCCGTCGCTTACCTGGAACGCCGAACAAGGTGACTGGGCCTATAAAGGATACAAATTTGAGCTCGTCCTCTCCGGGCTGGAGAGTGACTGTGGCCTGCTCTTCTGGAAACCCATCAACCCAAACTGCAAACTGGAGGTGGTCGCGTCGTGCAACGAAAACGACTTCGTCGCCCGTTCGCCAACCGTATATTCCAGGCACCTGCCAAAAACACGCGGTGATGTCAACTCTCGTTTCCGTCTGAAGTAAGCTGAAATTTCTCAAGTCACTAGGGTAAAATAAAATCACTTCTCTGGGCTTAAGCTTTAACGGTTTCACTGACAGTGAAAAAGAATTGATCAATTCCCATTTATGAGTGAGGATCATATTCTTACCCAAATTTGGGTGCGGAAGGTTTTCGCACCCGAGAAACACACTTGGAACCCTACAAAGAACTGCTCGTTGAAATACAAAGAAAACGGAGGCTTCGCAGCCTACGAAGGAAATCGTTTGTAATACCAACGATTTTGTTAGAAATTCAAAGGAAAAATCCTTAGAAGCCTACGAAGCACATTTTCGTAGCCTGCGAAGAATTTTTTCTTTGTATTACAAACAAAATCCTTTGGACTACAAACGATTTCCTTCGTAGGCTGCGAAGCCTCCGTTTTCTTTGAATTACAACGAGCAGTTCTTTGTAGGAATTTATCTGTGAAGAGAGTATCAGCTGCCTATATGACCAGACAGTATTCTCACCCAAATTTGGGTGACCCAAAATTTCACAACATTCAATGAATTACTTCTCTTGATTCATTCAAAGTTTTTTGCCTGACGTTGGCAACAATCCGAAGTATCGCAAATTTTCGGAGCCACTTTTGTTTATCGCCTCTTCGGAGGCAAGATTTCCTGTACGGTTTTGTGTTGGAGATACGCGTGTATCCCCCCCCCCCCCCAAAAAAAAAGGTACTTAGAAGTGTCACGGATTTGGAGTGAAACCCTACACTGCAGGAAAAAAACCACAACAAAAGTACACAAATTTCTGGCAATTTTTTTATCAGGAATTTAGTGTACTTTCCAAGTACAACAATTGTTGGACAAAGTACAATGGAGCCGGCATGAGGAGTGCTGTGCAGGTGCAGTCCAGGGCTCGTTGTGGTTTGTACAATTCTCGTTGTACTTTCTACAATCCCTGTTGTACTTTTATTGTACAGTTTTTGATGTACTTTTGTTGTGCTATCCACACTTTTTCTTGCAGTGTAGTCACCTCTCACGTAACCCGCCGGTTAAGCCCCTCACACGGTAAAAACGGAACCTGGTTTTCCCAGGAAGCCAATGGTGATTGTATAGGCGATTTCCAGGCGGTTCCTGGGAAAACCAGGTACCGTTTTTACCGTGCATGGACAACACGGTAGAAACGGTTCCTGGTTTTCCCAGGAACCCCCTGGAAATCGCCTATGTCTTCGCCATAGGGCTCCTGAGAAAACCAGGTACCGTTTTTAACGTGAAGAACCCACTGGCGTCTAGCGAACATTTCTTTGGCACGGTTGGCAATCGACTCACTTTTGTGTCAATACTGTCGATTTTGGAGGCAGTGTTGGTGAGTAGCGTGCCGTTCCAGCGCTTCCCCATCCTGCCATGCGCCACGCCCAGCACAGACACCGAAGAGCACGTGCGGCCCTGGCCGCACACGGCCACGGATATCCCGCCTGCAGAGGTCCACACCGCCAGCTTGAAGCGGACTTCCTCTCCATCTTGCAGTCGGTAACCGCAAGGCACCCGGTCTGCAATCGACAAGAGATACACTGTAAAAAAATTCCGTAGTTTTGTACGGAAAATGTACAGATGAAAATGGTACGAAAGTACGAAAAAAAAAACCACAACGAGGCCTGTACTGCACACCACACCTTATGCCGGTTCCATTGTACTTGGTACAACAATTGTTGTACAAGAAAGTACAATACTGTCCCGATAAAAAAATTGCTAGAAATTCGTGTACTTCCGTTGGGGTTTTTTCTTGCAGTGTATATTTGCTCCAAATAAGTTGCATTAACTGGAAAATATTTTCATTAACTTCTACCAAGCAAGGGGACTTTAATATATGAAGAAAAAGTGCCAAAAAGTACACTTTTGTGATTCTTCTTGTTCTTTTCAATCGGCCACGACTAGAATGGTCGATACAAGGGTTCCTACAATTTTGGCTGAGCGATAGTACTTGGATGGGGTTTGACAGTTTTGACTGTTTGTCCGTCTGTCAGCACCACTCCTGAACGGCTGCGCCGATCGGGCTGAGATATTGCAGGCTCATTAGGTAAGTCCCTAGCTCGCCACACTTCAAAATCCAGTTTTCTACCTCGATCCATTCGGTCATTTGAACAAAAAAACACAAAAAAGTCAACTTTCAATGACATACGTTTTTATTCAAGTTCAATATTATTCTGTGTTTTGGAGGGTGCGGATGACGAAAATGGAATTAATTTCGGAATGTGCTAACAGAAAGATGCCGCAGTGTGACCAACGAGAACCCCGTCAGTCCGTCCTTGAAAGGGGGTTGTTAATGACGGACACCCCAGCGGTGCCAAAACCCGAGTACTGTTTCGACATTTCGTCTACTATTTGAGTGGCGATGTGTGGGGAAGGATTCTGCCGAAGGCAGGACAGCGATGCAGGCCAAGGAAGGTGTTAACGCCATGTGTAGATTGACAGTACCGGCGCAGCATCGCGAAGCTTGTGACGACAAGCCACTGTTTGGCGTACACCTACGTTGTAGGGATCTTATGTTACCAAGACAGAAACAAGCTAGGGCCCGTCCTTCCGTCGAACCGAGTTGCCAGCTCCGCTTCGCTGCGCCGGCAACTCGGTTCGACAGGGGGCCGGCCCAGCTTGGCCTGCCGGCGGCCTTTTCTCGGGCCTTCGGCCCTCGCATCAGACCCAACTTGGCCAGTCGAAGGTCCGGGCCTTTGGCCCGCTCGCATCACACACACCGTGAGCGGGTAAAGCAAGGTTATCGATGTACCATCGTGACTTAGGCCCGCCCTTCTATTCACAATATGCAATAGTCCTTACACTTTTTACTCCAACTGTCCTTAGAATATGCCCATTTCATTTGTCTCTTCGCCCTCATTCCGAAAATACCCATATTTGCCATGCTACTGCAACTCCTTGCAATAGAGGCACAGCAGGAGCGCAAAACGAGTCCGTCGCACTTTTTCCCATAATTCATGAAGGCGGGCTCCTGGACCCCCCTTCCGACCCCTCGTTGAAGAGGTCTTGCCAAGACCTATCGAAAACTTAAGTAAAAATTTTCAGTCGGTCGACCCCCTTTTTTGAAGATCCTGATGTGACTAATAGACGAAGTCGGGCTCCTGGACCCCCTTTCCGACCCCTCGTTGAAAAGGTCTTGCTGAGACCAACCGAAATCTGCAATAAATTTTTTTAGTCGGTCGACCCCCTTTTTTGAAGATCCTGATGTGACTAATAGACGAAGTCGGGCTCCTGGACCCCCTTTCCGACCCCTCGTTGAAAAGGTCTTGCTGAGACCAATCGAAATCTGCAATAAATTTTTTTAGTCGGTCGACCCCCTTTTTTGAAGATCCTGATCTGGCCAACTTGTAAAAGCGGCCGATGGGGTCGGGACCAGGTCCATTCATCTTGTCTCGTCGCCCCGATTCCAAAAATACCCCTATGTGCCCTGCTAGCACCAATAATGGCGGAAATCCCCCTCCCGCTCATGTAAACCATGATGCACCTGCAGCAGCCCTTGTGCGACCCGGACGGGATTTGCACCACCGGATTATTTGTTTGGACGGTACTCCTGAAGTACCCTCCAAATCTGGTTACTCTAGCTCAACTCCTTCCTTGTACACAGACGCCAACAACAACAACAACAACAACAACAACAACAACACACAGACACAAAGGCAAATGCATAGGCCCTCCCCCTATTTTTTGAATAGAAGGGCGGGCCAAAAAGTAAGCAGAATGAGGTATTTTGCGATAGCGAAGAAGAGAAAGAAGATGTGGCGGTGGGGGTAGAACATAACAAGTCCTCATTTGTTTATGCAGTGCGTCCGCTTACGGGGCGGAGGCAGGTGGGGGCATCATGGCCGCCTAACAAATGAGGATTGGTGATGTTCTACCCCCACCGCCGCATCTTCTTTCTCTTCTTCACTATCGCAAAATACCTCATTGATTTTCACAAGTGCTGCTTTCTTCGACCTAACCCCTTCAAGCTGGCGTCGATTACGTCACTATCCACTTTCACTTTTGCAGTCGCTACACTGTAAAAAAAAATTCTGAAATTTCAGACAAAATTTGACTGAAGTTAATTAACAGTAAGGGGTTCTGAAATTTCAGACCATTTCGGCGGTCTGAAAATTTAGAATAGGGTGGTCTCAAAGTTTAGAATTGGGTGGTCTGAAAATAAAGATTTAGGTGGTCTGAATTATTAGACACGGCCAGTCTGAAGAAAATTCAGACAAAAACACAAAATTGTAACGTTGAACCTTCACTCCATTGCGAGAGAAGTTTTTGATAGAACTTGCGCGTAACTTATCGGCCGTTCTCTTACTCGGAAACTCCGAATATCTTGGTATTCGAACCACCGAATCCTCGCTCGTCGGCTTTGCGGGTTATCCATTACACCACGGGACCGCTCTGAGAGCACGGCTGCAGGATGCCGATGACTCCAAGCGCGCTCGCTGGACGCTGGGAGGCCACAAATAAACAAAGCGCGTGTTGCGGGAGTTAAACTGCGGACAATTTGGGCTGTTCGTGAATATTTAAGATTCTGTATCGAGCGCTCAAATATTGCGATTAAATTTGGTCAAATGAGGCAACCACTCTGACATTTCAGAACAATACGTCTCCCGTTTCAGACCCATGGTCTGAAAATACACAACCAGTTTGAAATTTAAGATCAATCGGTCTTCCTTTTCAGGAGAATAGTCTGAAAAGGCGATTTCAGACTACATGGTCTTGTACTTAGTCTGAATTTTCAGTCACCCCTGTCAGACTTTTTGTCTGGATGGTCTGAATTTGCTTTTAAGACTGCGAATGTCTTAAAATTCATCCGAGGATTCTTCTTTCGAGTACTTCTGGTCTTAATTCAGAAATCAGACCACTAGGTCTTACAAAATAGGTCTGAATTTTAAGATTTTTTTTAACAGTGTAATGATCGACCAAACTGAGCGATATTCGTTGCGTTTAAGGTGAGCGTTCAGAAACGGAAACGACAAGATCAGATATTCTTAAAAGGACCCCTCGGATTGAAAAAAAGTAACCAAGATTAGAATTTCGGACAAGGTATTTTTATAACCTCAATGCGCGAGAGAATCGTTTAGTGTCCAAATACGCGGGCAGCTACACATTTTATCACACGAATGTGGCAAGAAAAAAACCTTTCATCACTCAAATGTGTGAGGTTCATTTCTTGACTCAAATACGTGTAAGGTTCATTCTAAAACCCGAATATATTCCTCGCATCAAATATGCTTTTGATTAACTTTTCTATTCTTGGTGCACTGCATTTTAAGACCTGCAGATGCAGGGGCAGCCCCTGGTCCTGTATTAGCACGGGTAGAATGCAAATGGCACAAGAGACCCCAGTCATGAGGTGACTCACCGGCACCACACACAACGGCAAACAGAACGACGAAACAAGCGGTCGTGTACTTCATGCTGGGGCAGATGCTTGAGCGATACAGTACCTCCGAACGCAGCTGACCCTTATATACTCAGAGAACGGGTGGCAACCGTCACAGATAGCAAAACTTCCTCATTTAAGGATCAACGTTGTTCTTGGCCGATAGCGAAGCTGAGTGTCCATTAAATCAATATGCTCTGTATAACAAATCAGCGCTCTTCAGAGCTTGTTAAGGGCATCTGATTTGTTCCTAATCCTGTGAACAAATGCCTATAGATATTAAGTGTGCATTTCGGGATGCATGGCACGTATGGTACGATGTGCGTTGCACCACACATGCAATGTTCATGGAATCACAGTTTGTGTCTGCCGTGATACTACGTAAATTTCCTCCTCCTTTATCAGCTTATCGCGGACATCACAGACATCGCAGATCACGCAGAGCCCAGCCCACTCCACTTCACGGCCACTCAGTGCCTGATAGGCGCGCCGCCGTTCCAAAAGTCACTGTTCCGGACCCGAAGAAAATCCTTCAGTCTGAAATGGCATTGGACGTCGCAAATTTGCTCCACTCAAAATGTCATGTCCATTTCATGTTTCTACAGTCGGTTATATTGGAAACAATACTTAGAGGACAATCATACAAGAAGCATACACCATACCTTCTTGGTAGGTACAATTTTGTACGACCCGATTAGATCAGCCATCTGGACTACATCACCGTTTGTTAAACTATATTTTTTGATAGGTTCGAGACGCACCTGTACCACACATCACAAGAAAATCATTTTAACTCATTTTTCTGGATACCTCACCTGAGTTTCGAGGGGCTTACGCTACACTGCGGGTTTTTAAAAGCGCTGTTAGTAAAGGTTTCTGTGTGATAACAACACAATTACCAACCTCGACAACGCTGTTGTTTACTACAGACAAGTTTTCTTGTTTAAAGACGACGAATTTATTGATAATTTTTGATCTGACTCACGCTGCTTATAGCCAATATTTTGCTGTGTACAAACAACCCGCCCAATCTAACAACGTACTAGGTGTGCGCCAGACCGTGTCTTGTCGTACAAGGTAGTTTTACGCCAGACCGCGTCTTGTCGTAACAGGCTTCGCGATGTCTCGCTGCCTGTTTCTCCATACCGCGCCTGGCGTACCTACCTTGGCCTGCGGCGCTAGCCTGCCTTCGGCAGGCAACAGCTTGTCTATCGTCGGTTACTTCTAACTTGTTGCGTGCGGGGGGGCTCTGCCCCTCAGACCCCCCCCCCCCCCTCTAGATAGAGTTGCTTTATCTACAGACTACTCGATCTTGACCCTCGAAACTTTTTCACTTGTCCAGGCTGAGGGCTCGGCCCCCCAGACCCCCTTCCTTCAAGACAGAAGTGATATGCCCGCAGAAAACTCGATTTTTCGCCGTTTTTTTGAGTGCTTTTCGGCTATAAAAACTGAACCAGTTGAGCTAGGATAGTGAAATTTCGCGTGTGCAGAGCCAAGGACATGCCCAAAAAGTGTGCAAAATCTCACCGAGATCGGCCGAGCCGTTCAGCAGGAGTAGTGCCGACACACAGACACACTCAAACACACAGACAGACAGACAGGAAAAACTTTTCAACCCCACTGGAGTAACAGGCTTCGCTATCGCTCAGCCAAAAATGCTTCGAGGTGCTGCGGCAATCACTCGAGGAATTTCAAGTTACGACTGGAAATAGCAGAAAATTCCTCTTCGACTGGGGTAGGTATTGCTCTCCAAACTTCAAATTTAACTATTTACTATGAAATACTTTAAATTTACAATGAATATTGATAATGGGACTCAATTTGAAGAAAGTAAGATTTTCAGTAGAACCTCCCCTTAAAGACGACGAATTTATTGATAATTTTTAATCTGACTCATGCTGCTTTTAGCCAATATTTTGCTGTGTACAAACAACCCGTCCAATCTAACAACGTACTAGGTGTGCGCCAGACTGTATCTTGTCGTAAAAAGCTTCGAGATGCTGCGGCAATCACGACACTGCACGCCTGAGGCCTCGTCGTGGAGTCAGGGGTGTCTTCTTCTTCTTAAACTCACCCTCGCACCTACTCAGGGGCGAAGCCTTCCCAGTGTGCAGTTGACAACTAGAACTTTGTTCAGGAATCTTACCTTTGGACTCACCTTCGCGCCCACACAAGGTAGAAATCTCCCCGAATGTACTACTGTTTGCATAGAAAGTTTACTTGCAAATAATTGAGGTAGGTGTACGCCAGACCGTGCCTAGTAACAGTCTTAGCCATGCTGCGCCAGTTACGACAATCCTCGCCTGGCGTTTACACCTTCTTTGGCCTGCGGTGCTTTCTGCTGTCACAGAAATTCAGAGAAGTATGCAATGCAATAAGTAAAGCACTTTGTGGTGAAGGTTTTAAGTAGATTGTATTTTAGTCGAATACCGCAACCAACTTCTTCAGTAGGCCGACCCCCTTTTCCCCAAGATCCTGATCTGGCTATATGCTGAAGTCAGGCGCCTGGAACCCCCTTCCGACCCCTCGTTGTGAAAGTCTTGATGAGACTTATCCATCCGAAGCCGCAATGACTGTGTTTTAGTCGGTCGACCCGCTTTTTCCAAGAGCTTGATGTGGCCACCTCGTTAAAGCGGCCGATGTTGTCAGAACCAAGTCCATTGAATTTCTCTGCCCTGATTCCAAAGCCTTCCCAGTGTGCAGTTGGCAACTAGAAGTTTGTTCAGGAATCTTACCTTTGGACTCACCTTCGCGCCCACTCAAGGTAGATATCTCCCCGAATGTACTGCTGTTGGCATGGGAAGTTTACTTACGAATAATTAAGGTAGATGTACGCCAGACTGTGCCTAGTAATAGGCTTCGCTATGCTGCGCCAGTTACGACAATCCACGCCTGGCGTTTACACCTACCTTGGCCTGCGACGCTCTCTGCTTGCCTTTGGCAAGCTGTCACAGAAATTGAGATGAGTATGCAATGCAATAGGGTCAGGGTGGGGAAAAACTGGACAGGGGAAGAACTGGACACCCCACATTTTACTTCAAATGCCGTATGTACTGGCCTCACTGCAAGGCCGGTGGTAAGTTTACTTGCCACAAATTTGGCAAGCCGTTTTGAATGCCAAAACTTGGTAAGCTTGGCCAGAAAATGCTCCCCAGCTTGCGGCAAGCTTGGCCCGTAAATACTCCCCAGCTTGCCGAAATTTGGCAAGCTCATGGTAATTGCTGACAAAAGCTTGCCAAATTTCGGCATTCAAAACGGCTTGCCAAATTTGTGGCAAGCAAACTTACCACTGGCTTTACAGTGCTGACAACTGTCGTGTAATAAACCGCTGATGCCACGGAACAACTTTTGATAGTTGTTATTCCCGTGCCTACGGTATCTGAAGTAAAATATGGGGTGTCTAGTTCTTCCCCTGTCCAGTTCTTTCCCGCCCTGACCCTAAGTTAAGCATTTTGAGGTGAAGGTTTTAAGTAGAATGTATCTCATGTCCTGTCTAAAGCAGGCATAATTCATCTGTCCTTTCAGCTGAATAATCATTTCCTACGTATGTGTACAATTCAATTTAAGGACCTGGAATGTGTAACAAATCACCACCATACACAAATTTCAGGCAGACTTCAAATATGAACAAGGTAGGTTTAGGCCAGACCACGTCTTGTCGTAATAGGCTTCGCCATGCCTCGCGGCCTGTTCCCTCAATCCGCGCCTGGCGTATCTACCTTGGCCTGCGGCGCTAGCCTCCCTTCGGCAGGCATTGGCTTGTCCATCGTCGGTTACTTCTTACTTGTTGCATGCTGCCCCTTCATTCTAGACAGAGTTGTTTCATCTACAGATATCACGATATTGACCCTTGTACCTTTTTAACTTCCCGAGGCTAAGGGGCTCCCCCCCCCTACCCCCTTCCTTCAAGACAGAAGTGATCTGCCTGCAGAAAACTCGATTTTACGCCGTTTTTTTAAGATTTTTTTCGGCTATAGAAACTGAACCACGTGAGCTAGAATAGTGAAATTTTGCGTGTGCCGAGCCTAGAACACACCTCATAAGCCTGCAAAATCTCAGCCAGATCGGCCGAGCCGTTCAGGAGGAGTAGTGTACACACACACACACACAGAGATAGACAGAAAAAGCTTTTCAACCGCACTAGAGTAACAGGCTTCACTGTGGCAAAAAGGTACGGAAAATTCTGTTAATTTTTTTGCCAGGATTCTCCGTAGGCTCTTACAGTATTCTCCGTAGGGCCGTACAGTATTCTCTGTAAGTCCACACAGTCTTCTCCGTAGGACCTGGAAGACTGTATAGTCCTACGGAGATCACTGTAAGGTCCTACGGAGAATACTGTGCGGTCCTACGGAAAATGCTGTAAGAGCCTACAGAGAATATTGATAAGGGGGCTACGGAGGATTACCACAAGCTACAAGCTGTTACCAGAATTTTCCGTAGCCTTTTGCCACAGTGTTCGCTATCGCTCAGCCAATTACAGAACAGTCACTTTTACTGTGAATCTTGCCTTGAAATTTTCCTCATCCAAACCTTCAACACATTCTCATGCATGAGAGGACACCCATCTATAACATTCTCCTCTCTGATCTCTGAGAAATACATCGAAAGTAAATATAGTGGCCATGTTTAAGTAGTACATCAGTTACAAAAAAGAATTAAAAAGTTCCCCTTTTGATCCATATCGATGGAAAATCATGCGCTGAAGTCAGTGTTACCAAACAATAACAGGAAAAGTAGCGATATACATCGGCAACTTTGGCCCGTCCCGTACATTAACAAATGTGTGAATTTCGCCTTTGTTTAACCCTGACGAATTTAAACCAGGGTCTAGGGTCAAAATAAATGTCGTTTTCGTCATCAGCACCCTCAAAAACATCAGAAACAATGCAAAAACTCGAATAAAAAGAATGTTCCGAAAATACCCCACTGGGATTTGAACCCGGGTCCGAACTTCTCCGATTCGTTCGAAAGTGGCACCATTGGTTTTTTCTCGTCGCACCGATTCCAAAAATACCCCTACATGCCCTGCTAGCTGCATCCGTTGCCGAGATCCTCCTCGACCCATGTAGACCATGATGCACCTGCAGCAGCCCCCCCGGGGGCTCGGATCGGATTTGCTGCCACCGGGCGGTTCTTAGGGTCACCCAAGGAGGCTGCATACCAAATTTGGTCAAGATCGGACCACGGGAAGTCCTCGGACGAACGAACGAACGGACGAACGAACGAACGAACGAACGGACGCACAGCATGCATCATACTATATGCCCGTCCCTCCGTCATTTTTTTTTACAAAAAATAAACGGGACGGGCCAAAAATTGCTCCTTCCTGAACTCGTTTCTGAGAAAAAATGCACTCCAAATTTGGTAGTTTTTAACATGGGCCTTTGGTGGAATGGGTCCGAAAAACATGCAAGGTAGGTTAACGCCAGACCGCGTCTTGTCGTAACAGGCTTCGCGATGTCTCGCGCTCTGTTCCTTTAATCCGCGCCTGGCGTACCTACCTTGGCCTGCGGCGCTAGCCTGCGGCAATGCTTGCCCATCATCAGTTACTTCTGATTTGTTGCATGCTGCGGGGCTCCGCCCCCCAGACCCCCCCTTCACTCATTATAGAGTTGCTTCATCTACAAATTACACGACCTTGACCCTTGTAACTTTTTAACTTGTCAGGTTGGGGGGCTCCGCCCCCCAGACCCCCCTTTCATCGAGACAGGAGAGATCTGCCTGCAGAAAACTCGATTTTTCGCCATTTGTTAGGTGTTTTTCGGCTATAAAAACTGAACCAGTTGAGCTAGGAAAGTGAAATTTTGCGTGTACCGAGCTAAGAACATACCTAATGCGCCTGCAAAATTTCAGCCGGATCGGCCGAACCGTTCAGGAGGAGTAGTGTACGCAGACGGACAGACAGACAGAAAAAGTTTTTCAACCCCACTGGAGTAACAGGCTTCGCTATCGCTCAGCCAACAATGTTTACTTTTAGCACATAAGGAGTAATTAGGCAAGAAAACCTTCAGTTAGATAAAACACAATGCACAGCTGTGATGCACAGAATTACAAGGTAGGTTTACGCCAGACCGCGTCTTGTCGTAACAGGCTTCGCGAAGTCTCGCGGCCTGTTCCTCCAATCCGCGCCTGGCGAACCTACCTTGGCCTGCGGCGCCAGCCTGCCTTCGGCAGGCATTGGCTTCACTCCAAATCCAGTGGCAAGTTTCCTCGCCACTGGAGTGGCGTCTTTTCCAAAGCGCCAACATTTGGCGTTCCCATCCCTGGTTTCCGGATTCCATGCCAAATTTTGGCGTTCTACAGAGAGCGCCAAAATTTGGCGTTCCATTCCCCAGAGCACCACAGACCAGAACGCCAAAAATTGGCGCTGCAAAAGAAATGCAATATTTTGGCTTGGAGCAATACCTGTTCACAGGAAAATAAATGTGCATACATTAGTTTTCAGTGCTTAGGATCCCCAGTTCAAATCACAGCAATTATACTATGAAAAGTAGAACTGGGCCAGTAAAATACAAGACCTGCATCTGTATTTTCAGGTTACATGTCAATGGTGCTGACCAACTATTGAATCACTTTGGTTTGGCCAGCGATTCTTGAGACATTTGGAAAATGGTACTCTTATCAACACAAAAAGCTGGATATCAATGAGTCGTTGATTTGCGGAGCGAGTTCGCGAGCGCCAGCGAGCGAACTCAGCGTAGCGCTCTGTTAGTCACGCCTTACGTACCGTCCACCATTTCCGTCCACCATCTTAGGTTTCGTTATTTTGGATTTGTCCGTTAGTCACGCTCTGTCCACCCATTCCGTCGCGCCTTACGTTCCGTCCACCATCTTAAGTTTCGTTAGTTTGGATTTGTCCGTTAGTCACGCTCCGTCCACACTGAGAAAACCTTACAAACTATTTTGGGCCTCACAAAGAAAAGTAGTTTGTATAACAAAGTATTTTGAGCATACGTAAGCTTACAAAGAAAATACTTCGTAATTTACGAACTATTTCTTCGTATAACAAAGTATTTTAGTTTGTTATATGTATGCTCAAAATACTTCGTAAGGTTTTAAGAGTGCACACATTCCGTCCTTTGCATTCTAAGGATTTCACTAGATATAACATTCCGTCCACCATTTCCGCCCACCATCTTAGGTTTCGTTATTTTAGATTTGTCCGTTAGTCACGCTCCGTCCACCCATTCCGTCGCGCCTTACGTTCCGTCCACCATTTCCGTCCACCATCTTAGGTTTCGTTAATTTGGATTTGTCCGTTAGTCACGCTCCGTCCACACATTCCGTCCTTTGCATTCTAAGGATTTTACTAGATATTACATTCCGTCCACCATGTTGTGGCACATCATGAATTTGTCCGTTAGTCACGCTCCGTCGACCCATTCCGTCCACCTTGTTATTCACGTTCCGTCCTCCATTTCCGTCCGCATGTTACGCTAAGTCAGCTTAGGTTAGCATTTGTCCGTTAGTCACACTCCGTCCACCCATTCCGTCCACCGCGTTGTAACGATATAGGGTTGATAAAAACATAACGTACATCAATTATTTACAAAATATTCCGTCCACTAGAAAGACATCGTTCCATTGGTGTGTGGTCCCAAGGACAGACTTAATGACTATGCAAAATCTTCCACAGATCAGGCAAGCCGTTTAGGAGGAATAGTGCACAAATACACGCAGACAGGAAAAGGTTTTAACCCCACCCGAGTGACGGGCTTCGCGATCGCACAGCCAGTTGAGATTTGTTGAATTTCTGTAACGAGAATTCACACTCGTCATCAATGACAAGCTTGGCCCGCCCTCCCGTCGAACCGAGTAGCCAGCTCTTCTTCGCTGCGCCGGCAACGCGGTTCGACCTTGGAGTTTTCAAGAAATAAAACTAGGGGTACGCGCCGTTTAGTCTGGGCGCGTAGTGTGGCTGAGCGATGCAAATTGACATAGTATGTGCACTTGAGTAGACGAAATGTCCATCTTAAGGGCTCATATTCAGTTAACTTTAGACCAGGGGTTCAAATGGAAGTGATTTTCGATATCAGAACACCAAAAACTGCTGGGATCAGTGTCAAACTCCATTTAAAAATTTTGGTCCAAAATTGGTCAAAATTCGGTTAAATGTGAGTCTGGGAAAAGTTTGAAGGTCATTTTTGAGTTCAGCACACCAAAAACTGCAGGAAACAATATAAAACTCGACATGAAAATTTTGGTCCAAAATGACCTAATTTAGGATGAAAATATAAGTCTGGAGTCGAAATGAAAGTGATTTTCGTTATCAGCACACAAAAAACTGCTGGGATCAATGTCAAACTCGATTTAAAAATTTTGGTCCAAAATTGGTCAAAATTCGGTTCAATGTTAGTCTGGGAAAATTTTGGAAGTCATTTTTTAAATTCAGCACACCAAAAACTGCAGGAAACAATATAAAACTTGACTTGAAATTTTTGGTCCAAAATGACCTAATACGGGATGAAAATATAGGTCTGGTGTTAAAATGGGAGTGATTTTCGTTATCAGCACTCAAAAAACTGCAAGAATCACTGTACAATTAATTTTAAAAAATTTAACCAAAAATTGGTTAAATTTTGGGTCAGGAGACAATTTAGAGGTCAATATTGAGGTCAGCACACTGAAAAATACAGGGAAACACATAAATCTCATCTTGGAAAGTTTGGCCCCAAATTGCGTAGCTCTAGATGAAAATGTAGGATTGGCGTTGAAATAAATGTAGTTTTTGTGACCGGTACACTGAAAACTACACACAATACTTTAGACTCAATTTCTGTATATTGTTTCTATTTGTCTTCACGAAGCCCCCTCTGTCGTCACCAATTCCCTGATGGCACACCAAAGCGAATCCCTCAGTCGAGTAAAATTCAATTGCCAGCATTCAATCGCTTTATTGGCTACTCGTATGCTTGGGTCACTATTCGATAACTATTTTTTCTTAACTTATGAACTCACAATTTTATAAGTAATATTTATGAAACATTTTGTCATTCTTTCATTGTGAACCAGTGAATAAAACAATATTGATTGGAATATGTTATCACAGTTAATATTGAGAGAGTCAGTTTAGGGTAGGCTGATCTGAACCAGTTAGCGGGGACCAATTATTGTCAAATCCAGTGTTTCGTCACATAGAGACCAATGCCAAGGCTACCCAAGGCTTAATGAACCGACATAATTTATCTTACTCATGTAACCAATACTAAGAAGTATCAGTTATATTAACTTTGGTGAAACGTGAGTCGTCTCTTTGAACCCAATATCAATTTAAACTCTATTAGAATTAAACTTACACAACCATATATTGATTCTATTAATAAACACATGTTAGTACTTTTGCATTCTTGTCAGCTTGCAGCATTGCAATAGAATGTATTTCTCGAGTTTAAAATAAGTATGCCCACTAATTTCAACACAAGTTATTTATGCATTTCCCTGATTTCCTTTACTATGAAAATTTAAAAAAGAGGATGACATTAGAGAAAATGAAATAAGAAGATGCACACATTACAAAAGGTCAAAATGAAAACATTCCTTTTACAATGCTTTGTCAAAGTGCACTGACCTGAAGATGATTCCCCTATGACAGTGGAGGGGGGAGAGGGGAACGAAACACGTAAATCATTCTCAAATCCATTCTCCATATTTCGCTGTGTTGGTGTTCCAAAAGGGTTTTAAACATTTTAGAATGTTGAAAAATTAAGGCCGATCTCATTTCCAAACCGTTCTGCTCTTTATTTCGTTTTATTTGCTTATTTGCTTATGTCCCGTATTTGAGAGCCGCGGACCCGCAGGTATGAGAAATTGGTAAGCGGCGCGGCGCTGCCAACCTAACCACGCTAATGACCTGATTCAAAAATATGTTTTGAATATTTTAAACGATACTAAACAACGATTTGAAACAAACTCGTGTTGGGGGGTGCTAAGGCGACGTTAAATACGAAATCTTGAAACTATAGCCACTGTAGTTGCTGAGAATCGTTGGTGAGTACAAACAGACAGACAGACAGACGCACGACCAGTCACTTTTCAGCACGCCCAAACACGGCAAGGGCTTCGCTATCGCTCAGCCAATAAAAACAATACTTTGTTCGGAAATTTGTTAAAAAATTGTCCAAAAAATTGTTCTTATTCTATTTTTAAAAACAATCGCAGACAAAAAAAGACCATTCGAGTCATTTCTTTGACACTGCTAGGGTTGAGTCTCCCTGATTTTCACCCCACAGATCTGAGCAAGTAAGCGAACAAAATCTTACAAGAACCAAAATTATAAACGTTTCGACTTAATTTTCAAAAAAACGTCCGAAGTCACTTAACTTCAAGCCAAAATGAAGGTTACTCAATTATCTGAAAGGGTGTTAACCCAGTGTAAAATCTTGATGCGTCTACATTAAACAAAATTTACAAAGTGCTTCTAACATGTATGAGCCCCTTAATAAAGTGAAAAAGCATATTATTTCAGTCGCTGCTATGGAGATGTCTCTGTATTACAAGGTGTTCGAAGAGGGAGTTCCGCAGTGTTTCGGAGTGTTTTGATATCAGGTATACTTGGAGAGAATCTTCTCAGGAAGTCGTATCTTCTTTGGACATCTATCCAGATTTCGAAAAGGGTATTAATGCGGTTTAACTGGTGACGAAGTTCGTGAAGGCGAGTGTGAAGCCCAGGGGCTGTATTCTCCTTCTATGGTTCATCCTGAAACACATGGAACAACACGGTTAGTTACAAGTCCAACCCTATCGTCACACGAACCGTTACTTGCAGTTTTAATGAACAGAAGTGCAGTTAAGGGAACGTGAAATGACAGCGACGGAAAAGTATACCAAACCACGGGCTCTTCCCTCGGCGTGCCGGCCCTGAAGGGCAGTGGGGGCTGGGGCGGCGGTGTCCCTGAAGGCAGAGGCGGCTGTGCCGGGGGCGTGCCCTGCGGCAGCGGGGGTAGCCACTCGGCCGGCGGGGGCAGCGGGGCTGTTGATCTCCCCCTCCTCCACTTTGTCTTCACTGGACTGAAACCATTCAGGGTGAAGAAACTATTAGTTGATAGCATTCACTGGTATGTCTAATGTGATTAGTTTCATACAATTTGCTGCGATAAAAAGGCTAGTGTGCTTCCTTCAAATTATCGCATCTGTGGCAGCAATAAAATGTGTATCACATTAAAAATGCAATAAGTCTCGTAGGTTTTGGCCGGTCTGGGCCCAGATTATCACAGTTTTGGTGTGATAAAATGATAACAACGCTACTAAAGCAATAAATTCGCTAATGCAATACATTAATTATTGCACTAAACTTTCATGACGCTACTAGTGCAATAAAAATGTTATTGCTCTTTAATTAAGTGCATTATTACACTTAGAAAATCAGTGTTGTCGTGTTCCTCGCAAGAATCTTCTTTCGCTATCTTGTTGCATGTTGAGCACCACATTATCAGTGCTCTCTTCCTCTGTAATAACTCGATAACGGCATAGTTGCACTCCACGTCCAGTGGCAAGTTTCCTCGCCACTGGAGTGGCGTTCAAAGCGCCAAAATTTGGCGTTCTCATTCCTGGTTTCCGGATTCCATGCCAAATTTTGGCGTTCCACAGAGAGCGCCAAAATTTGGCGTTCCATTCTCCAGAGCATTACAGACCAGAACGCCAAAAACTGGCGCTGCAAAAGAAATGCAATAATTTGCCTTGGAAAGCAATACCCGTTCACAGAAAAATAAATGTGCATACAATAGTTTTCAGTGCTTCGGATCCCCAGTTCAAATCACAGCAATTATACTATGAAAAGTAGAACTGGGCCCGTAAAATACAAGACCTGCATCTGTATTTTCAGGTTACGTGTCAATGCCGCTGACCAACTATTGAATCACTTTGGTTTGGCCAGCGATTCCTGAGACAATTGGAAAATGGTACTCACATCAACACAAAAAGCTGGATATCACTGAGTCACTCTCTCTTGATAAGGGGTTGACACAGCAAGGGTAGACCAGCTCTCATTTTGCGAAAGTGAGAATTCCGCTGGGCTCCCCGACTCAAAATGACCGAAATGGTGAGAAAACTCTTAATTTGAAAGCCCAAGGTCGTCAGACTTACCAAAGCCGTGCCCCAAGACCCTATATAAAGGCAAAAAGCCAATTTTTTTTTTCGGATTTTCACCAAACTAAGTTTGACTCTAAGGTAAACAGGCCATAATACGGCCCTTCGGGCGAAAATTTCGTCTGTTTTGCGATATCTCGACTCCTTCATGCCCAAACGGCCTCCCAAACCGCGAGCATAAAAAAGACGCCGCGCGGGCGGTTGGGGAGGCCGTTTGGGCATGAAGGAGTCGAGATATCGCAAAATGGACGAAATTTTCGCCCAAAGGGTCGTATTATGGCCTGTTTACCTTAGAGTCAAACTTAGTTTGGTGAAAATCAAAAAAAAAAAAAAATTGGCTTTTTGCCTTTATATAGGGTCTTGGGGCACGGCTTTGGTAAGTCTGACGACCTTGGGCTTTCAAATTAAGAGTTTTCTCACCATTTCGGTCATTTTGAGTCGGGGAACCCAGCGGAATTCTCACTTTCGCAAAATAAGAGCTGGTCTACAGCAAGGGGTCTCAGTCCATTCTCAAATCAGGAAGACTTGAGCTAGCCTCAGAGCCCTAGCCTGGCCCTGCCGCATCAAGCCGCTCCCTCTTCAAAGTTGTTGTAGTTGTGGACAGGGTGAATGAGTAGGACACAGCAGTGACAGAGTGAGGACGTTTATTGGCGAGCACTCATATTTATAACAGTGTAGGGTAACGGTGGTGGGGGTGAGCTGCGAGGAACGAGCCTATTCGCAGGTTGCAGTAATGCCAACCTAGAACATCTCCCCCCTCAGCCTCAGCTCCTTCAATTGTTTGGTTAGGTTATATTTTGACAGGATGTGTGAGGTATGTAAAATAACAAACTGTGCAATGTACGTAGATAACAACCTTTACCATTTATTGAACCACACTAGGTGACAGTATTCCCACTGAGCACCGAACAAAAACATTTACTGAGTGATACAACACACTAAATAACTTGTCACTTCTCATGACTTATTCAAGGTAACGAGCCGGCAGCCTAATAGGCCTACCGCGCCTAGTCCAGTGAACAACTGGAGCAACTGGGGCAGCAAGGTGTCCTCTACCTCCTCGCCGCTGTCTTGGACCCCTCGGACGTCGCCGTTGAGGTTGATGATGAGGGCCTTGGTTAACATCCAGCTCAGGCTCCCTGCCATGGGGCGGACTCCAATCCAGCTGATGTTGCCTCTCCATCAGTTCTTGTTGCCTGGGCGGAGTTTGAGCTCTCTGCAACACATGAGATCTGTCTTGAGTTTCAAAATCATATGCAACAACAGAAGGTTCGTCTAACCTATCAGACCTAGTCCGAGATTTCCTCAAGTGCCAGGTATTACGCCTCAATACTCTCCCACTCAACTGCTTTATTAGATAAGACCTTGGAGCCTTTAGCTTCTCCACAACAGTCCCTTTGTACCACTTTCTGTTTCTCCAGAACACAATGGCTTCTCCGACAGCGAATTCCACAGGCTTTCTCCTGGCTCGCCTGTCATGCTGTTCTTTGACTCTGGCCTGCCTGTTAGTCTGCACTGCCCCGAGCTGCACTACTCTCGGCTCCAATTGCTGTGGTCTAGTGGGCACACTTGTGCGACACATGCGACTCATCAGAATTTGAGCTGGTGACCACGACATCCCTGTCAGCGGAGTGTTGTTATACTCTCTGAGTGCATCCAGGTAATGCGTGCCACTATCTCTAGATTTCTTCAAAAGCTGTTTTGCTATGTGCACACCTTTTTCCGCCAAGCCATTACTGCGCGGGTATTCCGGTGAGCTAGTTATGATAGAGCTGCCTATGCCCTCAGCATACGACCTACACTCATAAGAATTAATAGGATTGTTGTCCCCAAAGATGACCTCAGGTATTCCGTGTGTTGAGAAAATGGTTCTTAACTCAGCAATCACAGAGCTGCTAGACTTACTGCTCAGCAACCTGACCTCTAGCCACTTTGAGTAATTGTCTACCACAACAAGGAAAGGTTGACCCTGGAATTCAAGGATATCTGCACTCACTTTCTGAAAGCGCAACTCTGGAACCTTATGGGGAATCAATGGTTCATTGAAATTAGCAGCACTATACCTCTCACATACTCTGCATTCTGCAAGCAAGGTCTTAATGTCATTTGATATGCCTGGCCAGTAGACAACCTGTCTAGCCCGAGCCTTAGTTTTCTCAACCCCTTGATGCGCAGCATGGAGTGAATTTAGCACTTTGATCCTGAGCGACGGAGGCACTACCACCTTGTCCTCATAAATGACCAGACTGTCTTCTACAAAGATGTCATTCTGAAGCCTCCAATATGGCAGCGCTTCAGGAACTAAACTATTCTTTGATTTGGGCCACCCTCGTTGATAGTAGTTCTTTACTGATTTTAGCCCTACATCCTTCTCCGTCTCTACTTTCAATTGAGCCATCACCCCAGGAGCAATGGATAGATTGGCAGTCACTTCGTGAACTACTTCCACCATCTCCGGGTCATCCTCAACAGGATCCTGGATATAGTTTCGAGACAGCAGATCGGCAAGGAACATGTATTTTCCTGGTAGGTACTCTACCTCAGGGTTGAACATCATCATTTTCAGACGTAGTTTCTTTAGCCTGTTATTAGTGATTTTATGGATGGGTTTCTTGAAAATTGAAACTAAAGGCTGGTGGTCTGTTTGAAATTTGACATTGGGCATACCATAAATAAAAGGTTTAAATCTGTCAGCCCCAAAGTATAGACCCACCATTTCCTTCTCAATTTGAGCATAATTGCACTCATACTCTGTTAGCTTACGAGATGCACAAGCTACTAATTTACCATCCTGAAGCAACACTGCTCCCAGGCCGTCTTGACTGGCGTCAGCTTGAACTGTGAGAGGCTTTGTGTGGTCAAATGGCACCAACACGGGAGCATTACTCACACAGTCTTTTAACTTTTGGAACGCTTCTTCATGTACAGGCAACCAATGAAAGGTCACTGCAGATGACAGTAGTTCACATAATGGGGCAGAAATGGAGCCCATTTGAGGAATGAATTTCCTCAGATGGTTGAATGTGCCTACCACTTTCTGCAGCATATGTCTAGTTTTAGGTGCCTTCAGCGCCTGGATTGCTCTCGTCCGTTCAGGATCTATTCTAATCTGGTTCTTGGCCCATAATAGGCCCAAGAACATGACTTCTGATTTTCTATACTGAATCTTATTTGGATTAAACTTTACATTTTCAGACCGGGCCTTTTCCAGCACCCTGCCCATAATCAGATCATGTTCAACTAGATCTTTTCCGGGAATGAGGATGTCATCAAAGTACACGATGCCCCCTGTCTCCCCGAAAACCTGATCCGTTAAGTACTGGAACAGCTCCGGTGCACTACTGATTCCAAAAGGTAATTTATTGAATTTATAGATACCGAATGGTGTAGCAAAAGAACACAGAAGACTGGACTCAGCATCCAATGAGGCATGCCAAAATCCATCCTTAAGATCGAGCACTGTGAAGACACTCTTGTCCCTGACTTTACACGAGATCTCATCTATTGTTGGGATGGGATATTTCTGTTTAATCAGAGCTTTGTTCAACATTTGCGGATCCAGGCATAGCCTCAGGTCTCCGTTTTTCTTCTCTCTTTTTTTTTTTTATTTTATTTCGAGTAAAGTACATGTCCTTAGGGCGAACCCTGTTGTGGACTTTACACGTTTGTAACGGTGGCAAGGTGCTCAGAAAAACAAAAAATTTACAAAAAATATACAGTTAATAACAAAGAGAAAGATTTAAAGAAATTAACAAAGACTGAAGCATAAACAAATTAAAATACAGATTAGAACAGGACAACTAGATCACAGCTGATACCGAGGAAGAATGGCACTAAGAATTGGCAAACCGGCTGAAAAGATAGGCTTTTAATTTATCTTTAAAGGAGGTCCCATAATTTACCTTTAGGTGTACGGGAATGCTATTGTAGACCTTAATGGCTTTATAGTAAGGAGTTTTTAGCCCATAGTATGTCGATCTGACCTTTGGGAGCTGGAGATTTGAAATGTGCCTTGTCATGTGGTTGTGCACGTTAAAATTGGGTATGACACTGGAATTGATACTTTTGACATTATGCAAATGTTTGTACACAATAGTGACCAGTTGGACGTCAATCAAAGTGTTTAGAGGCAAGATACCAGTTCTGCAATAAAGCTGCTTAACCGAAAAAGGAAAATTTAGGAGATTTCTCATGGCATTGTTCTGGAGTACTCTTACTTTGTTAATGATCAGTTGATTGGCCAGGCCCCAAATGGAGCACATGTAGGACATATGAGAATGAAAGTAGGCATAGTATAGAATTTTCAACTGGTTATAAGGCACGGTTCCTCTAAGTCTATATATCAATCTATTAGCAGTCCTTAGTGACGGCAGTAGCTTGTTCACATGGGTTTCAAAGTTTAGGAGTCTGTCCAGGTGCACTCCCAGATATTTGACTTCATTTACTTTATCAATAGGAACATTGCCAATCTTGATATTTAAGGTAGCATTCAGCATGGAAGGTTTAGAAAATAAAACATAATTAGTTTTCTTCAGATTGAGAGATAGTTTGTTGGCAAGGAACCAATTATTCAGAAGGGCAAGATCTTCATTGATATAGGATTCTAGTAGGCTAAGTTCCTTCGATGACAGGTATAGTACCGCATCATCAGCGTACAATTGTAATTCACCCCTCAGATTCAGAAGTCCAATATCGTTGATATAGATTATAAACAAGAGGGGTCCCAGAATGGAGCCCTGGGGTACCCCACACAATATGCATTTGCATGAGCTGACCTCGTCACCAAGACGTACAAACTGGGTCCTATTAGTCAAGTATGATTGGAACCATTCCAGTGCCTTGCCTTTGATACCTATGTCATGCAGCTTTTGTATCAATATGCAGTGGTTAACAGTATCAAAGGCCTTCTTCAGGTCAACAAAAACAGCACATGTATAATTACCATTATCCAGCTCTAGTTGTATGTTAGTTACAAGATCAAAGACTGCACCATGGGCTTCCTTGTCATTTTTAAAACCATACTGGAACTTGTAGAAAAAATCAATGTCCTTCAGATACTGCTCAAGTCTTACTTTGGTAGCTTTCTCTTCCACTCGGGATATCCCTGATAGAATTGATATAGGTCTATAGTTACCCGGATCAGTCGTGTCTCCTGATTTATAGATTGGCTTGACTTCTGTTACTTTGAGATGAGAGGTGCATACCCCTTGTTCATAGGATAAATTGATAAGCCTTGTCAGAGCCGGGGTCACAGCAGCAGAGATTTCTTTCATGCACTTGTTGCTTATCCCATTCGGGCTAGAAGACTTGTTACTGAGGCTGCTTATGATTGAGCTTATTTCATCCTCATTGACCTCTGAGAGCATAAATTTTGAGTCATGTATCTGAGGGGTAATAAGGCTGGTCTCCATGTCCAGAACAGCGGACAGTGTTGGGCCAATTGAAATATAGAATTCGTTAAGAGCTTGAGCAATTTCAGTTTGGCTCACATACTCCTGCCCATCTTTGACAAGTTTGAAGATTTGAGTGGTCTTATTATTCTGAGCAGCCCCTGAAACTTCTTTTAGCACTGACCAGATTGACTTCTTTTTATTAATGCAGTTACTAAGCCTGTCACCAACATATTCAGATTTCAATTTTTTCCTTAGTTCATTCATTTTAGTACATATATTCTTATATTCCAGCCTGAAAATTTGATTACCAGGATGTTTTTTTAGTTTCTTAAATAGTGTTTGCTTGGTCAGGGATATATCTGCAAGTTCTCTAGTAGCCCATGGATTAAGCTTTTTAAAAGAATTATTTACACAGAACTCTGTCTTAGATTCCTTTAGTGCCTTTTGTATGGATTTATGCAGATGCTCAGAGAGTTCCTCGGCATCATTGAATTTTAAGTAGTCTGGTAGACTAAGCTCAAGCTTCAGCCTAACTTTATTGTAATCAGTTTTCTGAAAAAAGGTAGGCTCATTGGTAGCCTTATCTATTGCTGGCGCATACCTTACTGACACGACAATGGCATTATGATCACTGAGATCATTTTCGATAGTATGTATGGCCATGGAGCCTTTATGGGCGTTAGAAATCACATGGTCTATGACAGTGCCACTCACTAGTCGTGTTATCTGGTTATTTAGGACCGAGAAATTCTTGCCAGCAAGAAAATTTAAATAGGCATCACTTTGGACACTATTTTTACTGACATCAATATTGAAGTCGCCCAGCATAAGACATGTTTCATTGCCAATCTTATTCAGAATGGGGTCTAGCATATCTAAACACTCAGGAGCACATAATATGGAGGGATTATAAGCAACCAGTAGGTTCACAGATTTCATAGCAACACAGATCTTAATCAAACTAAATTGTATGGACTCACCCATCATCTCACAGCTCAGCAGCCTCGTATCCTCTCTTAGATAGATTGAGATGCCTCCTCCTCTGCCATTCTTCCTCATATTATGAAAAGCTTTAAAGCCATTGATCTCAAAAAAATTAGAGTCATTATCCTGAAGCCAGGTTTCCACTAAGCAAATAATATGTACATTGACTAGGCTATCAATAGATTCTTTAATTTTATCAAATTTATGCACCGCCCTAATACTCCTTACATTAAGATAGAAAAGGTTTAAATCACAGGTAGAAAGCACACCCAGTCCCATCAGAGACTTGGGTTCATAGTTCATTACTTCCATCTGAGTCTAAAGAAGTTTGAGTTTCCTCAGCACAGGTATGAAATCTTCCTCGGAATTGATCTTGTACTTGTCGTTCCTATGACTGCGTGCTTCGGCTTGGTCTTCATAATATCTTCTGATCCAGATGTTGCCCCCATCATCGACAAGGACAGAGCACCCTTTTCTCTTAAATTCAAGGCGGGCTTTCATGGCCAGGTAGCTCCTTGCCTTCGAGAGACTGGGGTTGATGTATATCAGCTGGTCACCACCTTCAAAGCCAATGTCACTAGCTTTGATTTTCTTGCCTCTCCTATTAGTTTTGAGGAGATCACATACCCATCTATTAGAGAACTACCAGATTACCAAATACCAGATTACTTATAAATCTGGGCATTGGGCCTTTGACTTTTTCAACTACTCCTTGCTCTACCAATGAATTCAATTTGACCTTCAGTCTATCAGCAATGGGTACACTGTATCTCCTGGGCGGGCACATCCCTGCAGGAATACTATTGTCAACTTCCAGACGTATGGTCTGCTTGAACTGCCCTAGCCCCTCAAACACATCACTGTTTGCTTTGACAAATTCTTCCTTGGAGGCAGGCCCAAGACCAACCTGGGCTGCGTCCACAGAATGTGACACACGTCTGACCAAATTTAAGGCATAACATGGTTGTATACCTAGAATAGGTCTTTTGCATATTTTAGTCACTGTGTACTCTACTTCCATGGCTGCACCATGCTTCGTCTCAGTAAGGGCCACAAAGACACCTTCAACTGTAGATGTAGTTTGATTAAACGCTTCTAATTCTAAAGGACTACTAGTGAGAGGGAACTCATTCTGAGCATTGAGATGACGGTAAACATCTAAGGGTATAACATTCGCTTCTGAACCACAATCAAGCTTGAAATTAACAAAATGTTTACCTTGCAGTTTCAGAGTTTCCGTGTACTCCCGGAGCCCTCTGACGTCGGTGTCTTCAACCATGGTGACCATGTCAACTGATGGATTCGTCTCCTTCAGAAGATTTGCCTCATCTTGAGGACTGATGTCAAAGTTATCCACAATATAAGGAGATTTCACTACTTTGATGACTTCAACCACTTTGTGTACAGTCTCTACTCTGGGTTTTTTAGCACCACTTCCCTGACCTAATTCACAAGCTTTTTCATAATGATTTGGTTTGCCACAGTTATGACATTCTTTACCATATGCAGGGCACTTTCTAGGGCCATGTCTGGTTAGGCATTTTGTACAATTAAAGGGCCCTTGGGGATATCCCATATAGGCACCCCTGAAGTTCCCTTGGTGATAGCCACCTCTGGGATAGAAATTATTGTAGTCAAATGGATGATAGCCACCTCTGTGGTAAGGAAATCCACCTCTCTGAGGACCGCCTCTGGGAGGACCACCTCGGTGAAAGTCACCTCGGTGTCCGAAGAAACCTCTGCCGAAGCCTCCTCTCTGGTATGGCCTACAGTGGCCTCTAGGGGCACCCCTGTGGCCTCTACCCGCACCCCTGGCTGACTCTCCAGTTGGTGCCTCCATTTGCTGATGGCTTCTCTTTCGACCTGCTACTACTTTAACCGCATCAACTTCAGGATTGGCATCAGCCTCCTCCTTTCGAAGTGCCTCTGCTGATTTGCACATGTTAACCGCTTCTTGCAGAGTTTGAGTGGGTTTGGATCGAAGGGACTCTTTAAGTCTCTTGTCACTAGTTCCCCATATAAGTCTATCAACATGTTATTCGCACGCACTATGTTATTCGCCCTCCACGTTTTATTCGCACTCAACAGGTTACGGCGCATAAGCAATCAACAAAAGCATAACAACAAAAACAGTAAACATGGCTACTCCTCTTAGACAAACGAAACATTCAAATTCTTACTTTTGTGTGCATTTCGTCTCGCCACGGTCAACGATAGTGTGTGTCTGTCACGTTTTATCGTGTCGCAGTACTTTCGATAGGCCTAAATGCTCTCGGGCCATTTCAAAACTATTTAAGTGTTGTTCTGAGGATGACTTTGAAGAGGGAGCGGCTTGATGCGGCAGGGCCAGGCTAGGGCTCTGAGGCTAGCTCAAGTCTTCCTGATTTGAGAATGGACTGAGACCCCTTGCTGTGTCAACCCCTTATCAAGAGAGAGTGACTCAGTGATATCCAGCTTTTTGTGTTGATGTGAGTACCATTTTCCAATTGTCTCAGGAATCGCTGGCCAAACCAAAGTGATTCAATAGTTGGTCAGCGGCATTGACACGTAACCTGAAAATACAGATGCAGGTCTTGTATTTTACTGGTCCAGTTCTACTTTTCATAGTATGATTGCTGTGATTTGAACTGGGGATCCTAGGCACTGAAAACTATTGTATGCACATTTATTTTTCTGTGAACGGTTATTGCTTTCCAAGCCAAATTATTGCATTTCTTTTGCAGCGCCATTTTTTGGCGTTCTGGTCTGTGGTGCTCTGGGGAATGGAACGCCAAATTTTGGTGCTCTCTGTAGAACGCCAAAATTTGGCATGGAATCCGGAAACCAGGGATGGGAACGCCAAATGGTGGCGCTTTGGAAAAGACGCCACTCCAGTGGCGAGGAAACTTGCCACTGGATTTGGAGTGTTGTCCGTCGGCGGTTACTTGTTGCATGCCCGAGACCCCCCTTCATTCTAGATAGAGTTGCTTTATCTACAGATAACACGATCTTGACCCTGGTAACTTATTAACTCGTCGAGGCTGGGGAGCTCCGCCCCTCAGACCCCCTACCTTCACGAGAGAAGTGATCAGCCTGCAAAAAACTCGATTTTTCGCCGTTTTTTAGGGGTTCCGACGAAGGAGGACCCCTATTGCCCGGGACGGCTCAGATTCTTTCTTCCGCCGACGCAAATCTAAAAATGGTTCCCGCCAAATTACTCCTTATCATAAAAAAATGAAAATTGCTGAAAATTTCGAAAATTTATCATAAGAATTTAACGTAAACGACAAAAACATAAATTTGCAACAATGAAGCACCCTTATCCCTTCACATTTTCCAGAAACGTTTCAAAGACAAAATGTGCTACTCCCCAAAACTAAGCATCCTGCCTCATCAAAGTGACAAAAAATCATGTCTGTTCTGACAAAATAGTTAAAACATGAAAAAAAAGTCACCATGGCAACGACACGATGTCATCGTACCAACTGTCAAAATTTAAAGTCGCCGATAAAAAGAAATCAAAACGCTGTGAAATTCGAAAATGCCAATGCTAACGCATTGCACGGTGTCCCGACATTGGAACATCTTTGAAGTCTGTCAGTAAAAAGTTCGTAGCAAAAAAGACGCAATAAATTAATTGTCGGGGGTTGGCAACAATTTTCTCGGCGTCTGCGCCCTTTCGAAAATCGCGAGGCTGAAAAAACGAGTAGTCGCGCATTGAAACTGCCCCTCCATTGTTGCTGAGGTTGAATTGTTTGGCTTGCTTTTAAAGGTTGCGGTTCTCTTGTGATGTTTTCCTCATATTATAGAAGATTATAGATTATATATAAGCATTGCGATTGAGAGTAAAGGCGCTGGAAGCGCTTAGGGCAGGGGTGACATTGAACATTTAACACTCGATGACTTATTCACCAACCCCTGAACACTTGCGGACTAGTTGCGCTTAAGGTACTCTGCAAACTGAAGTGTGTACATAGTACACTCTTATTAGAGCATACTTCCAAGTACACTCTTATTTACAGCATACTTGCTAGGCACACGCTAAAAAAGAGTGTGCCTGGCAAGTACACGCGAAATAAGTGTGTACCTTCCATGTACACGCTAAAATACACTCGATAAGTCCTATCTAAAAGCATGGGCCAGTTTAAGTGTACTTGCCAGGAACACTCTTATTTAGCGTGTACATGCAATGTACACTCTAGTTTAGTGTGTGCCTAGCAAGTATGCTGTAAATAAGTGTGTACTTGGAAGCATGTTCTAATAAGAGTGTACTATGTACACACTTATGTTTGCAGAGTATACTCTAAAAACGATACTGTAGACTTAATTTTGGTCAAATAATTCAATATGAATCAGCGAACTTTTTTTTTCAGCTTGTGGAGGTTTTTTTAAAATTGAATCGTATTTGGTTTGGAACGGTGTGGAAATGGGCTTGCTCTCAAGATATACCATAAGCTTTAACTGGAAAATGGACACGTCAATAATTCTACTTTATTTAGAAGAGGTACAAACAGACAGGGACGGAATGTCAAAACTGCGGGTTTTCGTAAAGGGGGTTATTAACCCAGGCGATCTGTAGAAAGGAGAAAAAAAATATATTAGAACAAATCACTCTCATTCCAGGAACGTGACATCACGTTGAAACGAATGTGACAAAATGTCACGTTCCTTTGAACGTTGTGTCACATCTGTTTGAATGTAAATCAGCCATAAATTAGCTTACTCACATTGCAAAGAATGTGACACAATGTTCAAAGAAACGTGACATTTTGTCATATTCGTTTCAACGTGATGTCACGTTCCTGTAATGAGAGTGATGCCTGCGAGATGCTAACGCCTACAGCATATTCAACAGCATGCTAAGTGCTTCTGTCTGAGTCGAGGGGTTAGCTCATAGGGTCAAAACGTGAGTCCAGTACCTCTACCTCTGGCTGTGCCGGGACATCCTCCTCCGGGTCCCGCACCGGCTCGTTCTGGGCCTGCTAAAAACACAATTCAAAAGTTATTCCGCGGGCTGTACAGGGTGGCACCGCACCTCTGCCACTACGCCCGAGACGGGTTTGGGGCTTTAGTTCCTGGACTGTTAATCTGAGAGGAGTATAGTAAGTGAGGCTATTGTAGCTCAGAGCGAAGGCCTTCGCTGGGGACGAAACTAAAATCCGCTATGCTGCGCCACCGTCTGCAGCGGGAGGGACGGGCTGCCTGCTCTGCCTAGTGGCACGTGCTGCCTAGCACTCGGGCCGATACGGCTGACACTATTTTCGAAACAACGGCAAAGTGATTGCAGATTACTTTTCTGTCCGCTCGCTTGTAGGCGAGGGTCCAGGGCTACGGCGTATCGCAGCGCGCAGCAGGTAGTCGGCCTTGCGTCGCCAAATTGCAACATCGCCGATGATGCATTCTTTCTCAAACCAAATCAACTTTCCGGGTCAATGTGGAGTTTTGGCCTACCAATTTTTTTATCAAGAGGCCCTCACTAGGAGAGACTCCCTGTAAAATATTTTTGCAATCGGACCAATAGTTTGGGAGAAAATGACAAAAAACATTTTCACCCATTTTGTCTTCACCCAAGTCTTGATGAGACTTATCCGAAGCCGCAATGACTGTTTTTTAGTCGGTCGACCCGCTTTTTCCAAGAGCTTGATGTGGCCATCTCGTAAAAGCGGCCGATGTTGTTGAATTTCTCTGCCCTGATTCCAAAGCCTTCCCAGTGTGCAGTTGGCAACTAGAAGTTTGTTCAGGAATCTCACCTTTGGACTCACCTTCGCGCCCACACAAGGTAGAAATCTCCCCGAATGCACTACTGTTGGCATAGGAAGTTTACTTACGAATAATTAAGGTAGATGTACGCCAGACCGTGCCTAGTAATAGGAGTCGCTATGCTGCGCCAGTTACGACAATCCACGCCTGGCGTTTACACCTACCTTGGCCTGCGGCGCTCTCTGCTTGCCTTTGGCAAGCTGTCACAGAAATTGAGATGAGTATGCAATGCAATAGGGTCAGGGTGGGGAAAAACTGGACAGGGGAAGAACTGGACACCCCACATTTTACTTCAAATGCCGTATGTACTGGCCTCACTGCAAGGCCGGTGGTAAGTTTACTTGCCACAAATTTGGCAAGCCGTTTTGAATGCCAAAAATTGGTAAGCTTGGCTAGAAAATGCTCCCTAGCTTGCCAAAATTTGTCAAGCTTGGCCCGTAAATACTCCCCAGCTTGCCGAAATTTGGCAAGCTCATGATAATTGCTGACAAAAGCTTGCCAAATTTCGGCATTCAAAACGGCTTGCCAAACTGTCGTGTAATGAACCGCTGATGCCACGGAACAACTTTTGATAGTTGTTATTCCTGTGCCTACGGTATCTGAAGTAAAATATGGGGTGTCTAGTTCTTCCCCTGTCCAGTTCTTTCCCGCCCTGACCCTAAGTTAAGCATTTTGAGGTGAAGGTTTTAAGTAGAATGTATCTCATGTCCTGTCTAAAGCAGGCATAATTCATCTTGTCCTTTCAGCTGAATAATCATTTACTACGTATGTGTACAATTCCATTTAAGGACCTGGAATGTGTAACAAATCACCACCATACACAAATTTCAGGCAGACTTCAAATATGTACAAGGTAGGTTTAGGCCAGACCACGTCTTGTCGTAATAGGCTTCGCCATGCCTCGCGGCCTGTTCCCTCAATCCGCGCCTGGCGTATCTACCTTGGCCTACGGCGCTAGCCTCCCTTCGGCAGGCATTGGCTTGTCCATCGTCGGTTACTTCTTACTTGTTGCATGCTGCCCCTTCATTCTAGAAAGAGTTGTTTCATCTACAGATATCACGATATTGACCCTTGTACCTTTTTAACTTCTCGAGGCTAAGGGGCTCCCTTACACGGTGACGTGCCGCACAAAATCCTCAAACGGGATACCGGTATCCCGCTCCACTGCATTTACGACCACCAACATACTTTCTTTGAAACCTTCTTGACTCATTTTGGTTTGATAGTTCACTGTCACTCAACAATCAAACAAATGCGTTGACAACCACTCCATCGATTCCTCGATTGCAGGGGTGCCAACCACTGCATCGATTCATCGATTGCAGGAGTGCCAACCACTGCGGTCAGGTGGAATGGCTCCCTACAGAGAATATTGATAAGGGGGCTACGGAGGATTACCACAAGCTACAAGCTGTTACCAGAATTTTCCGTAGCCTTTTGCCACAGTGTTCGCTATCGCTCAGCCAATTACAGAACAGTCACTTTTACTCTGAATCTTGCCTTGAAATTTTCCTCATCCAAACCTTCAACACATTCTCACGCATGAGAGGACACCCATCTATAACATTCTCCTCTCCGATCTCTGAGAAATACATCAAAAGTAAATATAGTGGCCATGTTAAAGTAGTACATCAGTTACAAAAAAGAATTAAAAAGTTCCCCTTTTGATCCATATCGATGGAAAATCATGCGCTAAAGTCAGTGTTACCAAACAAAAATTGCTCCTTCCTGAACTCGTTTCTGAGAAAAAATGCACTCAAAGTTGGTAGTTTTTAACATTTGCCTTTTGTGGAATGGGTCCGAAAAACATACAAGGTAGGTTTACGCCAGACCGCGTCTTGTCGTAACAGGCTTCGCGATGTCTCGCGGCCTGTTCCTTCAATCCGCGCCTGGCGTACCTACCTTGGCCTGCGGCGCTAGCCTGCGGCAATGCTTGCCCATCATCAGTTACTTCTGATTTGTTGCATGCTGCGGGGCTCCGCCGACCAGACCCCCTCTTCACTCATTATAGAGTTGCTTCATCTACAAATTACACGACCTTGACCCTTGTAACTTTTTAACTTGTCAGGTTGGGGGGCTCCGCCCCCCAGACCCCCCTTTCATCGAGACAGGAGAGATCTGCCTGCAGAAAACTCGATTTTTCGCCATTTTTAGGTGTTTTTCGGCTATAAAAACTGAACCAGTTGAGCTGGGAAAGTGAAATTTTGCGTGTACCGAGCTAAGAACATACCTAATGCGCCTGCAAAATTTCAGCCGGATCGGCCGAGCCGTTCAGGAGGAGTAGTGTACACATACAGACAGACAAACAGACGGACAAACAGTCAGAAAAAGTTTTTCAACCCCACTGGAGTAACAGGCTTCGCTATCGCTCAGCCAACAATGTTTACTTTTAGCATATAAGGAGTAATTAGGCAAGAAAACCTTCAGTTAGATAAAACACAATGAATGCACAGCTGTGATGCACAGAATTACAAGGTAGGTTTACGCCGGACCGCGTCTTGTCGTAACAGGCTTCGCGATGTCTCGCTGCCTGTTCCTCCAATTCGCGCCTGGCGAACCTACCTTGGCCTGCACACTAAACTTCTTACGGATACATCCTATCTGTATTACGGACATTTTTGTGCAATTGCAATTACGGATAGATTTTGCTTGTAATACGGATGAAATCATTCGTATTACAAAGAGTTTTACGTCCGTAACATACAGACGAAAATATCCGTATGGTACGGACGTAAAACTCTTTGTAATACGGATGATTTCATCCGTATTACAAGCAAAACCTATCCGTAATTGCAATTGCACAAAAATGTCCGTAATACAGATAGGATGTATCCGTAAGAAGTTTAGTGTGTGCGGCGCTAGCCTGCCTTCGGCAGGCATTGGCTTGTCCGTCGGCGGTTACTTGTTGCATGCCCCGAGACCCCCCTTCATTCTAGATAGAGTTGCTTTATCTACAGATAACACGATCTTGACCCTGGTAACTTATTAACTCGTCGAGGCTGGGGAGCTCCGCCCCCCAGACCCCCCTACCTTCACGAGAGAAGTGATCAGCCTGCAAAAAACTCGATTTTTCGCCGTTTTTTAAGTGTTGATCGGCTACAAAACCTGAACCAGTTGAGCTAGGATAGTGAAGTTTCGCGTGTGCCGAGCAAAGAACATACCTAATAAGCCTGCAAAATCTCAGCCAGATCGGCCGAGCCGTTCAGGAGGAGTAGTGTAAATACACACACACACAGACATACAAAACTTTTCAACCGCACTGGAGTAACAGGCTTCGCTATCGCTCAGCCAAAAATCCTCCCACCAAAACGGGGGTTCCTCTGTCCATATGTGAGAACTATATAACAAACAATGTCCAAAAAATGCCCTCTTTTGGGTCAAAACGCGAGTTGACCGTTTTTATAGTTGAAATGGTCAAAACCAGGTAGGCTGAAATCAAAATTGCATTCAAAATAGAGTTTGGAGCTTTATCTTTAACTTGATGCGAAGCGCAGAGCATATCACGACAAATTTTAATTCCAAACATATTTGGCGGCAAACCCTAGCTGATGTACTACCTTACAACAGAATATTGACATCAAATGTATGGTTTTGTGTTAAAAAGAAGCTACACTTACTTTTCCGCCTCAATTGTTCTGCCTCTGATGCTACACAGTAAACTTCTTACGGATACATCCTATCTGTATTACGGACATTTTTGTGCAATTGCAATTACGGATAGATTTTGCTTGTAATACGGATGAAATCACCCATATTACAAAGAGTTTTACGTCCGTAACATACACACGAAAATATCCGTATGGTACGGACGTAAAACTCTTTGCAATACGGATGTTTTCATCCGTATTACAAGCAAAATCTATCCGTAATTGCAATTGCACAAAAATGTCCGTAATACAGATAGGACGTATCCGTAAGAAGTTTAGTGTGTAGCCGTTGGATGTTATACGCACACTAAACTTCTTACGGATACACCCTATCTGTATTACGGACATTTTTGTGCAATTGCAATTACGGATAGATTTTGCTTGTAATACGGATGAAATCATCCGTATTACAAAGAGTTTTACGTCCGTACCATACGGATATTTTCGTCTGTATGTTACGGACGTAAAACTCTTTGTAATACGGATGATTTCATTCGTATTACAAGCAAAATCTATCCGTAATTGCAATTGCACAAAAATGTCCGTAGTACAGATAGAATGTATCCGCAAGAAGTTTAGTGTGCGGGGGAATCACTGCTTCTGAAACAAGAGTCGGTATGAGTTCAAAGTTTCACTGCTCGAATTCATGAATTCATAATTCAACATATGCTATCCAGAGGGAAATGATGACAATCCCAGCTATCTACTTGAGCTAGTTGATCACAATAATCGAACCCTTCATAGGTTTACGAGATAACATTACGGGAGCATGCAATTTTTATGCCCCGTTTAAAAGTTGAAATAACCAGTGGTAAGAAACACGGCCTAGTGTTGGAATGACGCCCAGGATTGTTCAAATCAAACAAGAAGTATAATTTTGGCTGGGCAAAATATAACAAGTACCAAAAAAGTTGCAATAACTGCAAAATGTTTAAAGCAAAATAAAAATCTCTAGAACAGGAAGTGAAGCGTTGGTTTGATGCTCATAAGCCTTGTACGAGTTCGGAGAACTGTCTTGAGAAGAAATGAGTTCGAAACTTACGCAGTAACATGTCTCGTCGGAATGTAGAGCCAACGTCTTTCTACTCACCAGGGTGGAATTTCCTCACGTGTTTTGTAATATTTCCTCTAAAGGTGAATCCATCCCAGCAAACCGGGCAAACATATGATATGTAAGGCCTGAAACACATACGATAGGACAGAGTTAGGACAAATGACAAGGAGGCAAGATACCTGTCTCCCTCCAGGCCTGCCGAGCGATTCAGGAGATCGGTTTGACACCATCCTCCCGGGAGAATCAATGGGGATATGTAGGCCGGCAGCGGCGTGTCAGACCGCTCTGCGGCTCCATCGGCCCGGACACGCCGTCGCGACGCGCCGCCAGTCGTCAATAATGCCATTTGCCTAGAGAAAAACACAAGAAACAGTAGAGAAATCAAATTTGTAAACAAGGAAAAAGCCGAGGGGTGGTCAACTCTGAAATTTTTTGTAGGGGGAACATGTTTCAAAGTTACACTACAAGATCAAATGTGTGCTTAGTACACAGCTATGGGAGCGTACTTGGAAGCACACATCTATAGCTGTATGCTGGGACAAGCACACATCTGTATGTGTATGCTTGGACAAGTACACAGCTACAGGTGTATGCTTGGCAAGTACACATCTATAGGTGTATGCTTGGCCAAGCACACTTTAATCCCACCCATTTAAGGGCATACTCCTACAGCTGGGTGCTTGTCCTAGCATACATCTATAGATGTGTGCTTGTCCAAGCATACACTTATAGATGTGTACTTGCCAAGCATACACCTATAGATGTGTGCTTGCAAGTACGCTCCCACAGCTGTGTACTAAGCACACATTTGATCTTGTAGTGTACATGAAGGAAACATTAGAAATTCCGAGGAACATTCAGAATACCTTGGGAATATCAATGAACGTCTCGGAAACACGTAAGCGTAATAGAACGTAATAGGGAGTTGTCGGGTCACAATTTTTGAGAGTGATTTCCCCCTCGGGCGGGACCTTCCCTCCCTCCGCGCCAAGTTTTAAAGGCCCAAAGTTTTCCGCATTCTTCGCCCCAGGCAGACAGCCAGGCAGGCAGCCAGACAGACAGTGGCGGGTACCAAGGGTAATAGAAACCCAGTCGGCGCTGATTGCCCCCTGGCAGCCAGGACGCCACCAGGACGACGGGCAGCATCATGGTCTGCAAAGGTCGCCCCCCCCCCCCCACAAAGCGCTTTCAACTGCCAGTTGCCTTCCTTGACCCCCGACTCGCCCCCTCTAACCCCAATAAACCATCCTTCCAACCACCTTCCTCGAGACCCTTCGCCACTGAGACGCTACAACAGCGCTGTACTTACCATTTCGGCCGACGGCGGCGGCAGGGGTGGCGGCAGAGGCGTGGGCGTATGCGTTTTGCGCCGCGTCTACCTGCCCCTAATCCGGAAACAGACCGTTTGCGCCGTGCCGCTTGGGGGGCCGTCTTGAAACGATGTGATCCGGCGCAAAAGGGCAAGTTTCAGCCAGGGGCAAGGGGGTTGCCGACTGGGAGTGTGATGTATGAAGTCACGAAATAGAAGTCAAAATCAACAAAATGGGCAATTTTATTTCATCAATCAATTTCAAGAATCAATGGGGAAAATCAAAAATATCACATCACATATCAGTTTGGTCATAAAATATCGCATTCAGCAAAAATCATCACTCGTCCTCGCCTTCTCTAACATCTTTCTTCCTTAAAGTACGATTTAAATTGCCTACATAATGTAGGTAGTCGATTAGATCCATCTTGCCGCACTTGAATTCATGAAATGCCGCAACAGTTTTCTCTTTGACCAATTGGGATGTTGGGCGCTGTGTCTCCCATACACCAGCACGAATTGTTCTTTCAGCTAGGTAAGTTTCGACTTTTATCTGTCATGTAGATGTTGGACGAAGCCGTGCCGAGCGGGCCGAGAGGGGCAGTGCGGGGAAGGGACGGGAGCGGGCGCAAAACGACTCATTTGCTCTCCCTGCTTAGGGATCGGCCCGCGCGTCGGGGGCGTCGTCGCGCCCTTGGGCCCCCTTATCCACCGCCATCTCCAGCCAGTTGTCAATGATCCCATTAGCCTGGAGAAAAACACAAGAAACAGTAGAGAAATCAAATTTTTAAACAAGGAAAAAGCCGAGGGGGGTCAACTCTGAATTTTTTTGTACGAGGAACATGTTTCAAAGTAACATGAAGAGAACATGAAGGGAACATGGGAACCCTTCTGAACACCAGGAATATTAGAAATCCCAAGGAACATTCAGAATACCGGGAATATCTGGGCATATCAATGAACGTCTCGAAAACACTAAGAACACACAGACATTGAAGGGACCCTGGTGAAACTTTCAAGTAGGCTTTAAAATAATCCCAGAAATTTGAAACTTTGCTTACTTATTAGATTTATTTTGGTGAATTCCCAAAACAAAATTCAATCCAAAATGTTGAACGGTCTCTGAGGAAAATGCCACTAAAGTGTTTTTGAGAACGTTGAGGAAAAATCTTTCTGCCTCTTTCATTGGGGCGGAAAATCGAAAACGGAAACGCGAAAACGAAAACGCACTGATAAAAATTTTGTAGTAACTTAGCGACACATTTGTCGCTAATTTTTTTAACGACAAGATTTGTTGTGGAACGAATAGCTTGTTAAACCATAGTCGTACAGGAACTAAAGGATAATTTTACAACGACAAACTTGTAATAACACATCAACAGTCCACTTTCGAAAACAAGTCGTTGACCAACAACAAATGTTGTAAGTCATCAACAAGTATTGTAAGTCGAAAAAGATTGGCGAACAAAATTGATGAATTTTCATAATTCGCTTTAATTGAGCAGATAATTGCAAAAGATGTTGTCTCCACACAAATTGTATCATTAAGGGTGATAACAAGAATATTGTTCTTCAACGACAAATTGTCGCTGACATGAGTCAACGACATTTGTTTCGCTTTGGTTCATGATAAAATTCTAAGTTTTGGAACGACTAAATTTTCACTCATCTGATTGTTTCTGTACAACCATTTTTTAACAGTGGACCCTTCGGTCTGCCGGCACCGCGGCGCAGCACCGTGGCAAGCCGAGGGCGGGCACGGGCACGGCTCCCGAGCTGCGCTCGCGCTCCGCCCAGACGATTGCTGTCCGAACGAGCAATCCATCGGTGGGGTCACACGTTCGGTTCGAGTCCCATTTAGCGACTCTGGAGCTCGAAACGCGTCTAGAATTTTGGCCGCTCCACCGGTCTTCTACGGCCACGAAGAGAGCGCGGATCAACACCAAATTCAACAGACGGGCCAAAAGCTTACCTGTAAGGCGCGATAAAAAAGGCCACTCGGCGCGAGTTTGGTGATTTTTCTCTTGAGTGCCTTGCCTCTATTCCTGGGCTCTTGGTACCCCTCCAGCCGGCCTATCTCATTAAAAATGGTAACTAATTCAATGCTAAAGATATCGATGAACGTCCTGCTCCCGTCGTCCTGCAATAGAGTCTTCACTGCGTACACAACCAGCGGGACGATGAGGTCTTGGTTTATCTCTGCCGCGTTGGCTCTCTTTCCTTCCTTCATCGCGGTGGTGCTGTGGTGAGGTGACCCAGGTGACTGACTGACTGACTGACAGACAACGTCGAAGGCCCGCCGGCTCACCGGCGGCATTCGCTGGCTGCGTCCGAGTTGGCGTCCGCTCGCTTTCGAGACGGCCCCATTTTTTCTTGTGAACTTGTGCATATCTTTGACATGATAGCCCAGTGCGAGGGGGCAAAGGATTATAAGTTACGAGGTAAAGCTTTGAAGAGGAAGGTTACCAAGCTAAAACCAAGCGGAGACTTCTATAGAGTCTTTTGTAATGTTCTTGTTAGACTTGCAAGCTTTCCCAACCTCCTTAAAAAACATATGCTTACTCTCAAATCGAAGGGTGAATAATCTAATCAATGATCCGAATATTAGCACTAGATCACAGTAATGATTTATCCAATGCATTTTTGAGATCAAGAAGGCATAACCCATCTGTTTCTTCACCATAAGTGAGAAGGTCTGAATAATTGACTTCAGATATGGCAATTGTTTTAGAGCGATGCTTGGGGCACACACTGGTTCACAAACTTCCTTCAATAAGAGGAACAACTTCCAAATAGGATCGTCTTCATCCTGGATGAGATCTCCAATTGTGAGGGCAGCAGACGTAGAAGATTCTTGCCTCATCAGGCAATGCTCCCAAGGTGTCTTATCTGGAGACCATTCCCGTTGGCTCAGGGCAGGAAGGGGGCGTGGTTGGCGTGGTCTTGCAATTCTCACATGCATTCGCACTCAACTTGTCTAAACTCTTGAGGGGTGTGGGCAGGGCTCTTCAAAAACGGCGAAATAGGCCGGCCGCACTGGCCGAGCCCGGCCAGCGACAGGCAAACGACAGAGCGGCCGGCCTACGCAGGCCGCAGCGGCCTGGACCCCAGGCCCGTCGGCCAGCGTAGGCCGGCTGCCCAATAGCCAATAAGATTCACGGATGCGACCAAGGGGGCGCCCTCGTATCAAGTGGACAGGTGCGTCACTACCCTTCCGCGCGCAGGCGACTCACTGGGGGGGCCTGACGCTGGCCGAGCTCGGCCAGTGCGGCCGGCCTATTTTTCCGTTTTTTGAAGAGCCGCGGGTGTGGGGGCATCTCGGGTATCTGATCCTTTACATTTGAAAACTTCTGATCCGCTGATTCGAAGTTGGTAGATCTAACCATTTCTCCTCTATGATGAAATTTTTTAGGATGCTAGCAAGTAAAGTTTGCACAATTGTCCTGGGCTACACAAGGGGCTATGGCAGGTCCAGTGGACCTGGTCCACCCACATAACGTAAGTTTCTCAGAGTTTAAAGGTGAAGGGCGATATTTGACTCCTTTATAGTTAAGACCACAGAGCTTTTGAAAATCAGATTGTGGAACATGATTCTTTAAAACAGCGCGCATAGCTGGAGCACTCGACTAATGCCGTGCCAATTCTATGTCGGTGTTAAGTCTTTTGATAGTCTTTCCAATCTTTCTCAGCGACACATTTCGTTTCACAACCCACTTACCGAGGGCGCAAAAACTCGCGCAATCATGTGTACACGGCCCCCGAAATCACACGCGTATCATTGAGAATCACGCGAAATCAAACAATCCGAAATCAACCAAAATCGACCGAAATCAGGCAGAATCACATGAAACCAGGCAAAACCAGTCAGAAATCACTTCTTTCCGAACTCAATCGCACACAATCACGCTCAACATCACCTTGGTGCTTCGTGAAATAAGGCAGAATCAGCCATGAAATCAGTTAAAACAATGCGCAATTACACAGAATCACATACTATCACGCGCAATCAAGATAAAATTTTCAAATCAGACGAAATCACGCAAATTATTCAAAATCACAATCACGTGAATTACGCGAATCATTGCGTTTTCCGAATCATGTGTACACGAAAATACCGAGTTTTTGCCCCCTCGCCGGTTGATTTGTTGAAGCAAGATAATTAAAACTGAGAAGTTGAGTTGACGCAGCAATCCAATTCTAGTCAATAGGCATAAACAGCAAGAACTTTTGTATAGTGCATCAAGTACTGCTCCAAAATAACTTGCTATAATTATAGCATTAAATGCTGCAAAATACATTGATGTAAGCACGGACTAGTATGTAAACAGACTCTCCGTTATCTGTAGATCACAGAATAATTCTAGCTACAGTCTTGTCCGTCAACAGACTTTCCGTTATTCTCAGATAACAAACAAATTCTGGCTTACGGACCAGTGTGTTGAAAGACTAGTATGTCAACATACTCTCCGTTATCCCCAGATCACAGATAATTTCTGGCTTTGCTACACTGTGGCGTAAAATCACAGTAAATACTGTAGTGATTAGTACAGCTGTCACTGTAGTTAAGAGTACAGGATTTACTTTCCTTTTTTACAGGATCTACTAAACTTTGTACGGGATTTACTGTATCACAGGAGTGGAGTACGGAATATCCTGTACCAGGTACAGTAAATACTGAAGCCAGGCACTCTGTTATCCAGTTTGCGATACTTTCAACACAAAAACGTGCGATGATATCCGAAATGTGATTCCCAAGAACCATTGCTCCTGAGATGCAATGACTTCTGTATCGCAAAAAATTCTGCAATGGAAATCGGAATTATTGCAAAAAACTGCGATGATGACAACACTAAATCTGGAATCATTGCAGTTTTTTACAATGATCATTGCAAATCTCTGCGATACTGTAGCTCATCACACCTTTTTGCAATGATCATCACAGAAAAGTGCGATGAAATGTGTATTGCACAGAAAGTGCGTTCTGTATCGCAAGTGAAATAACAGTGGCACGGTAAATCCTGTGTTCTGAACTACAGCAAATCCCGGCTAAAAATGAACGGGATTCCCTGTGTCTTTTCGCACTGTGTCTCTAGTCTCTCCGTAGAACTATTTCTGTAAATTCTCCGTGATTTCCACAGACTTTCTGTACAGTTGTGCCGGTGTGTGAAGGCTGCCCGGTGGTGCTGCGAGACCAAGCGGTCGCGAGTAGAACGCTAGATCGTGTAGCAGCAGATAACTGTGGAAAATCGGCTGTTTTCCGAAATTCGCAATGCACTGCTCCCACTGCAAATTGAATGGGAAGACTTCGCGCAGACCTGAAAGTCTCGCTGAAATTCGGTCAGACAAAAAAGTCTCGCCACAAAACAGCGAGAGTTTTGTGTCTGACCGTCAACCAAAGGCCGTAATACACCGGACGGTTACGGCTGTGGTCAGACAAAAAGTCTTGCCATTTTGTGGTGAGACTCACTGTTATTCCACTTGCGATACAGACCTCACTTTCTGCGCGATACAAATTTTATCGCACTTTTCTGTGATGATCATTGCGAAAAGGTGTGATGAGCTAGAGTATCGCAGAAATTTGCAATTATTATTGCCAAAAACTGTAATGATTGCGGGTTTTGTGTTGTCATCATCGCAGGTTTTTGCAACAATTCCGATTTTCATTGCAGAAAGTTGCGATGATCATAGCAGAATTTTGTGCGCTTCAGAAGTCATTGCATCTCAGGAGCAATGATTCGTGGGAATCGCATTTTAGATATCATCGCACGTTTTTGTGTTGAAAGTATCGGAACTTGGATAACAGTGCTTTTATGTCTGACCGTCTTGTGGCGAGACTGAGACTTTTTTGTCTGACCAAATTTCGGCGAGACTTTGAGACTAAAACTGACTAAAACTTGGTGACTTATTTATGTCTCGCCTCTGCAGTGGCGATAAGTCTGACCTTCACTGAAACTCTCGGCGTGACTTCGTGGCGCTGCAGAGACGTGAATAATGTGTCACGCCAACAAACGGCATGACACAAAAGTCACGCCAAAAATCGGCGGGACTCGGAAATTCACGCCAATTTTTGGTGTGAATTTCTTGTCATGCCGCTTTTTGGCATGACTTGTCTTTTAAATCGCGTTGTCATTCACGCCAAATGGCGGCGTGACTCACATACCACGCCGTTTATCGGCGTGAATTTCGCGTCACGCCAATTTTTGGCGTGACTTTTTGTCACGCCAGTCTGACTAATACGATTTCAGTGTCAAGATTTGTAGTGCCGGGTGCGGCCATTTCAGAACAAGAATTTTGAAAAAGATTATTGTTTTCGGTTATTAGAGGGCTTTTGGGGGCGACAAGGGAAGGTTTGGTGCTGGAATGTTGCCCGAAGGCACTTGGAGTCCGACCGAGACGCGCGAGGGACGGCCAGGAAGGGCCGTGGCTGTGAGAGTGAGCGAAGCAAAAGAAAAGAAACAAACAAAAAAAGCAATTTTGAATTCAGAAGCGAAGCGCGACCTCTAAATTCTGTCCTGACACTGGTAGAACTGAAGCGTACTTCTACGCCTTTCTTCAAGCGTAGTAGAACTATGCTCGGCTTCAAGCGTAGTTCTCCATTTCGCCTCTCCCCCGCCTATCTAAATGCATGGGAGAATTTCTTCTCTATCCTTGACTTCAAGCGTAAAGTCTTCAAGCGTAGATGTATGCTTGAATGAAGCATACAACTACGCTTCAGTTTTACCAGTGAATGCCCGGGTCAAAAGAAATTTTTCCTTTCTAGCCATTTGGAACTTATTCTTAAAGTGCCCCGTGATCAAACAGAATGCCAGTTTGCGGCCATTTTCGGTGTGACAGCGCCTGAACAGTGAATACACTCAGATCAGTGGAGTTATCTTACTGGGGAGCGATGCGTTTCGTCTGCCAAGAAACAGTGACCCACGGCCCTGTGGGTTGGGTTGAAATCTCCTTTCAGGGTACAATGCGAGGAAAAGTGTGAACAGTACAACAAAAACGGTACAATAAAAGTACAACAGGGATTAATCCCTGTTGGTTGAAAGTATAGCGAAAGTACAACGAGAATTGTACAATCCACAACGAGGTCTTGACTACCCAGCACTCGTCATGCCGTTTCCATTGTACTTGGTACAGCAATTGTTGTACTTTGAAAGTGATAAAAAACTGATAAAAAATTGCCAGTAATTTGTGTGCTTTTGTTCTGGTATTTTTTGCAGTGTACATGGGTCAGTGCCATCCAAATTGCGTAACGACCGCCATTTATACTCTCACTGTGTGCGCAGTAATACAGCTGTCGGGGAAAGTTTTTTTTTTTTTTGACACAGCGCTAGGAACGAATAATTGCTTGTCATGCACGCGAGCGGAACAAAACGCGGCCCAACGATCTCTGCTAAATAGCGTCGCAAACAAACTTAGTTGACAGAGACCTTGCAGTGCGACTATAGGCCCTGCGATGCCCAATGGCTTGACGTCATGCGAGCGTCCACAGTGGAGTGGCCAGGGCAACCTGATGCTGCCAGCGCTTCTCCTGGGCACCGCCATGTACACCAGTTGTGTCCGTGCGGCATTTGCGGTACGCACTTAATGTCACGGAACGTTTTCTGTTCCACGAGTTATGCAATTTTAAGCACATCTGACGTTGATTCAATTGTGATCCCTACCGCCTGGCAGACACAAAATTGCATCACTATCAGGTGCTCTGTAAACAATTTGTTCCAAGTGTGAGACATGTCTGCAGTCTCACACTTGTAGAAGTGGGACATTTTGTTTCACGCTTATATGTGTGAGCCACGTTTGTCTCACGCTCGCAAGTGTGAGACACGGTTTGTCCTTCACTTGCAGGCGTGGGACCCGTGGCCCCGGGACCAAGTGTCTGACACTTGCAAGTGTGAGACTTCGTTGTCCCACACTTGCAAACGTGAGACAAGCGTGGGTCACACTTCTAAGCGTGAGACAAAATGTCCTACACCTACAAGTGTGAGACTGTCTCACACTTGGATTGGCAGTGTGTGCCTCTTTCCAAAGGACTCCTGGCACTATTGAACTAGGATGATTGAAATAGGTGGTTCCCAAGTGCCTGAAATTTTAGGTGAAACAAAAAAAGTATTTAAATTTAGACATTTCATTGATTGTTTTCGGCCACTTCCGCTTGTCCGATGGAAGATATCCTAGTTCAGAGTGACGGCCTTATGGAGATGAAACATTGGAAAAATTATGAGGCCAAAACAATTAACGGTCTGGCTTAAATCGTGCGCGCAACACCCAAAAATATTGCAATTGAGTAAAATGGCTTCAAAGTTTGGACGGGCTGACGCAGAATGACGAGTCTCCCCCCTTAGTGTCCCGCGGCCTAGTTGCGATTCTAGTTCAGAGTGACGGCCTTATGACGCAACGGGCAATTGAGTAAAATGGCTTCAAATATCGTAGCAGCCCCAAAAATATTGCAATTGCCGAATATGGCTTCAAAGTTTGGACGGGCAATTGACGCAGAATGACGAGTCTCCCCCCTTACTTACGGGAGCAAAAATCTTGTCTATAGACAATAAGTGTGAATGACCCAGCATCGTCTGCTTGCTACGATATTCGGCTTGCGATTCTAGGGGCCATACGTGGCTATCGTTCGTGAATTGGGATTTTGTCCAGAATGTGACAACGACGAAGATTTCAAAATAGAGGGCGCTTTACGTTCCAACCGTTCCAGCAAGGCAAACCTCTTCTTCAACGGCAACGTCACCGTGAAAAACGACATTTTTTCGCCAGGCGCAACCACAGTGAGTGCATTGAATGGGTCAGCAATTCATTCGGTTATGGCGATATTCTGTTGCCAAGAGGACATCAGGAACAAAATAATTGTTTGAATCACATATTGAGATCAAATTACACAAGATGAGAACTTTAAAAAGTGAGACTCATTGAACACAAATGCATACCAAGTTGTGCCGGAAACCGGGGTAACTTGAGACAGTTATGTTTTTTTTTTACATTTTTGAAGCTGCCACCAAGCTCGGCACATTCGGAAGTCAAAACTGTCCAAGCACTTTTTTTCATACTTGTTTGGAAAGACGATTAAGCGTTTGAACGGTGGTTTAGTACAAAGCAAGTCAGTTCTATGACGATACTGTAAATCCAAAGGCAATACTTTTAGAGCCGTTTATGGAGATACAATTATGCATCGCCAATGAACGGCCCCTCGGAAAAGTAGTATTGCCTTTAAAACGGTGATACACAAAAGTATCGCCAAAATTTGGCGATACACAAAAGTATCGTCAATTTGGCGATACTTTAGAGTATCGCCACGATTTGGCAATAATCGTTGATCAAATAAAGGAGACAAGTTCTTAGTTTAATGCCGTAGTTTTGGCGAAACCTTATAGTATCGCTGAAGGCAATAATTTTTCGTGAGGCCGTTCAATGGCGATACTCCACTGTATCGCCAGAAAATGTTCTTAAGTATCGCCTTTGCATTTGCAGTGGCTGATGTCCCCCTTGGCAGGGATGATACCCAAAACGAAACAATACCAGGGCCGTTACGTCAACAAATTGCATAAATCTGTAGCAGCTTCAACTAGAGGAACAGCTTTTCCTTGATGGTTTAAGTGTAACTTACCGAAGATTTGTTCCCATATGGACCAAGTCAAAATTCCGCTTCTCTGAATTTTGTTTTAGGCCCCAAAAGTAAAAATAACTCCGGGAAGCGGTTTGTGGACTTCACTCACCCACATGGCAACGAAACTCCGATACACACCCTCAGATTCTTATGATGAAAGGGCCATCGTAACATACGTTGAAATGAGAACATACGTACTACAATAAAATTCATGCATAATACGACGAAATTCATGCGTAATACGATGATATACATGCGTAATACGATGAAATTCATGCGTAATACGATGGAAAATTAAACATATTATGTATGTTCAAATTTATGCGTACCTTACGATGAAAAACCATCGTAATACGTATAAAAACTATCATAAGATGTTGAGTGTGCACTTAGCACACCAAATTAAAGCTTGTCCCCTGATTCTCGCTACTAGTAGTTTTATTAGGAACAAATTTAGGAACAAATTCTAATTGTTGTCGTAACAGCACTGGTATTGTTTCGTTTTGGATATCCTCCCTGTCCGTTACATATGCTTTTACACTCTCATTCCAGGAACGTGACATCACGTTCAAACGAATGTGACAAAATGTCACGTTCGTTTCGATGTGAATCAGCCATAAATTAGCTTATTCACATCGAAACGAACGTGACACAGTGCTGAAACGAACGTGACATTTTGTCACATTCGTTGGACGTGATGTCACGTTCCTGAAATGAAAGTGTAGTGGGAAATAAATTTTTAATTTTTAAATACAATTTTTGCCTCCCATTGACAGGTGACTATTGACGTCGCGAAGTGGGATACAGTGTCCGGTTGGAGAGAACACTTCTTGGTTATGCCGATTGGGGACCTTTGTAGTGCTATGCAGGACATTGGAAAAGATTTAGTTGAGGTCGTCGTGAAACACGTTAAAGGTTTCCCGCCAAAGTGTCCTGTACCAAACGTAAGTCCGACGCAATCAAGTTTTTTTTTGCGGGGGGGGGGGGGGGATTACACTCTGCGAAAAAACTACAGTGAATCCTGGTTATTTTTCTGCCGCGATTTACTGTACTCTGCAAACTACTGTAGTGTGTACATAGGACACTCTTATTGGCTGAGCGATAGCGAAGCCTGTTACTCCAGTGGGGTTGAAAAGTTTTTCATGTCTGTCTGTCTGTCTGTCTGTCTGTGTGCACTACTCCTCCTGAACGGTTTAGCCGATCTCGGAGAGATTTTGCACACTTCTTCGGTATGTCCTTGGCTCGGCACACGCGAAATGTCACCATCCTAGCTCGACTGGTTCAGTTTTTATAGCCGAAAAACACCTAAAAAACGGCGAAAAATAGAGCTTCCTGCAGAAAGATCACTTCCGGCTTGGAGAAAGGGGGGTCTGGGGGGCGGAGCCCCCCAGCCTCGACAAGTTAAAAAGTGACAAGGGTCAAGATCGTGTTATCTATAGATAAAACAACTCTTTTTAGAATGTAGGGGGGTGTGGGGGGCGGAGCGCCCCAGCATTCAACAAGTTAAAAAATAACCGACAATGGACAAGCCATTGCCTGCCGCAGGCAGGCTAGCGCCGCAGGCCAAGGTAGGTACGCAAGGCGTGGATTGGAGGAACAGGCAGCGAGACATCGCGAAGCCTGTTACGACAAGACGCGGTCTGGCGTAAACCTACCTTGTTCGAGCATACTTCCACTGAAAACCTATCGGCGTGACTTCGTGCCGCTGCAGGGGCGTGAATAAAGTCTCAAACCAACAAGCGGCATGACAGAAAAGTCACGCCAAAAATCAGCGTGACTCAAAGATTCACGCCGATTTTTGGCGTGAATTTCTTGTTTTTGTCACGCAATAATTTGGCCATGTGTCCGACCATTACGTTTTCAGTGTCGGAGTACACTCTTATTTACAGCATACTTGCTAGGCACACGATAAAATAGAGTGTGCCTAGCAAGTTCACGCTAAATAAGTGTGTACCTTTACCGTGTAAGTACACGCTAAAATACACTCGATTGGTCCTATCCAAAAGTATGGGCCAGTTTAAATGTACTTGCCAGGTACACTCTTATTTAACGTGTACATGCAATGTACACTCTACTTTAGCGTGTGTACTTGGAAGCATGCTCTCATAAGAGTGTACTGTGTACACACTTCAGTTTGCAGCGTAGTTCAGAATACAGGATTTAATGTACCTTGTGCAGGATTTCCCTTCTCCACCTCTGCACCACAGTAAATCCCGTAGAAGTACAGTAGATCCTGTTAAAAAAAGGACAGTAAATCCTGTACTCTGAACTACAGTGACAGCTGTACTAATAGTTACAGGATTTAGTTCTTTCGCACAGTGTACGGAAACAGGTGTTTTCGTAAAGGCATCACTGGATATTGTTGCAGACAATATATAATGTCACCAACACGCCGGCGCGAATCGGACAGCTCAGGCATTTCCCAGTCCTGCCCTACGGCAGATTTCGCGCACATGTGCTGAACTTCCACGCTAAGAGACCTGGTGTCAAGAGACCTCGAGGATGCACCAAAATTATCGCAGACGTGTCTCAAACATTTGCGAGGCCAACAACTTAGCATGCCCCTCCCCCTTTACACATGTTTTAGCACTGGCTTTACTCTGTGAGAATACACTACACTATTGACTGTACTTTTGTTAAGCTGGGGTACGCTTGAAAGTAGTAGAATTTTATCCAACTTACCAATTTTTAACCTGATTTTACTCCTGCTTTCTGACACTTGGGAAAAAACTAATTGACAACCTCCAAAAAAAACGCAGATTTTGTCCGAATTTCATTGGCTGAGCGATAGCGAAGCCTGTTACTCCATTGGGGTTGAAAAGTTTTTCCTGTCTGTCTGTCTGTCTGTCTGTGGTGTGTGTCTGTCCGCACTACTCCTCCTGAACGGCTCGGCCGATCTCGGTGAGATTTTGCACACTTTTTGGGCATGTCCTTGGCTCGGCACACGCGAAATTTCACTATCCTAGCTCAACTGGTTCAGTTTTTATAGCCGAAAAACACCTAAAAAACGGCGAAAAATCGAGTTTTCTGCAGGCAGATCACTGTTGTCTTGAAGAAGGGGGGTCTGGGGGGCGGAGCCCCCCAGCCCCGACAAGTTGAAAAGCTACAAGGGATCTAGAATAAACGGAGGTCTGGGGGGGCTCAAGTAACCGACGATGGACAAGCCATTAGGCTAGCGCCGCAGGCCAAGGTAGGTACGCCAGGCGCGGATTGGAGGAACAGGCAGCGAGACATCGCGAAGCCTGTTACGACAAGATGCGGTCTGGCGTAAACCTACCTTGTATACGAAACGTCAGTTTTTTGGGTGTATAGAATATTTTAATGAAAAGTTAAACCAAAGCGGAAACATACCCTTATCCCCGAAGCCGCACAATGATCCAGAAATGTCAAAACGAGTAAAAAAATTCCTGCGGTGGCCAGATTGGTAGAAAGTGGTTCTGAATTGTATCTTGTTAATTTAAAAAGGTATTTCAGGTTGGTATTGCGACAGTCAGAGCACAGTTTGTGGGTCAGGAACAAGTTACACCGGCAAAACTAAAGCGTAGTATTACCCTCTGTTTTCAAGCGTAATCAGGTTACGCTTGAAATCAAGCCTCATCCGGCAAGATTCCCCCTATCTAAATGCATGGGGGAATTTCCAGAGTATGCTTCATTTCAAGCGTAACTTTATGATTGACTCAATGATAGAATTACGCTTTAGTTTTACCAGTGTATTTACGATACTTAAGTGTAATCAAATAATTTTTCATTCAGCGGGCACTGGAAAGGCAGAAAGGCGCTTCATTTCGGCAATGTAGCTATACTGCGAGCTATACTGTGAAACTCGCGGCGCTCCGTGGTGACCAGAAGCAAATTTTCTAAGGAAGTAAATGCAGTGCTTTTTTTTTGGTTTTTTTTTTTTTTTTTTTTTTTTTTGGGGGGGGGGGGGCTACACTGTCAGACTGTTATTGACTTTTTGTCCTTTAAGATTATTTTACACAGCAATAAAAAGTACTATTTCCTCAATATTTATGTAGGATTTTGTACGTTATATTGACATAAAGTCAATTTGCTATTGAAAAAGAGGCAATACGCAATTGACTTAAAAGTTAGTCAATAATTGATGACAATCTAGTCTTTATAGTGAACAATATTGTACATGGTTACAAAGGAAATACTACATATTATTGCTGCTTAGAAAACTACGAAGCAAAGGACAAAATGTCAATAATGGAGAGAAAGAAGTCATTACGAGTCTGAGAGTGTACCGTTTTTGACCATATATTGAAGCTACTATTACTGCCCAAATTGATAGCTTGTTTTGCATTGGCTGATGAGGCAGTCAATGAGTGCATACAAGGTCCGGAAAAAATTGAAGACTGCTTTGACAAGGATAAGATCTGTGTTCATTATGGTCAATGTGACCGAAGGCCAAACTAATGGGCCCCTTTTGCGTATTTCATTTCTGGTTTCTACACATTTTTTCCGGCCAGGTTTTGACGTAATATATTTCATCGTTTTTACCCCATTACCGGTGGCGGGGACCCGATTTGCGGCACACTTTCGGAAATGTCTCGACCAGACCTACCGACAAGGCGAATAAAAATTTTCAGTCGGTCGTTCCCCTTTTTTGAAGATTAAGTAGGTTTGCTCGGAATTGGTCGATACCCCCCAAACGCACGATGATTTCAAAACATTCGTACGATACTTACGATAATTTCCAAAATCTCGCGATTATGCATACGTGCCAGTTTTGTGACAAGGATTTTACCCGCTCTGACTACTTGAGGAAGCGCTTCCTATTTGGTGAAGGGGTCCCAAACCAAGGCAATCCCTTAGCCATAAACAACATCTTGTCAGAGAGGCCCGCGGAATGGGGTCTATCAGCTGGTGATGTAAAGATGGACCTAAAGAAGGAGGCGAAGGTGTTCTACGCTCCTGAACAAGCAGGCGTCTGGGCTTACTTCGGTGACAACGGCTTCACTGAAGCCATACCACATGCAGAATCTGTAGTGCAGGTCAGCTTCCGTCTGAATGCTGACACACTCCAAGGACTTGCCCAGTTGCTTCGGTCCATGAGGGCTTCTGGAACATGGCTACAAATGAGAAGGCCGGAGAAGGTGGTTGAGTGTGGCAGTGACCTGGGCATGCAAGAGAAGAAGGATGCACAAGACAACACTGGTAAAACAAAGGCATAAAAATTACGCCCTTTAGGGCATAAATGCTCTTTTACGCCCTTGCAAGGGCCTAAATCGTTTTATGCCCTTGGGAAGGGCGTAAATGGTATGGGAATTTCAAGCAAAATTTTAATGCCCTTCCCAAAGGCATTAACGATTTATGCCCTTTAAGGGGCCCTTTAAGGGCATAATTTTTATACCTTTGTTTCACCAGTGAAGAGGGGGGACAAAACCCTTCAGAACAAACATCAAACACGAAATCCTTGACTGGGTCCTTCAGCGCACTGCTTGCAGACTCAGTTTCTGACGGTCAGCTCCTTCGTCTTGCCACTAGTTCTGAAAGGAGAGAAAGGTCGGAATCTTTTGAAATCTCTCCATTGAGGGCCAAGCTGGCCACTGTTACCATGGTGGAAGTATACAAGGTAACGGGAGAAGAGGAAAAGGTGGACCCTCCTCCCTTTCGGGTGTTGGAGGAAGAGGGAGTCCTCACCATTTGCCATCCTTCAGGTATCTACTTGGGGGAATGGTCTAATGAGGCGACAGTGGCACATCTAAACTCAACTCTGGCCGATGAGATGGCGACCCTTGCAAAAAGGAAAATATATGGGCACTATATGGACAAAATATATGGCCCAACATGTATTGGCGACATATGTGGAAAAGATAATTTAGCAAGATACTTTTCCGATATAAAAAATATGTGGCAAATATATAAATTTCATACATTGACCAAGATATAAAAAATATGTGGCAAATATATAAATCTCATACAGTGGAGTTGCTGTTGACAGACATAACTTTTGACCCACATAACTGTAAATCCACATAACTGGTGACAGAAATAACGGATATATTTCTGAAATAAAAAGCATTTATTATTTAAATTAAAATTATAATTGCTACAGACATAACATTTTACAGAAATAACCAAATCGCATATACATATAACTGTTGACAGACATAACATTTGACAGGCATAATATTTGATAGACATAACCGTCGACAGACATAACTTTTGACAGACATAACTTTCGACAGACATAAGGGGTGGTCGCGGCAGGGGTGCTGGGAATGTTCCGTCCGCTTCATCGAGTAGTGAAGGAAATGAAGATAGCAAGAGCTGCCCGAAGGATTCATGGATGAAGCTGAAATAACAGCACGGCGGACTCAGCAGCACGCGCTTCAACAGGCTGCGAATGCCGATGCAAGGGCAGCTGCTTCCAGTTCGGCAGAGGGGCAAGATGAGCAGTGCCGCCTCTGCTTTGACGGCCCTAGAAACCACGCTGCAGTGCCGTGCGGGCATCGCATCTGCTGCAACACCTGCGCGAGCCGGGCGGACGAGAGCGCCACGTGCCCACTGTGCAGGAAGGAAATTTTGATGATGATTGAAATTTTTGACTGAGTTTAATTGAGTTCTATTTCTTCTATTTCTCCTCTATTTAATTCAATTTTTTTATATATTTTTTAATTAAAAGTTTATTTCTGAATAAAGTTATGTGAATTTAAAGTTATGTGTGTTTACAGTTTTTAAACACAATTAATCCTCTTTTATGTCTGACACCAGTTATGTCTGTAGCCAGTTATGTCTGTCAACAATTATGTGGATAAACGGTTATGTGGATCTAAAGTTATGTCTGAAGCAGAACTCCCATACAGTGGCCAAGATATAAAAAATATGTGGGCAATACATAAACTTCATACATTTGCCAAGATATAAGAAATATTTATGGAATGTGTGGGCCAAATTTAAACATCCTTTCTTTCACCCCTGCTCTTCCAAGCAGGGGGCTCATTCCATTCAGTTCATGTGTCATAAGTAGTTAGGTGGGATGCACAGAATATAGAATATAAATGCATTCTTATGATTTATTAAACTTTCAAATTCAAATATTTGACTGTGCATACAAATACTCAACATATACCGATCACTAAAATAAAAATGCACAGCATACTAAATGATATCACATCTAATTTAAACAGATACTATACCAAAATGAGATCAAAATGAATATTAATCGAACTTTAACAGTGACTCCTGGCAGTAAAATTAGGAGATAAAGTATTAGGAACTCCTAATTAAAAGAGCACTTAGTTCAAATAAGATGTTTATCACAATAGTTTTTGACGATAAGCCTCCTACAACTGCAGAAACGTCAAAATAAAATGAATTAAAATAAGTTCATTGGAAGTGGGCAGACCTCTTCAGCAATAAATCCGAACATTAAATTCTTTCCTCCGATCCACAAAATATATTGCAGATGAAAAAGCCTCAGCAAGGCCACCATCTCCTTTGATCACACATTCAAAGAAAAAGAAAAAAAATATTCTAAAATGAGATCAAACTTACGATCTAATCTAATCGCAACACTGAAGTATTCACCAAACCAAAATGAGATAAAAGCTAACATCAATCCAACTGAAAACAACATCACAATACATTGTACCTCTAGTTACCAACTTCATAAACATAACTCAACATTATGAACTAAGAAATCATTGGGCAATAGGAAAAAATAGCACAAAAACTAACACAGGACAAAATCCGGGAAAACCGCACACAGTTTTCTTAAACTACGGATCTGGTAGTGTTCTGATGCTTCTTCCTAAACCTATGCTCACACAATAAATTTCGCATTCTTGTCTTGATGGTTGTGTCGTCCAACTCCTTCCACCTCTTCTGCTCCACCTTCTTTCTCTGACGTGCTCTGACATAATCTGCAACAAATGAATTCAAAACTTTAGATTTTAAGAATAATAGATTAATACTTTGAAATAAAATACTTATACTTACTGAAGATGGCATCAACACCTTGACTGTCGAGAGCCAGTCTTGTATCAGCTACTTCATTCAAACGCCCTTGCCCAAAAGCAATGTTGCCTCCCAGCGAACACTCGACTAATGCTTCATCACTAAAAATTGCTTTCATGAGTTGGCGCGCCATGGCACTAGCACTTGGGGCAGAGCATTTAATGTTCTCATACTCTTGCTTGTTAAGATAAACGCCTGTGTCTGGGAGGAGCTCTTGAACCTGCACAAAAGAAAGCACTCATAAAGAACCAGCACCACAATTTAAGAAAGAAAGTGTCATGTAGGCATGCACCGAAGTTACAGCAAAAGGGTCACAGAAAGTTCATAAAAAAAACTCACACATTCATCATAACTTGTTACTTGTTGCTTTCTTTCTTACCCATGATGTCAAAACAGTGTCAATTGCAGAACAATGCCTGACCTAACTTCCATTACCAGAGCTCTTTCCTAATTGAGCTGCAAAATAAAAATAGCATCCATAAGCAGAGCGTAAAATGAAAAATTACTGACCCTCTCACCCCACACCCACACCCACTGGTGTTGGTTGTTGTTGTTGTCCTTCTTCTACTCTCCTTCTTCTTCTTCTTCTTCTTCTTCTTCTCTCTCACCCACCCTGTTGGAGGGACTTCCAGAACAGCTGACTTCTGTGCTGTGCCATCCTCAGTCACTGTTCAGACTTCTTTCTTCAAATAGCTCCAACTTATCATGGCAACTCAATATTCTGTTGACCCCAACATCAACAGTGTAGTTCTTACTGTGCTGTTTCTGGAAGATGGCTGGCGGGTGAATGTTGTAGATTTTGAAGCTCAAACACGAGTTTATGTTGGGGGTGACACCCTGACCTTGAAGAGGGAGGACAATGATCAAGAGCAGCTTGCTGTGGTGCTGGGTGTTGGTGGTGAGTAAAATTTAAATCTACTCTATGCCCTTGAGTCTGTGGCCCTCTTTGTGAGATCACTGAGAATCCAAACGCTATGAGTATAGCGTCAATTGGTGCATGCAAAAGCATTGCACATGAAGTGCAATGCCTCCCTATTGAATTGCACGTAAGGTGCAATATGGCTGAGGCATTGCACGTATGGTGCGATATCTCAGCTGCATTGCACCATACGTGCTATACTCATAGCGTTTGGAATCTGGCACTGAAAGAGTGATAAGATAATATTATAAATAAGTCTGTGAGTAAAAATGTGCCCCTGTACTTTAGATTGAGCGTTATCTAGGAATGAAAAGAGCTTTCACAAATCTGTTAAGTTTAAGGAGCAGGGTAAACAGAGTTACAGAATCAAATCTACTCAATCTAATTTCCATTCCATGATAACGCTCAATTAAACACATCAGGTGCAAATTTCTTACTCGTAAACATATTTCTATTGTGGTTGCACCTAAACCATATCTCAGAAAATAATGTCATTTAATTCGCTTTTGCGCATTTGGATTCCCAACATTGATCAATGTTAATACCGATCATTCTTTGCAGGAACAGAAGCTGAAGCTGAAGAGCAGGCGAGAGTCTATGTTAGACGCCTGTGCAAGTGGCATGGACAACCCGAAGATCATATGGCAATTTTTGGCCATGACCTAGCGCAGAGCCAGCTTTTTAATGGCCAAGAGAGTGACTCTAGTAATTAATTCTTTTTTGAGAAGCGTTTTACCCTTTGAACTATAAGGCTTGGCTATGTGACTTTGATTTCACTCATGATAATTTGACTTTGTTGACTTTGTTCGTTAATTTTAATATAATTCTTATGCTAGTATCATGTATGATCTCAATAGTTTTTATACCTATTATTGAATACTAATAAGTTGTTACCGTATATTTTATTTTTGGACATTTTACTTTTAAATGTTCTGAGAGTGTTGGTCAATTACTAGTGCTACTATAACCATATCCTAATAAAATAATATTGATCCTTTACCAGTTTTTGCCTCAACCTCCTGCAGAAATTACCTGACTCAAATTTATTACTGGGAGATAATAGTTTACCAAACAGACAGTGACATGCCATCTAAATGCTTATAAATACAGATAAAAATTCTTAGAAATTCCCAACCCAAACGAGTAGTGTTCTACACTACACTTACAGACCATTTAGTCTTGAACATCAGAAGTTGAAAAGTTACTTGGAAAAGTCGGCAGGGCCTAAGCTGCTGCCTCATCCACCTCATCCCACGCCAGGGCGTGGGTGGTGGAGTGGGGTGGCGGTGGCGGTGGGGGGTGGCGGAGAGAAGAGAAGTGGCAGGGGCCGATAGGCAACCCAACGCACCCACATGTGTTGCAGGAGCGGCACTCAGGCGCCTAGAGCCCTACATTACCCCGTCGGGGATGTATGCTCTACAGGCGCGGTGTCAGATATTGACACATATACACTCTACCAAAAATGTCCTGTCAACGCCGTTAATTTATTACCAGTTTTCACTGAACGTTAATTCACAGCGTTTACTGTGATCTGCTCACGGGATTCACTGTGATCTTGTTCACGGTGTTCACTGTGATCTGGTTCACAGTAAACACTGTGAGTTTGACGCCGCTGAGCACCGAAGTGCTGCAAATCAGGCTCCAATTCACGGCGTTTACTGTGGTCAGATCACAGTGAACACTGTAACCGAGATCACAGTGAACGCCGTGAACTAGTTCACAGCAAACGCCGTGAATTACATAACAGCAAACATTGGTAATGAATTAACGGCGTTGACAGGACATTTTTGGTAGAGTGTATGTCCCGAAGATAATATTATATGGGAAAATATATGTCCAATATATTATCGGGCACCAAGATATAAGGGAGTATGGGGCGATTTGTAACAGATTTCGGAATTCTCTATACAAAATTAAGAACATTCTGCATATCGGTGTCATACTTGTGCCAGTTGAGCAGTCTGGCCCTTCATCTAGACTGTGCACCTCCATTGGATCAATCTGGAGACCGTAATCTTTGAAATCTAAGACGTTTCCCAAACCCTTGCATGCTGTTACGAATCGCCCCAGGATGGGGTGATTTGTAACAGCCATGGGGCTTAACATCCTACACATTACATGAAACATCGTCGGGAATGTTATCTCCTCCACCAGTTGTTCTTCGGGTGTCCTGCAGATGTCTAAAAATCTACATTACAAGCTGCCGTTGCCCGCCTTAGCATTAACTGATAGGCTATGTCAATCCTAACCTCACTTTTTTCAATTTTAGAGGAAAGCATAGAATAACTCGCTTTAAAATGCATTTCGAGCTGTGTAAATGTATTGGAATAAAACAGCAGATGATTCGAGAAATAATTCAAGCATTTAACAGCAAAAACTTCTTAAATTCTTGTTTTTATACGGGTCTGTTACGAATCACCCCAAATGCCTGTTACGCAAGAAATCCGTCCCTAACTATCACTGGACAAAGTAAAAGCAACTTATGCCACGTGTTTACATTGTAAAGGGGTCACGCTTCAAGGCCCCATGGTGATTCCCCCACTTCGATGGTGATTCATACCTGGGGAGCCTTAGACAGAAACTTCCTAGAACTCAAAATAAAAGATTTGCCTGTTTGCCCAAATTTCGGTGTACCCTATATTTCAGACGCCCTCCAAAACTATACCTGAGCACCGATCACATCCGCTTCGATTGTTCAAGGACCCTGTACTTGAAGCGAAAGAGGGGCCATACTCAGATTTTCCTCTGCTCCCTCCACTTAAATTAATAAACGCATTTGTTACGAATCGCCCCTGTTACAAATCGCCCCATACTCCCTTACATTTACTGCATAAGGGATAGGAAGCGTGTACATGGCATGTATGCACTAGTTAGTGCATGCTTGGTAGGCATGCGCTAGCTAGAGCGTGCTTGCAGGCATGCTCCAGTTAGAGCATACTATGAACACTCTTTGATTTGTAGAGTGTTTGAGGGTTTCAATGATGAACTTAGCAGTGAAGATTATGATTACTGAAACATAATCGATTAATCATGTGCACGAGATGAACCAATTTTGGGAAGGGTAAATAGAATAAAATTAAGATGTCCTTTAAATACAATTCAGGCACAGGTCGCACCTCCATTGAAACCAACGAGGGGGTATGCACTCGCGTAATAGTCGGTTCACTCTATCTGTAATAGCACGCGTAATAATACGCGTAATAGTCGCGTAATAGCTGAAATTGTCAAAATTTTATCAATTTTGGTGTGTTTTAGGCCGTTTTTAGCTAAATTCCGATTAATTTGTGGCGTAATAGAGCGTAATAGCGTAATAGTCGGTACACAGGTTCAGAGAGCGCACACCCCCTCGGAAACCAAAAATAAGAGCAGTAGGTCTCTTCGAGGGCATTGGTACTGGATTCCATATACTAAAACGAGAGCTGGGTTTAGATGTTGAAAAGTATTATGCAAGTGAAATAAATAAAGATGCCATTAGGGTGCACCTGCATAACTTCGGAGATGAAATAATCCACTTGGGTGACGTGAGGGATGTCACTTCAGCTGTCTTAGATGACATGGGGCGAGATACATCTACTCATTGGTGGTGAGTTGAATTTAAGTGCAGGTGGAGATGGGAAGTGGTTTAGTAAAGGAAGTTACATGTCCGTATGTCCCACAGGTTCCCCTTGTTCTGAATACAGCTTAGTTAATCATCGTCGCCTGAATTTTGATCGTAAGGCATCTCCCATGAGAGTCAGTTTCAATCAAAGAATACTTCCAAATAATAATATAAATTTTTTTTCTAGCAAGTGGCAGTGGTGTCCTATTTTTTGGATACGTAAGAATTTTGAGGCACTTCCTTGAAAAAAGTAAGAGGAGGGGTGAAACACCATTTTACTGGCTTGAGACTACCTGCAAAATGGAACTAAAGACACTGGAAATAATAAACAGGTTTGTTTAGTTATTACGCTTATTCTCCTGGAGATGCATTGATTAATCGTATCCTTTTTGCACCAAACACAGAACCCTAGGGTGCAAGCCAGTAGTAGTGTGTTCGTCTCAGTATACTCCTATGAAGAGAAAAAGGTAATTCCGTGGTTTGGCACGGAAAAGGTACGGACCTTCTGTACTGATTCTCTGTGGTCCCCATAAGGATCTCATGTAAACGGGTACAGAAAACATGTACAGAACCTCCGTCGTTGGCAAGGTACGGACAGTCCGGGTAAAAAATTGACCAGACATGTTCCGTGTAATTTCTGTACTTTTTTCTATCAGTGGGGGTCCCCGCCGGGACGGCCGGGCGGCGTCGCCGCGGTCGCGGGGTCGCCCACAAGGCCCGTTAACGGCCATCGTAGAGTCGCGTTAGTTCATGCACCGCTGCCTCAAGTGGCGCTGGTGGCAACATGGCGGGAGGGTGAAGGTGGCCAAGGTCTGCAAGGGGTTCCAGGAGGCCACCACGGTGCGCCCGCCGGGGCGGCGGCGTGCGCACAGCGGGCCAGAAGACCGGTGGAGGCGGCCAAAACTCTAGACGCGTTTTGAGCTCCAGAGTCGCTAAACAGAACTCGAACTGAACGTGTGACCCCACCAATGGATTCCCTGTTCGGAGAGGAATCCATTGGTGGGGTCACACGTTCGGTTCGAGTCCCATTTAGCGACTCTGGAGCTCAAAACGCGTCTAGAGTTTTGGCCGCCTCCACCGGTCTTCTGGCCCACTCTGGTGCGGCGCAGTAGCGGTCACGCCGGTCACGTCTCGCGTCCTTTCGGTCCGTCCAGTCACGATCCAGTCACGACAGCCAGCTGACAGCAGCAGACGACAGCAGAGCAGCGGTAGGGGAAGGGCGCAGGGCAGAAACAGGTACGAAAAGGGACTTAAGGCTTTGCCCAAAGAGAAGGTTTCAAGGTTTCAAATCAATCACTGGTTAAAGCTCGAGTCTTATTTGTAACAGATAAGTTAAAAACGCAGTTTCAAAGTCACCAAGGTTTATGAAAGGTTTGAAAATCCCTGGTGTGGCGGACGCGTCACGGGCTTTCTCCGACAGATTTCTCCATTTTACGTAACAGGTTAGCGAGCGTCTCCTTCATCAGAATGAATCTGTCGTAATAAAATAAGAGATAACACTAAGATTAACAGGCGGAGAGGATGACGTCATTTATTAAGCAAACACGGTAAAAACGGTACCTGGGTAATATTCTTTGTGGAATCAGAAAGGTCAAAAACACGACTGCCACCGATCCTGGTGAAACTTACATGGATGATTACCTACTTGACCCTTACTAAGAAGTGACATTTGGTTTGGGCCAAACATCTCCCGTTATCGAGATATCGAACGATATCGATTTCAGCCGATAACTCCGAAATCGCCTATAAAAACGCCTATATCTCGGAAACTGTTTGAGATAACTCAAATCCGGAAAAACGGTTGGAAAGGATAAAATTCTACACAAAATAAGATTTTCCCCAAATTTTTTTGAAAAAGTCAAGTTTTTGCTAAGTTTTACTCAAATATTGAAATTAGCGTCAAACTTTAGTCCGGCGATCAAACAAGGCACACTATAGCTCAAAAGATAGCTTAATACTTCCTACAAACAAATATACCAACCACAAAAAACATTTTTTTTCGTTTCCGAGATATCTTAATTCTCCTGAACCCCTGCAAGCGCCTGTAGGCCTGCCGAGCCGCTCGGCAGGTGCGTTCGGCGGGCTGCCTACCTAACTGGCTCACTGTCTGCCGGCTGCCTAGGCACGGCCTAGAGCACTGTAGGCACTGCCCCTCCCCTTAACACTAGAACCGCGGAGGGGGTCAATTTGACCCCTTTTAATTTTCGTCTTAAATTTATCTGACTTATTTTTTTCTTTTCGGATTTGGGGCTTTTTGACTTTTTATAAATACCAGAAAAGAACATTTGAGTGAAATTTCGGCGCTGTCGTGCCATTTTTGTGGGCGTAAAACAACAATATACCTAGAACCGCGGCAGGGGTCATTTTGACCCCTGTGTTGTTTGCACTCAGGAAGTTCGAATTTTGGCAATAAAAAAGCGTCACAAGCGTCAATTTTATTGGTGAATCATTTGGGAGTGCTATGGTCTGCCCTGGGAGACCTGACTTGGCCAACGGCATAGGCGACCCGCCGAGCAAACGCCTAAATGTATGCAAGATGCGTGTGTTCTGCGTAAGGTATCTGTAGAATAAAAAAATCTCATTCAACGAACGTTAATGAAAGCAGATGATACTCGTTAGGTTTTCTTCGAGGTAGTAGTTCGGGCTTTTTTATAACTGTGTATGAAATAAATAGATAGCCCAATAATATTCATGGACCTAAGCGAGCTGGCCAATGTCGGTGCGAGCCGAGCTGTGGCTTGCACATTGTTTGGACATTGTTGCTGTTCTGTGCGCGCTGTACCCGGGGACAGGGGATTGTTGGCCGGTGCCGCTCGCGCTGTACCCGCGAGGTATTGTCGATGTTTCGCGCAGACTGCCTGCCATGCGACACTCACGATCCCGCCCGGCAGCCACCACCCTAATATTATTGTATTATTGTTAGGATACCGCTTGGTTTCCGGACTCAGCAGTAAAAGCACGCTGACACCTCTAGGTGTCTAATAGTTTTAGATACATTTCAAGTGTAGGTTTCAAGGTATCATCTGGTAAAAAATCTACGTCACTTTGTACCCATCCCCACACTGAATAACAGGAAAAGTTGCGATATACATCGGCAACTTTGGCCCGTCCCGTACATTGAGGAATGTACTAATTTCGCCTATTTTTAATCCGGACGGGACCTGAACCTGAGTCTGGGGTCAAATTAGATGTTTTTATATCAGCATAAAATAGATCAGCACCCTCATACACATCAACAACAATGCAAAAACCCGAGTAAAAATAATGTTCTAAATGTACCCCACTAGGATTTGAACCCGGGTTCAAACCTCTCCGATTCGCTCGAAACTGGCACCATTGGTTTTGTCTCGTCGCCCCGATTCCAAAAATTTCCCTTCATGCTCTTCTAGCTGTATCCGTTGACGAAATCCTCCTCGACCTAAGGTAGACCATGATGCACCTGCAGCAGCGCCCCCGGGGCTCAGATCGGATTTGCTGTCAGCGGGCGGTTCTAAAGGGTCACCCAAGGAGGCTGCATATCAAATTTGGTCAAGATCGGACCATGGGAAGTCCTCAGACGGACGAACGATCGGACGGACGCACAGCATGGATCATACTCCGTCCCTCCGTCATTTTTTTAACAAAAAAATACACGGGACGGGCCAAAAATGGTAGTAAAGGAGCAAAACAGGTTATTCGTGCCATGCGGGTTGCCTACCTTTGGCCTTTTCAGGCCCTATATAATTCAAAATATCATTGTCGATCTCAGATACATCATTTTACATCGTTAAGGGCCCATAACATAAGCAAAATATAAAAAATGCGGGCAGAAAAAAGGGGGGTCAAAATGACCCCTTCCGCGGTTCTAGGTATACGAAAAAGTCAGCGGTTCTAGTGTTAAACCCCCCCTCCCCGCTCCCGGCCCCGAGGAGGCTTCCCTCCTTCCCTTACCCAGCTCTCCCTCCCTCCTCCCCCTCCCCATGCCAGTCCGAAATCCGCGATTGGGTCACGCTCTGCCAACTCAAGTGTGTGCCAGGCATGCACTTCTTGGTGCATGCCTGCAGGCACACACTTCCTGGTGCATGCCTGGCAGGCACACACTTCTTTTCTGCATGCCTGGCAGGCACACACTTCCTGGTGCATACCTCAGGCACACACCTGCCGCCGCTTATGCATGCATACAAGCAAGTGTGTGCCTGAGGCATGCACCAGGAAGTGTGTGCCTGCAGGCATGCACCAGGAAGTGTGTGCTTGCAGGCATGCACCAAGAAGTGCATGCCTGGCACACACTTGAGTTTGCAGAGCGGATTCGGTTCAAACTTTGTGGGTTCAAAAGATACCACTAGGACCTATCAACCCCAAAAGGAAAGTTGGCTAGCTCAAATAGAACCTGAGATATTTGCATTTTACTAAATATGACTAATTTAGCATAAAAATGTCGCTTTCTGATTTCTTTGCGGTTAAAGTTGTTCGCTTAGTTCTGGCTTATGTTCGAGCTGGAAGCCAGTCAATTCATCGACTGAGGGGGGTTCACCCACGATCAAAACATGATACTTCTGATGGGTGGTCGGCACTACAGGCAATTTCAGAGTGCTCCGCCGCTCCAGTCCCAGCCGCGTGTTGTTCGGTGCCAGTGAACTCAACCGCAACACGCAACCCAAAATCTTAAGGTTTTGCAGTCTATATACGCTGATGTCGTACAAAGACTCAAGCAAGCCTATGAGCGTAATGCTAAGGTTTATAACTTGAGGAGAAGAGAGGTGGAGTTCAAGGAAGGACAGAGAGTGTACCATAGAAATTTTGCCAAATCTGATGCTACTAATTATTTTACAAAGAAATTAGCTGATTAGTTTGTTAGGTCCTTTCACCATAAAAGCTAAATGTGGCAAGAGAGGCTATTTATTGGAAGACGCCGAAGGTAATGAGGATGGTCCTTATCATGTAAATGATTTGAAGTTTTCTCCTTGAGCTGGTGGCCTCAAGGCAAGCGAAGGGGGAGGTGTAACGGTTTCGTTACTATTTTTTTTCCTGTCTTTTTTGCTGAGCGAAGCGAAGCACCCTGTTTGGGATTTTGAATAGCTCATTTGTCCGACCCCCCCCCTGATACCTTTAGTTTACAAGAGGTATCTTCCTCTGTTTATTTTTACTATATTCATATGCGTATACATAGTCGAAGCTCCATAGTCCAAGCTCTATAGTTCAAGCTCTATAGTCCAAGCTCCATAGTCCAAACTCTATAGTCCAAGCTCCATAGTCCAAGCTCCATAGTCCAAGCTCCATAGTCTAAGCTCCATAGTCCATATTCTATAGTCCAAGCTCAATAGTCCAAGCTCCATAGTCGTACGCCAAGCTTCATAGGCCATTTAGTTTGAGAATAAGATCTGTCGCGAGTAGGGTATGATCTTTCGCGAGTAGAGGAAGATCTGTCACGAGCCCGTTAGGTTAGGTTAGGATTGGTTGGATCATTTAGTTTGAGAATAAGATCGGTCGAGAGTAGGGAAAGATCTGTCACGAGTAGAGAAAGATCTGTCACGAGCCCGTTAGGTTAGGTTAGGATTGGTTGGACCATTTAGTTTGAGAATAAGATCTGTCGAGAGTAGGGTAAGATCTGTCACGAGTAGAGTAAGATCTGTTACAAGCCCGTTAGGTTAGGTTAGGATTGGTTGGATCATTTAGTTTGAGAATAAGATCGGTCGAGAGTAGGGAAAGATCTGTCACGAGTAGAGAAAGATCTGTCACGAGCCCGTTAGGTTAGGTTAGGTTTGGTTGGACCATTTAGTTTGAGAATAAAATCTGTCGAGAGTAGGGTAAGATCTGTCACGAGTAGAGTAAGATCTGTCACGAGCCCGTTAGGTTAGGTTAGGATTGGTTGAAACATTTAGTTTTAGATTAATAAATAGCCTTCCGTCGATTCAAGGAGAAACCAACCATTGCCGAATCACAATCCTTTGCGCAAAAGCATACTTCCTGGCTATCACCCCCCAAAAAGAAAAGAGGCTCATTTTCAAAATAAACACATCCAAATTTACAACTGATGAAAATGCATTACCATCTCCAGCAGAATCCAGCTCAGCATCGAGGCCGAAGGCCTTCCCCTGGCTAGTAATTATTGCTGAGCGAAGCGAAGCACCCTGTTTGGGATTTTGAATAGCTCATTTGTCCGCCCCCCCCCCTGATACCTTTAGTTTACAAGAGGTATCTTCCTCTGTTTATTTTTACTATATTCATATGCGTATACATAGTCGAAGCTTCATAGTCCAAGCTCTATAGTCCAAGCTCTATAGTCCAAGCTCTATAGTCCAAGCTCCATAGTCCAAACTCTATAGTCCAAGCTCCATAGTCCAAGCTCCATAGTCCAAGCTCCATAGTCTAAGCTCCATAGTCCATATTCTATAGTCCAAGCTCAATAGTCCAAGCTCCATAGTCGAACGCCAAGCTTCATAGGCCATTTAGTTTGAGAATAAGATCTGTCGCGAGTAGGGTATGATCTTTCGCGAGTAGAGGAAGATCTGTCACGAGCCCGTTAGGTTAGGTTAGGATTGGTTGGATCATTTAATTTGAGAATAAGATCGGTCGAGAGTAGGGAAAGATCTGTCACGAGTAGAGAAAGATCTGTCACGAGCCCGTTAGGTTAGGTTAGGTTTGGTTGGACCATTTAGTTTGAGAATAAAATCTGTCGAGAGTAGGGTAAGATCTGTCACGAGTAGAGTAAGATCTGTCACGAGCCCGATAGGTTAGGTTAGGATTGGTTGGAACATTTAGTTTTAGATTATTAAATAGCCTTCCGTCGATTCAAGGAGAAACCAACCATTGCCGAATCACAATCCTTTGCGCGAAAGCATACTTCCTGGCTATCACCCCCCAAAAAGAAAAGAGGCTCATTTTCAAAATAAACACATCCAAATTTACTACTGATGAAAATGCATTTCCATCTCCAGCAGAATCCAGCTCAGCATCGAGGCCGAAGGCCTTCCCCTGGCTAGTTTTTTTCTGCCTTTGTTTTCTGTCATCTATCTTATTATTTACCCGTCTGCCTTGTTTTTCTATCCTTTTGTTTCTCTCCGTTCCCTTTCACCCTTTCCTTTGCTTTCAAATCCCGCCACTTGATCGGCGAACGGCGCCCGCGAAGTTTCCCATAGTGGTTTCAAACCCGACCGCCAGGGTGCGCCACGGTTCCCGCCTCGCGGCGCGGAGCGGCGGCGCACGGCACAGTGTTGCCAGACGTACCACCTTGGTGGTACATGTACCACTATTTCGAGCCCCGTACCACCACCGAGCGATTCCGTACCACCTTTTCCGGGAAAACACCGGATTAGGTCCGCCCGCAGGCAATTGGAACTTTTCGGGCGCCTGGGTCGGGTTGTCGTCCCCCAGAAGTCGAACATGTAATCCTTTGCCTGCGTTCGTGACCTATTCCAAGGAACGGGGCCCTGGTCGGACAGGTCGGGCGCGGGAAACTGAAAGTGCAGTGCCACTTTTGGGCCCCGCCCGAGGCACGCGCGCAACAAAACGGGCCTGCTGACTTCTTCAGAATTCTCAATTTGGCCAAATTCTAAATTCCCGATGTTTACGCCTAGCGTAATTTTTTAGCCCCCCCTTTCTTTCATCCATCGCAAATCGGTGAGTTTTCTTAGCCATCCGCGTTCTCCTAGTTCTGGACTGGCTTTTGATGTAATTATTTTGGTTCTCTCCGTAACGATTAGCTCACAAGCAACAAGTGTTGTAAGTCGGTAGGGTTATCGTGGCTCCATGACCGGGTTCGCATGTGTGATCGCAACTGTTCTGTAACAGGTTTTCTCCATCCGAGTATCTAGTCCAGTATCATGGCTGGCTAGGCACGACGTGATCCTCCCGGGATGCAATCCGGAACCGGCGCTCCGTGTTCGCCATCGTCATCTGGCCCCTCATGTGGACTAAGCCTGCTTGTCCCATGAGGTGAACGCGCCTGGAAACGAGAAGCCCTCCTCTCCGACATGGACTCTTGAAGTAAGGTGTTGTTGTGTCAGTGACCATGTATCCGCGTGCAACCACCGTTTAATTTTAACCCGCGAGCTACCCCGTTAATTTTATCCGCGTCCGAGTGTTGACTGTGTCAGCCATGGCACTTCTCATTGGCGACAGTATCTTTGCCAGACTCTTGGATTTGTACCCCGAAAGCTATTACCCCCTTAGCAAGGCCTTGTGTGTGCGAGGGGCGCGTGTTCAACAAATCAAACACTTGGTTAAGAGTTGTACTGACCTCCCAAGTTGTGCTGTACTGCTTGTGGGCATCAATGACTTGTTGTCTCCGAGCAGCTCCAGACAAAAAAAAAAACACTTGGCCGGGGACCCCCTCAGATCTGGCTCCCTCCCGGTTTTTTTGGTTCCTCTAGTGAATACGAATTGCCGAAACACAAATTGGGCCGGATCCAACACCGATTGGCTTTTTGGTAGAGGTCAAAAACCCCTAAAAATGGCTGTTTTTGAGGGTTTGGGGCTTTTTGGGATCCCGGAACCTGCTGGCCAAAAAATCTACCAAGGTGTCGTTTCCGAAAGAAAAAAGTGCGATCTTTCGAATGCCGGGTCGCGCGAGGCTCTACGACGTCGGGTTTGGACGCTACGGGCTCTCAAAGTTGCTGAATTTCACTATTTTTACTGAAGATTTGAGCGTATCAGGGCCGTTCGAAGCAGACCATCGGGGATTTCGCCCCTCTTTGGCTTAAATGGTGCCTACCCATAGGTTAACACCCCCACAAAATTTCAGCCATCTCAGGCAATTATTACAGGAACTGTGAGCAATTGAAGTTTTGGGTCATTTTACCACTAAACTTAGGTGGTTTTGGGTCCAGAAAAAATATTTTTTTCAACTATCTCTATTTGATCAGCACCTCTTGAAACGTATTTTTGACATGGTGCCTCAAAACATTTTTTTTGAGAATAAAGTTGAGAAACCTATTTCAGTTCTTGAGACTCAAGAACTCTCAAGAAGTCAAGAACTGAACTGAAGAGGTGCTGATCAAATAGAGATAGTTGAAAAAAATATTTTTTCTGGACCCAAAACCACCTAAGTTTAGTGGTAAAATGACCCAAAACTTCAATTGCTCACAGTTCCTGTAATAATTGCCTGAGATGGCTGAAATTTTGTGGGGGTGTTAACCTATGGGTAGGCACCATTTAAGCCAAAGAGGGGCGAAATCCCCGATGGTCTGCTTCGAACGGCCCTGATACGCTCAAATCTTCAGTAAAAATAGTGAAATTCAGCAACTTTGAGAGCCCGTAGCGTCCAAACCCGACGTCGTAGAGCCTCGCGCGACCCGGCATTCGAAAGATCGCACTTTTTTCTTTCGGAAACGACACCTTGGTAGATTTTTTGGCCAGCAGGTTCCGGGATCCCAAAAAGCCCCAAACCCTCAAAAACAGCCATTTTTAGGGGTTTTTGACCTCTACCAAAAAGCCAATCGGTGTTGGATCCGGCCCAATTTGTGTTTCGGCAATTCGTATTCACTAGAGGAACCAAAAAAACCGGGAGGGAGCCAGATCTGAGGGGGTCCCCGGCCAAGTGTTTTTTTTTGTCTGGAGCTGCTCATAAGGTTCTCCTGTCGCCGTCTGGACTCCACCATGCCATGAAATTGACTGCGCTCCTCAAGTGTCTCCGGATGTCTGGAGCAAAATGAGCAATGTATGAATTATCTGCTTGATGAGACATCGATGAGTCACCCCAATAGTGGGGGTTATGGTTGGTGGTTGGACATCGATGTGGCAATCCTACTATTGAAATCCTACAGGACACCTTACGTAGAGATGCTGTTAACCCAGCAACAAACCGTCGCTTCTTCGATCCAACCCTCTTGGAGAGGGGTTTTCTGTGGCCACAGAAGAACGTCATTACTATGACTCCAGTCAGCAACCAGGTGGCAGACGCGGAACGTGTTCTGCGGCTGAGGGAGATGTTCAAAGATGATGTTCTAGAACATGACTTCTTTAACGCACCACAGACCCAATTGTAAGTGCACCTAATTACCATCTTTTTTTGCTTCTGATTTGGCGATGCACATTTCTTTTATGGCTTTTAAGTAACCCCTGGTTGTTTTGTTGTTTTTGCCTTTTTAGGGAGTCCGTTTACGAGGCCACTGGTGTTGAGGGAGTCCTGGATTCTTTCTTTCGCATGGCTCGTTCTAAACAACAGAAGTTGCTCTATGCTGTCAACATCGACTTGGAGGGCGAGCTCAAAACAACACCGCAGCTCAGCATGCGTGACATGCGGTCTTTCATGTCCCACCTGCCCGGTGAACCTTGTGCTGGCATCACACATCCAGCAGCATTCATCGGGCAAGAGGGAACCTCCTTCAACCCCCACATTGAGGACTGTGCCTTCCAGGCCGTCAACCGCCATATTGCTGGGGCTCCCAAAATGTGGTAAGTACTCCACTCTTTTGATTTAATTTTTTTTTTTTAAAGGAGCATCTTGAAATGGTGACTCTTTGATTTATTTTTTTTTGCATGCATTGTATGTTGTGTTGTAACATCAATTTCTGTCTGTTTTAAGTTTCATGATCCCTCCCAGGTTTTTCAGTGCATTTGTCCTGCTTCTTCCTAAATTGGGCGTTGTCACCAATGACAAATTTTGCACATCGCTGTTGAACCACAATTATATCTTTTTGGATCCGAGAACCGTTGTTGAATATGGCATCCCAGTCTTCACGGTATGTCGCTCTTAACTGTGCCCCCCCTTTTTTTCAAAACAATTGTTGCTTTGTGCTCTTGTTTGTCTGAAATGACAAATTTCATTATATACCTCTATTTTCTTTGAATCAGGTGGTTCAGAAGCCAGGTGATGTACTTTACCTTCTTCCACACACCATCCACTGGGGAATCAACCTGGGGCTGAACCTCAATGAGAGCGTAAACATTGCATCGGCATCCTGGGCCAAGTCGGGCATGATCGCTCCAAGGCGCTGCCCTTGTTTGATGTGAGTGGAGTTTATTTTTCTTTTCATAATCTCCTTTTTTTAAATTTTTTTACTCTGTTGAGTTTCCATTACTGACTGTGTTATTGTTTTTTTTTTCTTTTAGTGATGATGAGGATCCACTTGACCTGGTGCCCATCCTCAGGGCAATTGGTGTGGAGAGGTCGATCATTTCCAATTACATGAAGCAAGGGGTCGCCGATGTGATGCAATCTGTCGAGGTTCTTCATCCCAGCAACGGCGTCCCCTTTGCCACCACCATCTACATAGAGCACCTGTTGGGCCCCACATATCGAGACACGGAGGTAAGCGCTCAGCATTCAATTTTTTTCCAATATACATATCATTGACCTAACCTTTGTAAACTGTACTTGACTTTGAATTATGTTTTTAAGTCGTTGCTAACGTGGAACTTGTTTCACAATTTATTTGACAGGTTCGCAAGATTTTGCAAGTGACCCCTGTCCAAGACGACGCAGAAGAAGAGGAGCCTGGACAGTTCTGAAGAGGCTACGAGGACGTAATTGACCTCGCAGAAGAGGAAGAGGGACCAGCCCACCCAGCAGCTGGTGCTCCTGTTGGCGACACCACACTCATCTGCCCCAAGCCAGGCTGTGGTACCTCCTACAAGGGAGGCTCTGTGAAGAGGCTGAAACACCACGTCATCAAGCAGCACTCAGACGACCCAGCCTTCGCACATTACAACGAAGCCATCGATGTCATGCACCCACCCCGCACCAAGCTTCCTAAAGTGGAGTGTCCTCTGTGTGGCAAACCTGTCGCAGGGCAATTATCCCGGCACCAAAATTCAACCTATAAGGCAGCCTATAAGGCAGGTTAGGTTATGGTACTCTGTTTTCAGAGGTTCGTTGTTCCGTGCACCAGCTCACCGACACGATTGCAGGTAAGACAAGATTTGCCTTTTTACAGCCATGCCTCCAAAACACTGAGAACAACTCTTAAAATAGTGCAAGTTAACAGCAGACGAGGTTCTTTTGGCTCAAACTAGTCTTCTGCTTTCAGCACAGAGGAGGAAGTGGACTGGATTTTCCATGACTGGTGGGACACGTCACCGTCACACCAACTTAGCGACCCTAGAACATCTAAAAGAGCAGGCAGTTAATTGAAAGGTGGTAAAAAATTAACAGAAATCGCGTCAATTTGGCTTTTACAAGATTAAAACAACATTTGAAAGTCAACAGAGCTGCAATTAAGAGATTATTGTGGCGACAAAGTTCACTTTTACCATTGCAAAGGTTGCCAAGAGCAGCTCCAGACAAAAAAAAAACACTTGGCCGGGGACCCCCTCAGATCTGGCTCCCTCCCGGTTTTTTTGGTTCCTCTAGTGAATACGAATTGCCGAAACACAAATTGGGCCGGATCCAACACCGATTGGCTTTTTGGTAGAGGTCAAAAACCCCTAAAAATGGCTGATTTTGAGGGTTTGGGGCTTTTTGGGATCCCGGAACCTGCTGGCCAAAAAATCTACCAAGGTGTCGTTTCCGAAAGAAAAAAGTGCGATCTTTCGAATGCCGGGTCGCGCGAGGCTCTACGACGTCGGGTTTGGACGCTACGGGCTCTCAAAGTTGCTGAATTTCACTATTTTTACTGGAGATTTGAGCGTATCAGGGCCGTTCGAAGCAGACCATCGGGGATTTCGCTCCTCTTTGGCTTAAATGGTGCCTACCCATAGGTAAACACCCCCACAAAATTTCAGCCATCTCAGGCAATTATTTCAGAAACTGTGAGCAATTGAAGTTTTGGGTCATTTTACCACTAAACTTAGGTGGTTTTGGGTCCAGAAAAAATATTTTTTTCAACTATCTCTATTTGATCAGCACCTCTTCAGTTCAGTTCTTGACTTCTTGAGAGTTCTTGAGTCTCAAGAACTGAAATAGGTTTCTCAACTTTATTCTCAAAAAAAATGTTTTGAGGCACCATGTTAAAAATACGTTTCAAGAGGTGCTGATCAAATAGAGATAGTTGAAAAAAATATTTTTTCTGGACCCAAAACCACCTAAGTTTAGTGGTAAAATGACCCAAAACTTCAATTGCTCACAGTTCCTGTAATAATTGCCTGAGATGGCTGAAATTTTGTGGGGGTGTTAACCTATGGGTAGGCACCATTTAAGGGGGCAGTCTCGTCCCGAAACCCCGTTTTTGGCCATTTTCAACCTTAAAATTTTCAACAAAATTGAGTTCTGGGAGAAAAGGGGGTATTACCAATCAAAAGAGCAATCTTTAAGCAACATTTTCAAAAAAAAATTTTTTGTTTTATTTCACAAGTAATGGGTTTTACAGTGTACTTGCTAAACCTCGACAAAATTACAAAATTTCAGAGCGCGACACTTTTTGGCAAAACTAATCAACTTTTTTCCAATCCGTCGCTTGCAAATGAAAGAGCATAAAATTTTCATTATTTTAACCTACAAGTATAAAGATTGAACAATTCAAACATATTGAAAAATAATTCTTAACTTACATTAAAATTTAATGCTATTTTTCAAAAACAAAATGTGTTTCGCCCAAAAACCAAATGGTTAAAAAAAAAAGGGTGGGTTAAATAAAGTTTAAATTATAGGAAACCCCAAAAATTAAGGATTATTAATTTTTTGGGAAATTCCCCGTTAAAAAATTTTAAAAAAAAAACGCCCAAAATTGAAAAAAGTTTTTTCCGATCACGCTAAAATAAAAAAAGACTAACCCCCTCCGGTTTGGAAACATTTCCATTTTTTTTTTTTCTTCCCTTCCCTTTTTGGGAACCCTTTTTTCATTGGGCCCCTGATGTTAGTAACCAATTTCTTCCTTGTCCCACTTATGAAATCCGCTTTCCCCCTTTGTTAAAGGCCTTTTACTTTTCCCCGGACCATCATTAAAAATTTTTTGCCGCGTCGCTACACCTTTTTCCCAAAAATTTTTTTGTTTTTACATCCCCAAAATTTTGGAGCCTTGGTTTTAAGGCCCCCCAAATTTTCCTTCAACAGTTGGGGTTTGGGTAAAATCTTAAAAAATTTTTCTTGCAAGCTTCCATGACAACAAGAGGTACCCCTACTTTGTGCTTGTAGTTTCTTACTGTTTTGGCAGAAACAGCTTTTTGGTAGGTGCACCAAGAGTCGGGCCCTTTCGGACAAACGGGTGAGCGGGCTTCTGATCGGTGGATGACATGTGGTGGTAAGTTGCCCACACTTTTGTGCACATTTCTTCCACTGTGTTAGATGATCTGATGGCAATTCCATAGTAAACAGATATCGGGTCAATGACTTTGTCAGTCAGACGGCCTCTTCCACCAATTACTTTTCCATCTTTAAGTTTTGTAGATTTCAAATCTTTTTTGAGTTTCCTTGCCGGGCCCCATTCTCTTTTGAACATGTGCAGTGCATTCCACCTTCTCTATTTCTTCATCATAGGGCTTGTCATCAGAAAAAGCTTTGAAGGTTTTGGCATCACCATCACCAAAATATTTTGTGTAACGAATGCCTCTGTCTTCTTCAGATCTTCCGAAAAACTGCAGCATTCCATCCACCTCCATTTTTCCGGATGACCCCTCATGGTTCTTCGTGCACTTTGGCTGGTGATTTTCCAACCACACTTCGTATTCTGGGCCCTCCTTTTTCCCCTTTATGCATCACAAATTTTGCACACAAGGGGTAGGACAAAAAAGTCAAGAACTTTTCCAGTAATCAGTCCAATGAGAGTCACAACACCAAACAAAGAACTAAATCCACGTTTCTGCCAAATACCATCACCACTTGCTGTCACATTTTTGCTTCCTGTAGCTTTGTTTCTTCTTGAGCTCTCGATTCATAGACTCCTCAGCCACTTTCTGGGTAGCTTTCTGAATTTCAGTCACTGCACGGTCAAAAATTGAATTGGCAACTGGCTGAGGGAAATCCATGAGCGCGCAAAATTCCTTGTACGGTCCATATCCTAAACCCATGCTCTTGAATGCATAGACCGAACGACGGTTTACTTCAGCAAAATTTGATGAGATCATTGCACTGTTTCTAAACTCAATAATTCTTAAACAAACCCAAAAATTTTAAATGAAAAATGCTACTAAAACCACACTGTGACACTTCTTCAAATTTCATAGATGCATAACAAACACGACACACCATTTCACTTTCAATCTCTTGGAAGAGTAAATCACTGTCAAAAATTCTAAAGCCACTCCAGTTCTTGCGATGTTCTTGAACAACTGGGTCAGCGCTGCGACGCAGCTTGTTTGATGAAGCAGACGACGGACGGTCGGGCTGCTCGCTTGTGCTTGGAGTCGCAGTAGATGTTGTTGGTGTAGGAGCTGTTGTTGTTGTTGTTGTTGTTGGCGTTGCCGGTGTTGTTGTTGGCGTCTCTGCAGCTCGAGCTCCTCTCCTGGTTCGCCTGGCAACAGGCTGATTCGCCCTCGCTGCTTCCTGTAACAATGTACAACACAAAAAATTATAATCTGCCATTCATCCGAGGAACAAGATGCACTTCAAGCAAACACAACTAACCTCAGCGAGGCGTGCAGCTGCGGCTTCTGCCTCACGCCGGGCTGCCTCCTCCTGGGCTCTCGTGAAACGATTCCCACTGAATTGCTTCTTCTTGAAAACATGAGCAAAACGCTTGCCGGACTGACGCTTTCTCGGAGTGTCACCGTCACCGTCATCCATGATTCCTGCTGAAGTTTGCTTCAATAGCTGCCAAAGTTTCTGTCAGATTTGTTGTGCAACTACAGCGGCACCTTGTTGATACCAGGACCAGCTGATTCCGTCACTTTTCTTCTTCTTCTTGAGATGGCTAAGAGGCCCACTTTGCTCGCGGCCAGCGGTACGGGAGTGGGCCGAAGGGGTGAGGCGGTAGGAGGGGGAGGGGAAGCGGTGAGGGGAGGCAGCCTGTTACCCCCACCACCACTCGCCCGACTGGCCCGAGAGGGCCACCCCGACTGCCGAGACCCGAGCCCTGGCCGTCCCTACCCCCTCCACAACCTCCCTGCCCAGCGCGGCGCGCGATTCAAACGTGCCGTCAGCCAGGATTGAAATTGAAGGCCGCCCGAAGGGAAAAAAGCGGAAAAAGAGCATTTTGGGTGATTTTACCAAAATGCAGTGTTTGAAAAAAAGTGAAAAATGGGCACGAACGGTTTCGAATATCGAAAAATGAGTACCATATTCTTGTTCCCAAGGGTCCAAACCATTTTATAAGCCAATAAAAAAAAATTCGAAAATTTGGACCCCCGGGACGAGACTGCCCCCTTAAGCCAAAGAGGGGCGAAATCCCCGATGGTCTGCTTCGAACGGCCCTGATACGCTCAAATCTTCAGTAAAAATAGTGAAATTCAGCAACTTTGAGAGCCCGTAGCGTCCAAACCCGACGTCGTAGAGCCTCGCGCGACCCGGCATTCGAAAGATCGCACTTTTTTCTTTCGGAAACGGCACCTTGGTAGATTTTTTGGCCAGCAGGTTCCGGGATCCCAAAAAGCCCCAAACCCTCAAAAACAGCCATTTTTAGGGGTTTTTGACCTCTACCAAAAAGCCAATCGGTGTTGGATCCGGCCCAATTTGTGTTTCGGCAATTCGTATTCACTAGAGGAACCAAAAAAAACGGGAGGGAGCCAGATCTGAGGGGGTCCCCGGCCAAGTGTTTTTTTTTGTCTGGAGCTGCTCCAAGCTTTAGTGCTTGTCAATTGTTCCGAGAATTTTGATTTCTGGGTGGGGGGAAAGAGGCTAGGCAGCAGGTGTTCTTGTCACTGTTTTGTGTCGAGTGTGACGATTGGTTGCAGTGATGCCAAGAAAAATGTCCAAGAAGCAGAGAGAAAAGCCGGAGCTAGTTTTGCCGTAAGTACACAGATAAGCTACGCGGCGAAAAGGGGCGAAGGTGGCGACCGGCACGGCACACTGTACATTCGCTCGGACCTGAGGCAGCGGCGACCCTTTGCTACCCTATGCCAGCCTTTTCTTGGTGCCATCGTGAGTGGCAGACAGCCTCCAAACAACGAGCGAAACAAAGGGTCGAGCGAATGCACAGTAAGTGATGCAACACGGCTAAGGGCTGAATGAAGTCACCCCTCTGGCGTCTCCACGTTGTACAGGAGCCTCCCTTGAATTTCTGCTATTCCCCCCTGTCATTTAATTCATTCGGAGCTGTTTACATCATAGTCATTTCCAGGTGACACCTGGTTCATGCCGGCTGTCTTTGAATTTTAATCTAAGTGCTTAGTGCTGACGCACGCCGTGTGTGTTTCAGGTGGTTCGCCTTTCCGGAGGGGCGCTGAGGGAAGGGGATGCTGTCGGCTCCGCGGACCCGTTGGCGGGCCTGCGCTTCAACATGGAGTGGTTGAAGAACACTCGGAAGAAAAAGCGCCTGCAGCACTGTACAACTTAACTTGAACCATCTTGAACTGCACCATTGAACATTTTTCTTTCATTGAAGTGTATAATTGGTCTCTGTGAGTCGACACGTCTATTCATGGTTAGGTTAGGTTCGCTTCCTCATAATACTTCCATTGAAAATTGCACTGCTGCTTGTAATAGTTGGTTTCTTCGCCTTGGCGGCAATGGTGGTGTGGCGCCGGCCGGAGGATGCGGCGACGGTGCTGGCCAGGGTGGCCGACATCGTCCTGGGTAAGTGAATGCGGCTGCGGCGGCACGAAAGGCTCCACCAAACCTCATCGCATAGTGGCATCAGAATTCTTAGAGTTCCTCAGGAAGTGTGGGCCGCAAGTGATTCTTGTGGGTCACAATCTTGTGAGGTATGATGCGCCCAGGATTCTCCGTTAAGTCCTAAGGTGGTAGCGTCCCCCCTAGTCCCTCCAACCCGCACGAGGTGGTGACTGTCATGGCGACGGGGGGGAGGGGCGGGGGAGCGGCCGACGCTGCTACGTCGCTTGCCATGCTTGCCAGCGGCATATGTAAATTTTGTTTGTTTTCAAAATACAACAGTTACATGCAAATTAGTGACATTAACCATAGGGTTACCTTTGGGATTGATCCAGCGGCCAGAGGAGGGAGTGACCATCCTCACTAAGGTGGCTGAGGTTCTCACGGGTCAGTGAATGCGGCTGCGGCGGCGCGAAACGCGAAAAGGGTGGAGTGGTATTTTTGTAACTGGTTGGCAAAGAAGGTTGCCGACCGAAGGCTTGCTGGTGCCAAAGGGCATGGTTGATGAGAGCAAATGTTCGCAACTCAACTCATCACTCCATTAAAGTTGAGAAGTCGTTGTTGTTCAACTTTTTTCACATATCGTCCCACTGTGCGGCGTCCCCTCGTCACCTATGGTAATAGATGTTTTGAACGTCCCTGCTGTGGCGGACGCGCCACGGGCTTTCTCCGAGAGCTTCTCAATTTTCTGCAATTGGTCAGTGACTGATTTTTTGCAGTGTGGTTTTTCAACTTTTTCTCAGAAATTTAAAACATAGTGGGCATTGGAGTTTAAGTGACTCGGTTCTTGGGGACTCAGCGGTACTTGGAAATGGCAGGAATGTATACTGGCATCGGTCTTGGTAAGTTTGCATCTCACACTCAATATTGTTTCAATGTACTGTCCTCCGGCAGCACAAAGGAATACCCACTCAGTGTTTGATGCAGAGCGCTTTTCGAACCGTGACGTGTTTCTTTTGTTTCAGCTTCGACTGCCGTACCTCTTACACCCACGAGGAGACGCCATTACTGTCAGTGACTGCGCACCAGCAAGACGTGAACTCTCCGCTCCAATGTCGCAACACATGATCTTCTTGTCATGAGTAAATTACAAGTTCAAATGAAGGGCGCAGAGTCGACCGAAAGCCCCGAAAGCCAAAAACACGCAAAGGGGCATTTTGGTGACCAATCAGCCCGACTCGACCCCCCTCTCAAGCCCCCGCCCCCGGTCGCAGATGAGTCAATGAGTCACCGAAGCCAGGCGTCAGACTCATCAGCCGCGTGAGAGTCTTCAGGCATAGCCTTACCTTCGCATGTATTCAAGATAGAACGTAGTATTAAGCTTGACCCCCCCCCCTTTCCGACCTTAATCGGTCACGTAATATGGGTACGGCCCTAATTAACCTATGGGTAATTCTTTCCCAAGTCACCCGAGGTCCCGAAATCGATGTCTCCGATTTCGACGAAACTCAGTGGGTGTGTTCCCTATGTAGCAAAGAGCTCCAGAAAAAATTTTCAGCTTTTTTGGTCGGCCCAAAAAATTTTAACCACGTATTTTGTAAAAAACACTGAAACCTGCCCTAACCCACTGAAACCTAACCTAACCATAGCCCTTTGAAACAAGCCAAACAATTCAACGTCAGCAACAATGGAGGGGCAGTTTTAATGCGCGACTGCTGGTGCTTTCAGCTTCGCGATTATCGCAAGGGCGCAAACGCCGAGAAACTAGTTGCCAACCCGTGAAAATCAATTTACTGCCTTCTTTCTGCTAAGAACATTTTAATAATGATGGACTTTGAAGATGTTCCTGTCAGAACACTGCGGAATACATTAGCATTGGAATTTTTTGAATTTACCAGCATTTTGATTTCTATTTGTTGTCAAATTAAATTTCGACGGGTGGCACATCGACCACATTGGTTCCACTGCCACAACTTCACAACACCACTTCTTTTCTTTCTCCACACTCTTACACAAAAATCAAATTGACTTCGTGACTCCTAGGATTTCTTGGAATCGTATTTTTTTCTTTTGTGTGCTTTGTCCTCAGTTGCATTAGAACTTATTTACACAGCAGCAGAAGGGAACATTTCCTGGACTTCAGAATTTAGGAAGTATGTTGATAAGTTCCTGGTTACGGGCAGGGCCTGAAGTGAAGAACAAGAAGAACATAAACCAGAAACAGTACAAGAAATCGGCCTTTGTCGAGGTGTTTGGCAGGTTGAAATAAAACTCTTTTTTTTTTCAACAAGGTAGGTGTACGCCAGATTATGACTTGTAACAGGCTTTGTGAAGCTGCGCCAGTACCGACAATACACGCGGTGTTAACACCAACCTCGGCCTGCGGCGCTGGCCTGCCGTCGGCAGACTCTCTCGCCACACATCCCCACACCTCGAAGTGCAGGCAGCAACGTTCGCTCCGTTGCTCAGTGGTCCCAGATGACCGGTGGAGGCGGACAGTACTTTAGACGCGTTTAGAGCTCCAGAGTCGCTGAACAGGCCTCAAAACAAGCGTATGAACCCACCAATTGATTCCTCGTTCAGAGAGCAATCCATTCGCGGGGTCACACGTTCGGTTCGAGTCCCATTTAGCGACTCTGGAGCTCGAAACGCGTCTAGAGTCTTGTCGGCCTCTACCGACTGCTCGCCCACTATGCTTTGCAACCAGAGCACTCAGCGCACGCCGCCGCACTATAAAGACGACTTTCACGAAAAGGAGTTCGGTTAGTGTGGTCTGGAAGGTCGGCCGTATGTCTCAAATTTCGGTTGTCACGATCGACCTTCGATTACCATCAGGTTTGCTTGGTTACAACAATCAGAAAAATGTTCATCGCGGCCGGATTTCATGAACTAACCCATTCCGACCACTGTGATCAAACTTTGCTTCCGTGGCGAAACGAGGGGCCAACGCCGTAACGCTCACGGAACGAACCCTGAGATGCAACGAGGGAAATTGCGAAGACCTTCGTAACCTTACTTGACGCGGGAGGTCTGAGACGACTCCAGGCGCGCACAGGCTTCGCGAAGAAACTTCACCCGTTCTGCCAACCCCGGAAGCTCGGGAACTCAGCAACAAAACTGCCCCCGAGTGCTGGAAGCACGTATTTGAGCCCATCGCAGAGTGGTGCGTGGCGAGGCAGAGAATCTTCGCCGCAGTGATGCGTCCAAAGTTCAGAAAAGACTCGAATCAAAATCGCGCCTTTTCCCTAGACGCCTTTGCAGAGCCGCCTATTTCTAACGAAAGTGTGCAATCAAGCTGCTGTCCTGGGAACGTGCTGACGGACCGAAGAAGTAAAAGTGAATCGTCGGACCAACGCAGAAGTTGGTTGAATAGGGAACTTCGGAGAAGAGCTGAGACGGAAGTTGAGAAGAAATCAAGACGAATGAACGGTGCGGAACTCGTGAGAATGAACGTCCTCGACGCCGTTCGGCCAAGTTCTAGCTGAAGCCTGCTCCCGTTGTTGACTTCGTCTCAACTTCCTCCAGCCTTTCTCCGCACCGTGGTGACGGTGTAACTTTGCCGAGCGCGATGTAGGGATGAAAATGCCCGGAAAGTTTCCGGAAACATTGGAAAAAAACAGTGTTTTTTTCCGTTTTTTTCCCTGGCCTCGGGAAAATTGGAAAGATTCAGCCTGAAAAGTAGGCAAAAAGTCGGGCATTTCGCCTGAAAGTAGGCTAAAAGCACACCTTTAACCCTATGTGAACACGATTATCAGTGCACTCAAACTACTTAGACCCTGTTATGATTCCTTCTCGTGCGTTTTTTAGCTTGCTGTTGTGACTCTCGGGTTGTTAGTATAAGTTAAGTTGTAACAAAGCACAAAAGTAGTAGGTTTCATGTTCTTAGTGCTTAAAAACTAATTTTTCCTATTTTTCCTATTTTTCCAAATTTTCTGGGTTTTTTTCCAACTTTTCCGGTTTTTTTCCGACCCTTTGAAAGTTTCCGGAAAATTTGCATCTCTAGCGCGATGCAAGAGGACTCGCACCCTGCACGGCAAAACCAACGTCCGGGTTTCCCAGGCGCACCCTGGAAAAACAGGGCATTTTTCCAGGGTGCGCCTGGGAAACCCGGACGTTGGTTTTGCCGTGTGGGCCGTGCCGCGCCACTGCTGGGACTCAAGCCGAACGTGTGACCCCATCAACGGACTGCTCTCCGAGCGAAGAATCTATTGGTCGGGTCACACGTTCGGTTCGAGGAACATTGAGTGACTCTGGAGTCCAAACCGCGTCTACAGTCAGACTAGCCTAAGGTCCCACTTATTGTAACCGTTAAAATTGCCCCCTCCACCGCTTTAGTCCTCCCGCACCAGCCCCCGCGCTCCCCCCGGCCCTGTGGAGGGGGCAGTTTTAACGGTCACAAAAAGTGAGACCTTACACACTAAACTTCTTACGGATACATCCTATCTGTATTACGGACATTTTTGTGCAATTGCAATTACGGATAGATTTTGCTTGTAATACGGATAAAATCATCCGTATTACAAAGAGTTTTGCGTCTGTATAAACTCTTTGTAAAACGGATGATTTCATCCGTATTACAGGCAAAATCTATCCGTAATTGCAATTGCACAAAAATGTCCGTAGATAGGATGTATCCGTAAGAAGTTTAGTGTGGAGGCTGGTCTGACTGTAGAAGTTTGGCCGCCTCCACCGGTCTTCTTGCTCACTGTGCGTCATTCACCAGGCCACCAGGCGATAGGCAACTTCGAGCGGCACAAATACTTCGCGTGCACGGGTTCCGAGCGAGCTCAAAGTTGTACGAAGCGGGCCGCGCCGCCACGGACGGAGCAGCGGGACACAAGCAACGCGTGTGCGCCGGCGGCTGGGGCTGCACTGACGACGGACTGCTGGCTTGTTTTGCTGGCGGGAGGCGGCCCGGCTGCTTCCCCCTCCCTACCCCCGCCCCTGCCTGCCGCGACTTGCTGACTCAGTCCGAGGCGTTTCCCCCTCGCTCAGGGCGCGTCCCGTGTGGGTGCGAGAGAGACTTACCGACGCAACCTGCGGGGCGCGAGGGGCGAAGGCAGTAAGTGTAGCAAGCAAGCCCGGACCTGTCGCGCAACGCCAGCAGCAGGCCAGCCGATCCCGCACAGGCCTCACCAGGCACCTACCTCTTCCCCTCCCCTTTCCCCCTTACCCCTGAAATCGTGCTGCAGGATGATTTCGAACAGTGCTCTCGTTGCCTTCTCTCGCGCTCACGGTGCACAGTGGGCCAGGAGACCGGTGGAGGCAGCCGAAATTCCAGACGCGTTTTGAGCTTCAGCGTCGCTAAATGGTACACTCAAGACTGCTTACGGACACCATGTATCCGCAATACGGTCAGTTTTGTGCAAGCGTAATTACGGATGGATTCTGGTTGTAATACGGATGATTTTATCCGTAATACAAAGGTTTTCGTGTCCGTAACATACAGACGAAAATATCCGTATGGTACGGACGTAAAACTCTTTGTAATACGGATGATTTCATCCGTATTACAAGCAAAATCTATCCGTAATTGCAGTTGCAGAAAAATGGCCGTAATACAGATAGGATGTATCCGTAAGAAGTTTAGTGTGTACTCGGACCGAACTTGTGACTCCGCCAATGGATAGCTCTTCGAACGAGGAATCCATTGGTGGAGTCACACGCTCGGTTCAAGTCCCATTTAGTGACTGGAGCTCAAACCGCGTCCTGGATTTCGGCCGCCTCCACCGGTCTTCTGGCCCACTGTGAGGGTGATCTCCTTTGGCAACCCAACAAGAGTCCGTGCTTCCAGTGTCCGTCCCACAGCAACGAGGATGTCAGGTCGTCTGTCTCTCTCGCACTCGTGAAAGCGGGGAATGCCGCCTCGGCCTGATAAACACGCAGAGGGCTTCGTCTGGCGTTTCTCTGGGCCGCGCGGCCGTTCCCGGAACCCGACCCAGTGTGCGCCCCAGTCCGCCACGGCACTGCCAGCCACGCAGCCCGATTGACACCCGAGACGCCGGCGCGCCGACGACGTCTGCCAGTGGCGCTGCGAGCAATGCGCCCACTCGTAAACGCTTCCAGGAATTGCTGCCTGTCTGTTTTGGACGAGTCGGCCTTACGGCGCGGCGCACAGTGGGCCAAAAATGGCGCAGGCGGCCAAAATTCTACACGCATCTTGAGCTCCAAAAACGCCAATTAGGGCTAAAACCGAGCGTGTGACCCCACAGCAATCCATCGGTAGGCTCACACGTTCGATTTAAGGGGGCAGTCTCGTCCCTGTACCCTTTTTTAGGGGGGTTTTTCCCCCCTCTTTTGATGACGATGATTTTTTAAACATACCTCTTAGAGACAAACGGTAAAAACCAAATGAAAGAACGGAATTTTTACAACATTTTCAAAAAAAAATTTTTTGTTTTGTCTTCAGTTGTAAGGGAGTTGTAGGGAATGCAACAAAAGCCGACAAAACATACAAAATTTCACTGCGCGACAATTTTCTCCGGAAGTTCTTAACTTTTTGGCAATCGGTTTGCTGCATCTTGAAGATGAAAAAATCATCTTTACTTTAACCTACAATCGTCCATATAGCCCAAGGATTACACTTTTTAAAACGTAACCAAAAACCTATACAAACTTAGGAACGGTTTTAATTTAGGTTTTCCTTGGGCTACATGGACGATCGTAGGTTAAAGTAAAGAGGATTTTTTCATCTTCAAGATGCCGCAAACCGATTGCCAAAAAGTTAAGAACTTCCGGAGAAAATTGTCGCGCAGTGAAATTTTGTATGTTTTGCCGGCTTTTGTTGCATTCCCTATAACTCCCTTACAACTGAAGACAAAACAAAATTTTTTTTTTGAAAATGTTGTAAAAATTACGTTCTTTCATTTGGTCTTTACCGTTTGTCTCTAAGAGGTACTGATCGTCATCAAAAGAGGGAGGGAAAACCCCCCTAAAAAAGGGTACAGGGACGAGACTGCCCCCTTAAGGCTCAGAAAGCGACTCTGGAGCACAAAGAATTTTGACTGCGTGCGCTGGTTGCTGGCTTACTGTGCGGCGCTATGACTCTTAAAGTGCAGTCCAATAAGATCAACGACCGGAAACGGTGAGACGTTCCACACAATAAAAAAACCAATAGGGTGTTTCGGAGCAGCCCTGGCCCGGGAGAAGAAGAACAAAAACGGAAGTTAGAAATGGCAGTTTCTATGAGAAATATACGCTCCAGATGAGCATCCGCAGCGTATATTTCTCATAAAAACTGCAATTTCCAACTTCCGTTTTTGTTCTTCTTCCGGGCCAGGGCTGCTCCGAAATACCCTATTGGCGGGTAACCATGGCGGCTAAAACTCTGAAGCCTGGCGAGGTTCAGTTCCACTGCAAGAAAAGGTGTTAATAGTGCAACAAAAGTGCGACAAAAACTGTAAAATTAAAGGTACAACAGGGGTTCTCTTAAGTATTGTACAAACCACAACGAGGCCTGGACTGCCCACCACTCGTCATGCCGATTCTATTGTACTTGGTACACCAATTGTTGTACTTCGAAAGTACATTAAATTGTTGATAAAAATGTTGCCAAGGGTTTGTGTACTATTGATGTGTTTTATTCTTTCAGTGTAGGGCTGCTGTCAATATATGCTTCAATAAATTTGATCCGAGGTACATCCGGCACTTGAACCAAGAGAAGTGCCAAATCCCGGCCGATACGAAAAAACATACACTGGAAATGTGCCACTACCTCAAAACTGACAAAACTTTACATCATTACCAGATAATTATTGGGAGCTGTCCCGGTTTCTGTAGGAGTACGTTCTGAAGCACCCACTTGAAAATCTAGAAATTATTCTTCCAGGAGGATTGATTTGAAGAGGGTGAGAAAGTTGCGTCCTCAAACTCAGGAACTGATGTTGAGCTTTACCTAATTATTTTTCTGAATGCAAGTCCTTGAGATTGGACATCATTGATGAGAGAAAGCAGAAGGGTGCGAAGTGTGTCGATGTATTTTGATTTGTGGTCAAAATGCATCATTAAAAAAGTGACCCTGTTGAAGGTTGTTATAAGTCGGAGTTTGTTGAAAGCTTTGTGGGGAAGACTCCCAACTTAGGTGTAGTGTGTCCTAGGTGTGTTTTCATTATTCATCCTATTTCTTTAGTGGAGGTGTGTCTCTAATCTCTCGTGTATCAGATGGAATTGGAAGTGTTCGGTTGGTTCGGTGACTGTGCGTGGTTTTGTCTCCCTCTTAATAAGGTCATTTTTTGTTGTGTAGTATACAAGGTGTACGCCAGACCGTGTCTTGTAACAGGCTTCGCGATGTAGTGACAGTTACGACAGTCCACGCTTGCCGTCCAACTACCTTCTTGGCCTGCGGCGCTTCCTGCTTGCCTTCGGCAAGTCCCCCCAGAAATTTTATTTTGAAGCAATGAGTACTAACAGTTGGGGCGTTCCATGGTAGATTTACACGACCTTAATCGACCATCTCCGTTTTTGCTCATATTTGGATCAAATGTTGCCCTCATAGAGAGGAACATCTGTGCGAAATCTCACAGCCGCCGTAGCCCTTGTAGTTTCCGAGATATAGCGGTTCCAAGTTTTTAAATAAGACTTTCTCAAACTTTTCAATAAAAAGTGAAAAATGGGTCCTGTTTCCCTACCGTCGTTCACTCTAGAGCGACGTAACTAGGTACCTATCAGTAAAATGACGAGAGGAATCCGAATATGCCCCCGAAAGGATCGTAGCTCAACTCCTTCTATCCGAAATCGCAATTTTGAGCTTATTTTTCAGGCACTTTTGAGGCTATAGTGAGGGGTGTTCCCAATCGAAAAATCGACTTATTCAGGGCGCAATCGATAGGTCTCTGACACTACTACACCATACTTTCGTCATTTGAACTTGGAAGTAGTGTCAGAGACCTATCGATTGCACCCTGAATAAGTCGATTTTTCGATTGGGAACACCCCTCACTAAAGCCTCAAAAGTGCCTGAAAAATAAGCTCAAAATTGCGATTTCGGATAGAAGGAGTTGAGCTACGATCCTTTCGGCGGCATATTCGGATTCCTCTCGTCATTTTACCAATAGGTACCAAGTTACGTCGCTCCAGAGTGACCGGTAGGGAAACAGGACCCATTTTTCACTTTTTATTGAAAAGTTTGGGAAAGTCTTAAATAAAAACTTAGAACCGCTATATCTCGGAAACTACTAGGGCTACGGCTGTGAGATTTCGTACGAATGTTCCTCCCTATGCGGGCAACATTTGATCCAAATATGAGCAAAAGCGGAGATGGTCGATTAAGGTCGTGTAAATCTACCATGGAACGCCCCAGTTCCTACAGGGGTCGTGGTCGAAAATACCAATGCTTGCCTTGCAATTAAAACTCATTGCAACGGAGGCCCTGCCGAAGCACAAAACGAGGTGGTTTGAGTTGGTAACACCGTTTTCCGAGGCCCTAATCTGGCCGAGTGCAAAAGTTGGTCTCCTGGTCTTCCTTCCGACCCTTTGTTGAAAAGGTCTTGGTGAGACGTTGTTGCCATCAGCAATAAACTGTTGAGTGCGATCTGAGGCAGGCTCAAGTCTTCCTGATGGACTGAGATCCATCTGCTTGTGTCAATGTGAGTGAGCACTATTCTTCTAGTATCTCAGGAATCGCTGGCCAAACCAACAGTGTCTGAGGAACCGCAGGCCGAACCGAATGAATCCATAATTGGTCAGCGGCATTGACACCTAACGCGAAAATTCAGGTGCAGGTCCGGAATGTTACTGGCCCAGTCCTACTTTTCATAGTACAATTGGTGTGATTTGAATTAGGGATCCTTAGCACTGAAAACCATTGTATGGACATTTAGGTTTCCGTAAACGGGTAATGCTTTTCAAGCCATGTTGTTGGCTGAGCGATAGCAAAGCCCGTTACTCAGGTGGGGTTGAAAAGTTTTGTCTGTCTGTGTGTTTGTCTGTCTGCCTGTCTGTCAGCACTACTCTTGCTGAACGGCTCGGCCGATCTGGCTGAGATTTCGCACACTTTTTGGTATGTCCTTGGCTCGGCACACGCGAGATTTCACTATCCTAGCTCAATTAGTTCAGTTTTTATAGCCGAAAAACACCCAAAAAACGGCGGAAAATAGTGTTTTAACTGCAGGCAAATGCCTTCTGCCTTGAAAAAAGGGGGGGTCTGGGGGGCGGAGCCCCCCAGTATGCAACATTTTAGAAGTTACCGACGATGGGCAAGCCATGGCGGCAGGCTAGCGCCGCAGGCCAAGGTGGTGCAAACGCCAGGCGTGGATTGTCGAAACTGGCGCAGCATCGCGAAGCCTGTTACGACAAGACACGGTCTGGCGTACACCTACCTTGTATTTCTTGCGCAGCTTGCTAAAATTTGACGTTCCCATCCCTAGTTACCGGATTCCATTGTTGTGAGTAGTGTAAGATAAGTGGCAGCACCACCAGACTCTGTCGAGAGAACCGACTAATCGATATCGACGTTTTCATCTAAATGGAATTCATTTTCGTCATCAGCTCCCTCGAAATCAAAGGAATGTATGGAACTGGAACTTGACTTGTGGACGTTAGAGACTGGTTACGTGTACGCCTGACCGTGGTTAGTCGTTAAAGGGTTCGCGATGCTGCGCCAGTTCCGACAATCCACGCCTGGCGTCATAACACCTACCTACCATTTCTGCGCTGGCTTTCTTCCAATAGGCAGCTTCGCCAGACATTCTTGCACTTTTCAACGTGACTTAAGCATGTTGAAGGAGGTATTCTATCGTGTTGCATTGTCTAGCAAAGACAGTGGAAGGTGGGCCTTTTTGATTTTCTTTCTTTGATGCTCTCTTTTTAAAAACTTCACAATGTATCTGCACTTCCCAAGAAGCTTCACGTCTTGCCAAATAAGTTATTTGTCATTTAGGCACATGCTCTCGATTCGCTCGTCAACGGAGTCGCAGCTGCTCGTTGACTAAATGGCGGGTAATTTATCCGTGTCCGGAAAGTGATTTTTTTCCCTTTTCTCCTATGGAGACAAAATTCAAAAGTTGAAAGTTTTGACCATTGCCAGACATTGGGAAATAATTGAAAAATATTACATTCAGTCCCATGTTATTCAAAGTTTGTATTATGAATCTATGTAATGTTGGGAAAAAGAGTGCAAAATCTATGTTATGGGAAATGTCGTGGTTTATGATGTCACATTCTGTTGGGATTATTCTCGTGGCCTATTTGTCTGTCTCTCCATCAGGTTGGGTGGATAACAAAGCGTGTCACTACTTGATCTGTATGGTGTAACTCTAATGTGGTCTGTTTTCACAGGTTCTGTGTCCCTCCATCTTATTACAAGGTAGGTTTACGCCAGACCGCGTCTTGTCGTAACAGGCTTCGCGATGTCTCGCTGCCTGTTCCTCCAATCCGCGCCTGGCGTACCTACCTTGGCCTGCGGCGCTAGTCTGCCTTCGGCAGGCAATGGCTTGTCCATCGTCGGTTACTTCTTACTTGATGCATGCTGGGGGGCTCCGCCCCCCAGACCCCCCCTTTCTAAGGCAGAGGTGATGTGCCTGCAGAAAACTCGATTTTTCGCCGTTTTTTAGGTGTTTTTCGGCTATAAAAACTGAACCATTTGAGCTAGGATAGTGACATTTCGCGTGTGCCGAGCCAAGGACATGCCCAAAAAGTGTGCAAAATCTCACCGAGATCGGCCGAGCCGTTCAGGAGGAGTAGTGCGGACACACACGCACGCACACAGACAGGAAAAACTTTTCAACCCGAATGGAGTAACAGGCTTCGCTATCGCTCAGCCAATGAAGCATTCATCTGGATGATGAGGAATCTTCCCATCCCTGAGAGAAGTAAAGGTGCCCCATTGTAACATGAAATTCGTGGGTTATGCATTGTAACATCCCGTTCCCCTCCCCCTGAGCCGCCATCTTGGGCGGGCCTAACCAAACCTAACCTGACAGGCGGCCATCTTGGTTCCCCATTCATACATCCCCCTCCCCTCCCCCTGAGTCGCCATCTTGGTCGGGCCTACACCCCCACTCCGCCGATTTCGACCCCCACCACCGCTCAGCACAGCAGCGCGACGCTCTTTTGTTTCTCCCGTTGTGTCGCTGACTACCGGTCTAGGCTTTCTCTGAAGTACCCAATAGGGTACTTCGGAGAAGGCCTAGACCGGAAGTCAGCGACAGAACGGGAGAAACAAAAGAGCGTCGCGCAGCCGTGCCGAGCGGTGGTGGGGGTCGTAATCAGCGGAGTGGGGGTGAAGGCGGCGCGCGCATGCTACCCCCACTCTGCCCATACCGGCCCCCACCACCGATCAGCACGGCTACGCGACGCTCTTTTGTTTCTCCCGTTCTGTCGCTGACTTCCGGTCTAGGGTGCCTCCGAAGTACCCTATTCACCCCACAGATTTAGATTAGATAGGAGGAAAGGAGCGGATGGGCTCTCCTACGCTTCGACCGGAGAATAATCTGGATCAACACCAGTCACCACTGCCTATGAAAGTGTGCCGGATCTTTAAGACACATTCCAAAATAGGTTGGAGTTAAGAAGTACTTCTGGTGACTCCGCAAGTTTACGTAAGGTTTGGTTGGGTTGTGTTTGGTTGCGTTAACGATGGGTTGTTCAGGTCAGGTCCTATTCAGGCGGTCAATCGTTGGAATCACACACAGGATTGTTGGAACCAAACGGAAAGTATAATTTTGGCTGAGCAAAGCATTAACATTTACAAATAAGGTAGGTGTACGCCAGACTGTGTCTTGTAACAGGCTTCGCGATGCTGCGCCAGTGCTTACAATCCACGCCTGGCGTTAACACCTACCTTGGCCTGCGGTGCTGGCTTGCCTCCGGCACACACAGTAAACTTCTTACGGATACATCCTATCTGTATTACGGACATTTTTGTGCAATTGCAATTACGGATAGATTTTACTTGTAATACGGATGAAATCATCCGTATTACAAAGAGTTTTACGTCCGTAACATACAGACGAAAATATCCGTATGGTGCGGACGTAAAACTCTTTGTAATACGGATGATTTCATCCGTATTACAAGCAAAATCTATCCGTAATTGCAATTGCACAAAAATGTTCGTAATACAGATAGGATGTATCCGTAAGAAGTTTAGTGTGCACACTCTTATCACACATCACCACTCAAAGATACATCGCACGTCAAAGCAGCATTTGGTTCCAACTTTTATGCCGGAGGGCTCCGCCCCACAGACCCCTCCTTTCATGTACGGGGCGACGAGGTTGGTTCGCTGACCAAACTGCATACATTTTTGGTTTGACTCCCTTCGAATTCTGGCTAACTTTCCTCCCATCAGGCCTCGAACCTGGGTCGGATGTTGAAATGGATTTCATTTTCAGCACCCTTCTAAACATACGAGATCATGGAAAACATAACAGGACACCATATGTCAGTAAAAATTCGTTTTTTTGGGGGGGGCTTTTTCGTTTTGTTCCGCTGCAAAGACCACATGGATTAAGAAAAAAAGCTGAATTTTGGTGTGTGGCGAGTCCAGGATATGCCTAATGACCCTTCTAAATCTCAGCAGGATCGGCCAAGTCGTTTAGGAGGAGGAGTGTAGTGCGGACACACACACAGACGATAGGAAAAACTTTTACACCCCACTGGAGTAACAAGCTTTCGCTCACTCAAAAAGTTGGCAATGACTGCACAATGGTTTTATCAAAATGAAAATATGTGAAACAGAATGAGGCGGTGGTTGCGGGTCGGGAAAGTCACATTGCAGATGACTGCAGTCACTGCACACTTGACATACTGCACTACACACCCCGTATGGGATTGGAAATCTGGAAACGGTCTTCTAGAGGTCTTGTTCTCGTCTTCCCGGGAAGACGAGTTAGCGAGCACGGCCAGACCGATTGGAGACTATAAGTAGACCGATGTAAGACGAGTGCCAGACGAGAACGCGGTCCGTGCAGCCGTCTTCCTCTGGTCTTCCTGCAGTCTGACCGTGGTCTGCCTGCCGTCTGGATTTGGTGCCTTTCCAGACCAGATCCAGACCAGATTCAAACGAGATTCAGCCACCTACATAAAAACAACAAACGAGCGGCAGACACTGCGTATCGAACACAGACTGTCCGCGTCGGAAACCGGTGCCCCATGCCGCTGGGCCAGAGCGACATGGTTGAAGAGGAGGTCGGCCAGAGCCGTAGTGTATCTGATTCGACCGGCTGGCTGGAAACAACATGTGTCGCCCGCACTGTGAAGTTCTTCCCGTCTTCTAAACAACAACACTACGTACGTACTCGGTTCAGAGGTTCGTCTACGTAGGAGGGACGTAAAAATATTTATTTGAGCCGTGTAGTAACCGCGATCACAGAAATCATCGCGTTAAAAGGGAATATGGAGACGTTGTTTAGAAGACAGGAAGAACTTCACAGTGCGGGCGACACATGTTGTTTCCAGCCAGCCGGTCGAATCAGATACACTACGGCTCTGGCCGACCCCCTCTTCAACCACGTCGCTCTGGCCCAGCGGCATGGGGCACCGGTTTCCGACGCGGACAGTCTGTGTTCGGTACGCAGTGTCTGCCGCTCGCTTGTTGTTTTTATGTAGGTGGCTGAATCTCGTTTGAATCTGGTCTGGATCTGGTCTGGAAAGGCACCAAATCCAGACGGCAGACAGACCACCGTCAGACAGCAGGAAGACCAGAGGAAGACGGCTGCACGGACCGCGTTCCCGTCTGGCACTCGTCTTACATCGGTCTACTTATAGTCTCCAATCGGTCTGGCCGTGCTCGCTAACTCGTCTTCCCGGGAAGACGAGAACAAGACCTCTAGAAGACCGTTTCCAGATTTCCAATTCCATACGGGACTACACTGGTCCGGGTCTGATGCGGGCAGGGCGAGGGACTGCGGCGTGGTAGCTGGCTGTGTGAGCGGTTCGAAGTTCAGCAGCACTTAAAATGTCTCGTCTAAAATAAGATATTCAGCATCAACATATTATCCATCAAAGCAGTCTTTCATAAACACAAGTAGTATTGAATCATTGCAAACGAAGGGGGTAAGAGGAGGGATCGTGCATTTTGAAATAAATCACACCACTGCCGAGCACTGATGGCAATACTTTTTGGTAGGTGAGGGGTGACTAGGATGGAGCCAGGCGGTCTGGCGTACACACCTTGTTTTACAAAAAATACATTACCGCAAGAGAACGTACCTGGCAACGGGGGGCACTCTACCAGCGCACTCCCAGGCATCCCAGCCTCTTTCTCCTTCCTGGCGCGCTCTGAGCATATCCAGGAAGGGGCTGATTGTGTGCGTGCGCACTTGCAGCTCCTCATGTGGAACACGCAGTTCCTTCCTCAGAAGTAACTTGGGGTCGACGACCAATGAACTCTTGTGCTAAAGATACACTGGGGGCATTCCATGCCTACGGGGCCACTTTCGTAGGTGACCATCTCCGATTTTGATGCAATTTGGGTCACTTATAGTACCCCCCAAGAAGGAATTTTGTGCTAAATCTCAGTCGGGTCGGACGAAAACTTCCGGAGATATCGAGGTTTTTGTGTATTTTCAAAAATCACCTAAAATCGATTTAGGAAAATGACATGATATTACGTTTTGCACCGTGCGATCATTAATATTTGAGCTACAGCAAAAAAAAAAGGGGGGGGGGGGTTCGTTGGAAGCGCAAAAAAATAGGGAATCAGAATATGTAATTGGATTTGAGATTCGAGTGCCCTACACTATTACAAGGTAGGTTTACGCCAGACCGCGTCTTGTCGTAGCAGGCTTCGCGATGTCTCGCTGCCTGTTCCTCCAATCCATGCCTGGCGTACCTACCTTGACCTGCGGCGCTAGCCTGCCGCAATGGCTTGTCCATTGTCGGTTATTTTCTAACTTGTTGAATGCGATCCCGCTACATTCTAAATAGAGTTTTTTTATCTAGAGATAACACGATCTTGACCCTTGTCACTTTTTAACTTGTCGGGGCTGGGGGGCTCCGCCCCCCAGACCCCCCTTTCTCTAAGCCAGAAGTGATCTATCTGCAGAAAGCTCTATTTTTCGCCGTTTTTTAGGTGTTTTTCGGCTATAAAACTGAACCAGTTGAGCTAGGATGGTGGAATTTCGCGTGTGCCGAGCCTAGGACATACCCAAGAAGTGTGCAAAGTCTCACCGAGATCGGCCGAGACGTTCAGGAGGAGTAGTGCGGACACACACACAGGCAGGCAGACAAAACTTTTCAACCCCACTGAAGTAACAGGCTTCGCTATCGCTCAGCCAAAAATCTTGACAAATGAAAAAAATCCCTAAATTTTTTTGCCAATGTTTAAGGCTCTGGGTAACGTACACCCACATCCCGAAAGGCAAACCTGAATTGCGCACAATGTAGCCCAAACCTTTAACTTACGATTGCTATGTTCAAAAAAGGTGGGTATGGGGGTCGTTTAGGCTGTGCAGCTTCTCAAAAGTGGAGATGCACAGTCGAAAAACGTTAAAAAAATTAGCTACTTTTTAGTCGAAGCCTTGCTGTTCTGCTCTCTGATGTCTCTGCCTCATCAGTCATACATCATTTTAAGCGTTTTTCCTTTGTGAATCCAAAACTGCCCTTGGAAATGAGATACGATGCACCAGAAAGGCTGTGGAGCCGATTTAGTGAAATCAGAACATTTTCTTAATAAATATTTTTCAGGAAAAAATGGCTATTTTCAACGCCATAAAGAGGACTGTTAGACAACTCGTGAGCTCCCGAGGCGTCATTCTACTCAGAAAAATGTCCTCTTTCGATAGAAAGAAAAATACGATTTCAAGATATCCTAGGAGTCACGAAGTCAATTTGATTATTGTGTAAGAGTGTGGAGAAAGAAAAGAAGTGGTGTTGTGAAGTTGTGGCTCATGGGACTACCAATGGCAGTGGTACCAATGTGGTACCACCCGTCGAAATTTGAACTTGGCAATAAATAGAAATCAAAATGCTGGTAAATTCAAAAAATTCCAATGCTAATGTATTCAGCAGTGTTCTGTCAATGGAACATCTTTAAAGTCCATCATTATTAAAATGTTCTTAGCAGAAAGAAGGCAGTAGATTAATTTTCACGGGTTGGCAACTAGTTACTCGGCGTCTGCGCCCTTGCGAAAATCGCGAAGCTGAAAGCACCAGCAGTCGCGCGTTAAAACTGCCCCTCCATTGTTGCTGACGTTGAATTGTTTGGCTTGTTTCAAAAGGCTATGGTTCTCTAGTCATGTTTTCTTCAATTCTGTGTAATAGTTCGCCCTCACAACGTATCAACACCACGACGGTTGGTTTGACAAACTTCATAAACTCGGGAGGGATGGTTTCGAAACGCGGGTGAGTCTTGTTCGAGGAACATGAGCACTGCAAGTCGTGAGGTGGAGCAAAGTGGTCCTAGTGCTAACTGAATCACAACAACAACAAAATTGATTTATTGACAGAAAAAAAAGGTAATATTTGAGAAACTTTATGTCAGAAAAAAAAGAACTTTTGTTTTGCTAATTTTCTGTGAATATTTTTTTAGAAAGTTATCACATAAAAATTGAAAATTTGTTTTCTATGAATTTTCATAAGCAGGAAACAAGAAAGAGCGCAAAATTAATACAGATTTCAAATGCTACAGTTGGTTAAACTGTTAAACAGCTTGCAAACCTACTGCGCATGTCCAAAAACACTCCGATCAAAAAGTATTATTGGATAGTTCTACCCGAAAAACTGCGTTCGAACCGACACCAATTCTATTGTTGCATCTTGTCTACCTGCAGTCAAAGAAATTTTTCATTTCGAACGTGCTATTTCAGCTTTTGGAGTAAGCTGTACAGACCCAAAAAGAAGCTCGGCTATTGGTCCGCCCCGGCTCGGCTCCCCCCACTCCCTTTTTTTTCCTTTGCCGAGTCGAGTTTTGCTATGGAAACGGCGATTTTGACAGCAAATTTCTCAAAATTGGCCACCAACTTTTTAGCCAGATTTCAGCATGAGAATCAGCGTTCAAAGTTCTACAAGTCTGCAAAGTCTCATTAAAATCGTATAGAAAATTTCCGAAATGCATAAAGGGCCACACAAATTGAATCTCGGGCCGGCTGAATCCTGGGTATACTACAAGGTAGGTTTACGCCAGACCGCGTCTTGTCGTAACAGGCTTCGCGATGTCTCGCTGCCTGTTCCTCCAATCCACGCCTGGCGTACCTACCTTGGCCTGCGGCGGTAGCCTGCCTGCGGCAGGCAATGGCTTGTCCATTGTCGGTTATTTTTTAACTTGTTGAATGCTGGGGGGCTCCGCCCCCCAGACCCCCCTACATTCTAAATAGTTTGTTTTATCTACAGATAACACGATCTTCACCCTTGTCACTTTTCAACTTGTCGAGGTGTTGACCCCCCTTGCTCCAATCCAGAAGTGATCTATCTGCAGAAAGCTCTATTTTTCGCCGTTTTTTAGGTGTTTTTCGGCTATAAAAACTGAACCAGTTGAGCTAGGATGGTGAAATTTCGCGTGTGCCGAGCCAAGGACATACCCAAGAAGTGTGCAAAATCTCACCGAGATCGGCCGAGCCGTTCAGGAGGAGTAGTGCGGACACACAGACAGACAGACGGACAGACAGACAGACAGACAGGAAAAACTTTTCAACCCCACTGGAGTAACAGGCTTCGCTATCGCTCAGCCAATAAGGCTACTTCGTGCCTAATAAAAAGTTTGGGTATTTGCATCCTTCAACCACTAAATTCGGTTTTACTGAAAAAAGAGCACTTTTGGAGGAGTCGGCTTGGGTCGGACTGAGCTCCAGCCAACAGATTGCGTACTGCGAGTTCGCCCTGGGCCACCAGGACATGCAACCGGCTTGTGTTTAGGAAAACATTGATTAACCACCGTCTTGCACCCTTTGGAACCGCCCCGCCCCACCCCGCCCCGCCTCGGGCATCCCTCTCTTTTCCAGGCTTGAGCGCCTGTGTAGCAGAGGGTAGGCTACCTTGCACGACAGACACGTCGAAGGGGTTGCTTGCAGTCGCCTCCCGGCCGGTCCGGGGTGGCAGGGCGGGGGAACGGGGATGGGGAAGGAGTACATGAGGGGAGAGGGGAGGAGAGAGAGTCAGCTGTTCGGGTCGCCGGCTTCGTTGTTTACCAGTGTTGCAATGTGTGCACTTTTCGTTCTGGCGTCTGGTCTTGCTCTGTCGTCTTGTTCAAGTATGGATGCGATTGGTGAAAGTGCGTTGCCCTTTTCTCCCCCTTTTTACGTTAAACGAGTGTCTGTCATTCAAAGGGTTCGTTTGAATTTGAGTTCTTTCTTTGACAGGTAGCAGTCGTAGGAAGTGTTGTAATCCTTACGGCCAACACTAAGCCAAAAAAAAGGTCACAACTGGACTGCGGCAAATCACGCAAGCGATTTGCGACGCGAACGCGCGCTTCGTGCCTTTCCTGGGTTCTTATTGGTGTGACAATTGCCGAAAGGAACCTCCTAACCTACTTGTTGCACCTATCGGTGAACAGGGTGAAGCTGGGCGAACACTAAAAAACCAAAAGTGGTCTAGACCACACCAACTGGTTTGGTTAAAGGGTGCCATTTTGACCACAGCAGTTGGTGTGGTCTAGACCACTTTTGGTTTTTTAGTGTTCGCCCAGCTTCACCCTGTTCACCGATAGGAGCAGTTGCCAAAATTCGGGGCACTTTTGAAGGCCATAAAACCGCAAGAAAAAAATGTGAAAAAGTCGGCTTTTTTCTCGGCCAATTTATTCAGTGATGTCCCACGGCTTATATCTGAACGCAGTCGAGCTCCCGGTGCAAAATTACAGAAAGACCAAAAAGCCCCTATCAAAAGTATAGGGGAAAGACACGGAACGTTACAGAAAACAGCGGGATACGGAACGTTACATTGTCATTCAAACAGGCCTAGTAACTCTCTTGCTATGAATTAAAACACGCCATTTGGTGTGAGCTCCTGTTTTAAGATTCCTCAACACGTCCCGATAGAATCATATCTCTGTTTGGTCTAGAACTTGCCCGGGGAACAGGAAAGCATTTTAAAATCATGGTCGGACACTACCGAAACATAACCTACAAGGTAGGTTTACGCCAGACCGCGTCTTGTCGTAACAGGCTTCGCGATGTCTCGCGGCCTGTTCCTCCAATGCGCGCCTGGCGTACCTACCTTGGCCTGCGGCGCTAGCCTGCCTTCGGCAGGCATTGCCTTGTCCATTGTCGGTTACTTCTTACTTGTTGCATGCTGGGGGGCTCCGCCCCCCAGGCCCCCCTTCATTCTAGATAGAGTTGCTTCATCTACAGATACCACGATCTTGACCCTTGTAACGTTTTAACTTGTCGAGGCTGGGGGGCTCCGCCCCCCAGATCCCCCTTTCTCCAAGACAGGAGTGATCTATCTGCAGAAAACTCGATTTTTCGCCGTTTTTTGGGTGTTTTTCGACTATAAAAACTGAACCAGTTGAGCTAGGATAGTGAAATTTCGCGTGTGCCGAGCCAAGGATATACCTAAAAAGTGTGCAAAATCTTCCCAAAATCGGCCGAGCCGTTCAGGAGGAGTAGTGCGGACACACACACGCACACACACGCACGCACGCAGACAGGAAAAACTTTTTAACCCCACCTGAGTAACTGGCTTCGCTATCGCTCAGCCAATAAAACAAGATTCTGAGCTTTCTATTAACGTCTCAGAGTTCCCGTTTGCACCATTCGACGGCAAAAATTCTACAGATTAATCTGACGACAAGGGCGAGAACTATCAGTGGAGTACAACGCGAGAAACCGTGATAATTCACATGTAACGTTCCGCAAAGTCAACCACGGAGGACATTTTGCGTTTACAGATTGCACCCAAATCGAGCTCGTAAAAACGAGTTCAGTAACATGTGTCTGATAGATAAAATAGTAAAGTTTCCGAATATCTTCTCAGAATCGTTCTACGTTCCATATTTGCTGAAATATAAGCATCGAAACTTTGAATTTATGGACGGGGGACATGCCGGAACGTTACAAAATGACCCTTTGGAGCACTTTATCGACATCTTCTGAATTGAAAAAGTGGTGACTTAAGATGGATAAGAGTGGGCGACGTCGAGCCCAACACAACGCACCAAACCGCATCTCAATACGTTGAAAAATAACGATTATAGAGCCAAAAGACACGAAAGATACCCTTATTTTGGCAACTGCTCATAGGTGCAACAAGTAGGTTAGGAGGTTCCTTTCGGCAATTGTCACACCAATAAGAACCCAGGAAAGGCACGAAGCGCGTTCGCGTCGCAAATCGCTTGCGTGATTTGCCGCAGTCCAGTTGTGACCTTTTTTTGGCTTTGTGTTGGCCGAGAGGATTACAACACTTCCTACGACTGCTACCTGTCACAGAAAGAACTCAAATTCAAACGAACCCTTTGAATGACAGACACTCGTTAAACGTAAAAAGGGGGAGAAAAGGGCAACGCACTTGCACCAATCGCATCCATACATCCATACTCGCGGGGCGTGCCGTCGCATTCGATTGGTGGGGTCACACGTTCGGTTCGAGTCCCATCAACAGACTGAAGCTCCAAACGCGTCTAGAGTTTTGGCCGCCGCCACCGGTCTTCTGGCCCACTGTGCGTCGCGGCGCCTGATTCTGCGTCTGGGGTCAAATTAGATGTTATTTTTAGCAGATGATACCTTTACACCTCACACTTCAAACATACTATACGCATGACGTGCTTTTACTCTCGAGTCCAGAAATCAAGGTCGGGGTTGATGAATGTTTTTATGGTAACATGTAATGCTATAGAAGAACGACGTTTGGTCTGATTTTCTAAAAACAGCTTATTTCAAATTCTCAGAGGTTAGACTATCGGACCTCTCTCTCGCAGGATCGCTCGAGACCTAGTACCGCCGAGCGCCACCTAGCGCCTCCCTAGCTTAGTATGTCTCCATGGGCCCACTGTGCGTCGCGGCGAGCGAGACAGAGCGACGAAAGGCACCGTTCGCTCGGCCTGCACCAGCGGCGCGTCAAAAACCCCGACGACGCCGGTAGAATAACGCGCCGCAGGTGCGTCGGGAAACACGATGTCACACGCAACATGCAGCATGTTCGTTTCTCCGGTACGGAATGTGCAGTGTCAAAAACTCACCTGTAGTTCGGTCTTAAATCGGTCTTTGTGTTTGTGGCGGAAGGCGTTCTGTATAGATCCCAGTCTTGACGGTGCTGACCCCGGCTCCACTGTTGCCCGGAACGAGGTATGCTTGGCCGCGGAGCACAAGGCATCCACGGCCGCTGCATCATACTCTTCCGGGCATTTGTGGAGGCGGGCCTTCAGCACCGCCGTTAAGGCTTCCGGGCCATGTGGCTCCCACGGAACCTTTTGTCTCGACATCTGCAACACAGCGAAAGGGCCAAGCTTAATTAAGATCCTGGACAAATAAAAAAAAATCAGTCATGCTTAAATATTTTTGAAAAATTTAATGACATGTAATGAAAATCTCATGACAAGCTGCGTAATGTAATGAAACTGCATGCACACGACGAGAGAGAGAGAGAGAGAGAGAGAGTTCGACTAATAATGCAGGCCCACTCGCCCCGGCCGGCCGGGGCCCTCGGCGGCGGCCGGCCCTGTCGCACTCGCGGGGCGTGCCGTCGCATTCGATTGATGGGGTCACACGTTCGGTTCGAGTCCCATTAACAGACTGAAGCTCAAAACGCGTCTAGAGTTTTGGCCGCCGCCACCGGTCTTCTGGCCCACTGTGCGTCTCGGCGAGCGAGACAGAGCGACGAAAGGCACCGTTCGCTCGGCCTTCACCAGCGGCGCGTCAAAAACCCCGACGACGCCGGTAGAATAACGCGCCGCGGCTGCGTCGGGAAACACGATGTCACACGCAACATGCAGCATGTTCGTTTCTCCGGTACGGAATGTGCCGAGGGGGGAACAGCTTCCCACATTCATTGTACAAAATTTGACCACATTCCCACATTCAGGTGGGTAAAACGCCTGTAAGTAGGCAACATGTGTGACAATAACGCCAGAAATCTTGCACATTCACACAATCATTGTACACAAAATTTTACAGTGGGTCACCCCTCGGAATGTGCAGTGTCAAAAACTCACCTGTAGTTCGGTCTTGTATCGTCCTTTGAGATGGTCGCGGAAGGCGCTCTGTATGGATTTCAGTCTTGACGGTGCTGAGCCCGGCTCCACTGTTGCCCGGAACGAGCGATGCTTGGCCGCGGAGCACAAGGCATCCACGGCCGCTGCATCAAACTCGTCCGGGCATTTGTGGAGGCGGGATTTCAGCACCGCCGTTATGGCCTCCGGGCCATGTGGCTCCCACGGAACCTTTTGTCTCGACATCTGCAACACAGCGAAAGGGCCAAGCTTAATTTAGATCCTGGACAAATCCAAAAAAATCAGTCATGCTTAAATATTTTTGAAAATTTAATGACATGTAATGAAAATCTCATGACAAGCTGCGTAATGTAATGAAACTGCATGCACACGAAGAGAGAAGAGAAAGAGAGAGAGAGAGACGAGAAGCCCCTGCACTGTATGCAGCCCGCTGCTCGCCTGCTCGCGCTGACTGTGTAATTCGTTCGTCGATTGGCAGACAGGCTGTGCCTCGACGGGCAGTGCCTCGCAGTGCCTCGCAGTGCCTGCACGCGAGGGAAGGAAGACCCACACAGCCTTCGGGAGTCCTTTGCCATGCGCGCCCCGCCACGCCCCGCCCCGCCCCGCCAAAGACAAGCCCTTGGCGTTTCTCGGATCTGACGGCACATTGCGGAGCACTGTCAAGCCAAACGCGCCTGAAGTGTGGTTGTAAAGCGGCCTTTGAATTTGTTTCTAAACGCCTTTTGAATTGAGCCAACCCTGGACGGCGCCGACCCGGCCTCCACAGTCGCCCGGAACGAGGAGCAAATGGTGTCCACGGTTACCGCATCCCACTTCTCCGGGCACTGCTTTAGCCGGGCCGCCAGCACCGCCCGGACGGCGGCTGGGCCGTGGGGCGACCAGGGTACCCGTACCCGTCCGGACATCTGCAACACAGCGAAAGGGCCAAGCTTAATTTAGATCCTGGACAAATCCAAAAAAATTCAGTCATGCTTAAATATTTTTGAAAAATTAAATGACATGGAATGAAACTGCATGCACACGACGAGAGAGAAGAGAGAGAGAGAGAGGAGAGAGAGACAGATTTAAATCCCGTCAGGGTCAAACATAGGCGAAATTTGCACATTCCCTTGTAGCGGTTTCGAAAAGCCTTTTGTATAGACCCAATCCGTGACTGCGAATGCGACTTTTGGCGCCCCCAACCTCAGCGGTCCTGTGGAATGACGCATTCTTTGCCTTTTTGCATTCCTCCATAACCGCATCCACGTCCCACAACTCCGGGCAGCGAGTGGCGCGCTCTCTCAGCACGGCCTTGACGGCGGCCGGGCCGTGCGGGGCATAAGGCACTTCCTCTCCCATCTGCAACACCGCGAAAGGGCCAAGCTTAATTTAGATCCTGGACAAATCCAAGAAAAATCAGTCATGCTTAATTATTTTTGAAAAAATTTAATGACATGTAATGAAAATCTCATGACAAGCTGCGTAATGTAATGAAACTGCATGCACTCGACGACCTATTTGGTTCAGTAACACCTCAGTGGCATCGGTTGTACTGCCTGCCCCAACCGTCATTACCTGGATTCTGTTTGCAGAGGAAGATGCTGCAGTGCAGCCTGAAGATTTCATTGAGGACGTTGACAAAGCAGATGAGAACAACCCATTGTTTGTTGCCGACTACGTATTCGAATTCTATGAGTACCTGTACTCCCTAGAGGTAACTTTTTCCCCTTCTTTGTATATTTTCTTGCTCTTAGATATGTCACTTACATTTTTTCCTGTGTCTGTAGGAGAAGTATCCTATCAAAAAAGGCTTCTTGCGTGAACAATTTATTTCACCTGGAATGCGAGCAGTATTGGTTGATTGGCTTGTAGGTGGTCCAATTGGAATTCGGCTTGTTACAAGAGACACTTTACCTTGCTGTCCAAATACTTGATAGGTATCTTCAGGTGAGTTTTACACAATTGTCCATTATTCGTCCTGTTTCACCCAATTTTTTACAAAGATGCTAAAGCCTGGCATATTCGCAAAAAGTACTTTCAGCTGGTTAAGTTAGGCCGTCCCAACCCTCAGTGCCCTCGAAACTTACAACAAGGAAAAACTTCTTTCCATGGAGGTTCGGATTGTTAAGACTTTGGAATTCCAATTCAGTCGTCCTATTTCTCTTACCTTCCTTCGCCGGTTTAGCAAAGTTGTGGAGGTATACATCTTTCATGATAATATTGATCGTTTTACCTTGAAGCAAACCTTGCGAATTACATTGCTTCTCTGCTGCAGGCCAAGCCCATTCATCACTTATTTTCCAAGTTCTTCCTTGAACTTGCCATGATGGAGTATTCTCTCTGCCACGTTCGGCCCTCTCTTATTGCTGCTGCTGCCCTCTACATTTCTGTGGTAGGACTTTTGAAAATTTGCTGCCTTTTCTTTCTTTACCTAACCTAACCTTGTTGCAAATTGCTTCCTAAACGCCTGTTGTAACGACTTGAGTCTTGTTCTGGCTGATCCCTTCTCGGTGGTCTCTCGGGAGGAGGCATGCTTGGCCGTGGAGCATTTTGCCTCCACGGCCTCCGCCTCCCACTCTTCCGGGCAGAGCTCCAGCCGCGCCGCCAGCACGGCTTCCACACCGAAAAACCAAACGTGGTCCTGACCGCACCACTGGTGTGGTCAGGACCACGTTTGGTTTTTCATTGCAGGGCCTTTGGCCCGTGCGGGGAGAATGGGACAGCCTGTCCCGACATCTGCAACACCGCGAAAGGGTCAAGCTCAGTTTAGATCCTGGACAAATCCAAAAAAATTCAGTCATGCTTAAATATTTTTGAAAAATTTAATGACGTGTAATGAAAATTTCATGACAAGCTGCATAATGTAATGAAACTGCATGCACACGACGAGAGAGAGAGAGAGAGTTCGACTAATAATGCAGGCCCACTCGCCCCGGCCCTGTCGCACTCGCGGGGCGTGCCGTCGCATTCGATTGGTGGGGTCACACGTTCGGTTCGAGTCCCATTAACAGACTGAAGCTCAAAACGCGTCTAGAGTTTTGGCCGCCGCCACCGGTCTTCTGGCCCACTGTGCGTCGCGGCGAGCGAGACAGAGCGACGAAAGGCACCGTTCGCTCGGCCTGCACCAGCGGCGCGTCAAAAACCCCGACGACGCCGGTAGAATAACGCGCCGCGGCTGCGTCGGGAAACACGATGTCACACGCAACATGCAGCATGTTCGTTTCTCCGGTACGGAATGTGCAGTGTCAAAAACTCACCTGTAGTTCGGTCATAAATCGTTCTTTGAGCTGGTGGCGGAATGCGTTCTGGATAGAACCTACTCTTGACGGTGCTGACCCCGGCTCCACTGTTGCCCGGAACGAGGTATGCTTGGCCGCGGAGCACAAGGCATCCACGGCCGCTTCATCAAACTCGTCCGGGCATTTGTGGAGGCGGGATTTCAGCACCGCCGTTAGGGCCTCCGGGCCATGTGGCTCCCATGGAACCTTTTGTCTCGACATCTGCAACACAGCGAAAGGGCCAAGCTTAATTTAGATCCTGGACAAATCCAAAAAAAATCAGTCATGCTTAAATATTTTTGAAAAATTTAATGACATGTAATGAAAATCTCATGACAAGCTGCGTAATGTCATGAAACTGCATGCACAAAACGAGAGAGAGGAGAGAGAGAGAGAGAGAGAGAGACGAGAAGCCCCTGCACTGTATGCAGCCCGCTGCTCGCGCTGACCGTGTAATTCGTTCGTCGATTGGCAGACAGGCTGTGCCTCGACGGGCAGTGCCTCGCAGTGCCTGCACGCGAGGGAAGGAAGACCCACACAGCCTTCGGGAGTCCTTTGCCATGCGCGCCGCGCCACGTTCCGCCCCGCCCCGCCACGCCAAAGACAAGCCCTTGGCGTTCCTCGGATTTGACGGCACATTGCGGAGCACTGTCAAGCCAAACGCGCCTGAAGTGCGGTTGTAAAGCGGCCTTTGAATTTGTTTCTAAACGCCTTTTGAATTGAGCCAACCCTGGACGGCGGCGCCGACCTGGCCTCCACAGTCGCCCGGAACGAGGAGCAAATGGTCTCCACGGTTTCCGCATCCCACTTCTCCGGGCACTGCTTTAGCCGGGCCGCCAGCACCGCCCGGACGGCGGCTGGGCCGTGGGGCGACCAGGGTACCCGTACCCGTCCGGACATCTGCAACACAGCGAAAGGGCCAAGCTTAATTTAGATCCTGGACAAATCCAAAAAAAAATCAGTCATGCTTAAATAGTTTTGAAAAATTTAATGACATGGAATGAAACTGCATGCACACGACGAGAGAGAAGAGAGAGAGAGGAGAGGGAGAGAGGAGAGAGAGACAGATTTAAATCCCGTCAGGGTTAAACATAAGCGAAATTTGCACATTCCCTTGTAGCGGTTTCGAAAAGCCTTTTGTATAGACCCAACCCGTGACTGCGCGGACCCGGCCTCCGCAGTCGCCCGGAAGGAATCATGCTTGGCCGTGGAGCAAAATGTCTCCACGGCCTCCGCAACCCATTCCTCCGGGCACTGCTTCAGCCGGGCCGCCATCACCTCCCTGAGGGCGGCTGGGCTGTGCGGTGACCAGGGCACTCTTTTTCCGGACATCTGCAACACCGCGAAAGGGCCAAGCTTAATTTAGATCCTGGACAAATCCAAAAAAATTCAGTCATGCTTAATTATTTTTGAAAAATTTAATGACATGTAATGAAAATCTCATGACAAGCTGCGTAATGTAATGAAACTGCATGCACACGACGACCTATTTGGTTCAGTAACACCTCAGTGGCATCGGTTCTACTGCCTGCCCCAACCGACATTACCTGGATTCTGTTTGCCGAGGAAGATGCTGCAGTGCAGCCTAAAGATTTCATTGAGGACGATGACAAAGCAGATGAAAACAACCCATTGTTTGTTGCGGACTACGTATTCGAATTCTATGAGTACCTGTACTCCCTAGAGGTAACTTTTTCCCCTTCTTTGTATATTTTTCTTGCTCTTAGATATGTCACTTACATTTTTTTCCTGTGTCTGTAGGAGAAGTATCCTATCAAAAAAGGCTTCTTGCGTGAACAATTTATTTCACCTGGAATGCGAGCAGTATTGGTTGATTGGCTTGTAGGTGACCAATTGGAATTCGGCTTGTTACAAGAGACACTTTATCTTGCTGTCCAAATACTTGATAGGTATCTTCAGGTGAGTTTTACACAATTGTCCATTATTCCTGTCCCGTTTCACCCAATTTTCAACAAAGATACTTGTGTCTGGCATATTCGCTTCTCTGCTGCAGGCCAAGCCCATTCATCACTGCTTTTCCAAGTTCTTTCTTGAACTTGCCATGATGGCGTATTCTCTCTGCCACGTTCGGCCCTCTCTTATTGCTGCTGCTGCCCTCTACATTTCTCTGTGGTAGGATTTTTGAAAATTTGCTGCCTTTTCTTTCTTTACCTAACCTAACCTTGTTGCAAATTGCTTCCTAAACGCCTGTTGTAACGACTTGAGTCTTGTTCTGGCTGATCCCTTCTCGGTGGTCTCTCGGGAGGAGGCATGCTTGGCCGTGGAGCATTTTGCCTCCACGGCCTCCGCCTCCCACTCTTCCGGGCAGAGCTCCAGCCGCGCCGCCAGCACGGCTTCCAGGGCCTTTGGCCCGTGCGGGGAGAATGGGACAGCCTGTCCCGACATCTGCAACACCGCGAAAGGGTCAAGCTCAGTTTAGATCCTGGACAAATCCAAAAAAAATCAGTCATGCTTAAATATTTTTGAAAAATTTAATGACATGTAATGAAAATTTCATGACAAGCTGCATAATGTAATGAAACTGCATGCACACGACGAGAGAGAGGAGAGAGAGAGAGAGAGAGAGAGAGTTCGACTAATAATGCAGGCCCACTCGCCCCGGCCCTCGGCGGCGGCCGGCCCTGTCGCACTCGCTGGACGTGCCGTCGCATTCGATTGATGGGGTCACACGTTCGGTTCGAGTCCCATTAACAGACTGAAGCTCTAAACGCGTCTAGAGTTTTGGCCGCCGCCACCGGTCTTCTGGCCCACTGTGCGTCGCGGCGAGCGAGACAGAGCGACGAAAGGCACCGTTCGCTCGGCCTGCACCAGCGGCGCGGCAAAAACCCCGACGACGCCGGTAGAATAACGCGCCGCGGCTGCGTCGGGAAACACGATGTCACACGCAACATGCAGCAAGTTCGTTTCTCCGGTACGGAATGTGCAGTGTCAAAAACTCAACTGAAGTTCGGTTTTAAAACGGCCCTTAAATTTGTGCCGGAACGCATTTTGGATGCGGTCATGTTCCTCTTCAGAGTCTTCTTCACTACTGCTGTCTGACCCTTCTTTGCTTCTGGAAGAATCATCCTCTTCCCTATCCTCTATATTACTGTGGTCTTCGCCATGATTTTGCCCTTCGTTTGTACTTTCACTGTGTCGTCCCTGCATGTCATCCTTGTCGCCGGTGTCAGGATTCTGAAATATGAGGGCCGGGAAATTATCTCCAGCTGCAAAATAGGTGAATGACAGCCAGGTAAGTTATCTCAAAAACAGGACCGCACAGGTGACCTAAAAGCTCGTTTAAAACGTACCTTGTGGCAATTGAATGAAGTCCTCAACCATAGGCCAGTTGACAAACGCGTTCTTTAACCAAGGCGACACCTCCACGCTGAATTCAGTTTCAAGGTCCACCGCTTTCCACAACGGGTTTTCAGCCAGTTTAAGTTGAACGTAGGCCAACATTCGCATGCCTCTTTCATCTGCACTGTTAATTTCAGGCCACGGCCAGTCATGCCCCAATGTTGTGAGCAGCCGCTAAAACAGACAAGGGATAAGAACATGGTTTAGGCACAGGTCGAGCGGGAAGTGGACATAACCTCTACGACGCTCCGACACTTAGCGATTTGTACTCTTGACAACAACTTATTCACAGATATCGACGGACCAATCAATACACTAACTTAACCCAGTCACCTTCGAACCAAATAAACTCACTTTGATTCTCTTGGCCTGTAGGGCCTTCACAGGCGCGCCTCGTTTTCCTTTCCTACGCCTTGCCTGAGGTTGATGTTTGCTTTCAATGCACTCAGTCGCCTCTTCGATGATGTTTGACAGGAATTCAAAGTTCAGTGGCACATAATCTGAATCGAACATTAAATAGTCCACTGGGAATGGAGGTTGGAATGGTTCAAATTTCTTGCGTTTTAGACTGGACGCCGACGACCCGCTGGAATGAACAATAATAGCGTTCTGAAAGTCGTCTTTAGCGCTTACAAAACGAACCTTGATGCAGTTTTATACTTAAAATTCTTGTAATGCCATGATGAGTCAAAATCACTTATATCTGTAGAATTTAAAATACGGGACTGAAAACCGAGATTTTAGCGAAGTGTCGGAACAATTGGAGCAAAAACCGGGGCGACAGTCAAACTGAATACGCGCTACCAACTTCGGAGCAAGGACAATTTAAGTTTTTTTTTTAATGTTATAAAACAAATATTCTTTTTCATATAACTGTATGACCACAACAGAATGTTTATGTGTTTATGTTTATGAGGACCCACATACAGCCTTCGGAAGTCCTTTGCCGCGCGCGCCCCGCCCCGCCCCGCCCCGCGGGGCAAGTTGTACTTGCAAGCACGCATTTGTAAGTGTGTATTTAGTAGACAGTTAGGTTTGTAGTGTGTCTCTGGATTTTCCTGCAAGGAACACGGACGGTGAGACACGAGCCACTTAAAAAACAAGCACAGGGGTAACGAGACTTACACAAATTGTGGGGTAGTATTGAGCTCCTCGACGCCTAGTTCAGTTGCGAGCCGTGTCTTCGAAAGTGTCTCTTGAAACCCCGTAAAAAATATCTTTTCATTCCTAGATAACGCTCAATCGTAAGTACATATGGTGCACACTTGACTCCACTCAATGCCATGACAAATTAACCATCTCAATCAATAAAGCAAGAATATCATTAGTCCAATCAGCCCATGTGGTAGTGATTCATGCTCTATTTTCATGAGAGAACGATTACCTCTTGAGGGACTGCATTCGGATTGTTTGGAATTGGGCAGAATACATCTGTGCTGGTTAGAAGCCGCATTGCAATACTATGTAATAATACCTGGTCATTTGATAAGCCTGTTGAAGGACAGGAATTTGGTCACTTTTACCTAAAGCTCGCCAATTTCACAGTGGAAAATAAAGAAAGTGTCTCTTGAATTAGTCCATTGACATCATTGATCATCTGACGTTCAAATCCCAGATCTTCATCCATTCGCGAAATGTTACATCCAAACATACCACGGCACACAGCAACACACACGTCGAAGAGTTAGTCGGCAACAAAAAATGGGTTGTTTTCATCTGTGGACAAATCCAAAAAAATTCAGTCATGCTTAATTATTTTTGAAAAATTTAATGACATGTAATGAAAATCTCATGACAAGCTGCGTAATGTAATGAAACTGCATGCACACGACGACCTATTTGTCACTTACATTTTTTTCCTGTGTCTGTAGGAGAAGTATCCTATCAAAAAACGCTTCTTGCGTGAACAATTTATTTCACCTGGAATGCGAGCAGTATTGGTTGATTGGCTTGTAGGTGTCCAATTGGAATTCGGCTTGTTTCAAGAGACACTTTACCTTGCTGTCCAAATACTTGATAGGTATCTTCAGGTGAGTTTTACACAATTGTCCACGCTGTAACGGACGAATTGGTTATGAAAGCAAACGAGCGGGCACAAGCATTTCCGCACAACTCAGTAGCTGGGTACTCACTTTTGGGCCTTAAACCCCGGGCACCCTCTGCGGACATGCAGAGCCCAATGGGAAACTTTAAAAAAGGCCTCTGATTCATGATTAACACGTGCATGGTTTAATGGACGAAAATATTAATTTTGATTTAACTATGGAAGGTTCTGAGCGAACTAGTTTACCATTTGCAACGCTCAAGCAGCCGCCCTATCAAGTTAAATCCAGCATTGTGCTTGAAGGCGGAAACGCAGCACCAGAAGCCATGCTCATGCGACAACTAGTTTTAATATTTTGAATTTCGAAAATTGGAATGGTGCATTGCAAAGAACGGGAGGATACGATTAAAACAATATAAGGGCTGTGTACATGTAAAATTGATCGTTCGACCGCAAGAGGCGAAACACCGGGGGGTGGGTCATCGTAGTCGCGACGACGGGGACGCCTTTTGCGAGGTGGAGGGGTGGGTGTCCGTGCATCCTCTTCTTCCTCCGTCTCCTCCTCCTCTCCCTCCTCTTCCTCTCCCTCCTCCTCCCGCTGGCGCTTGCTGGCGGACGTGCGTTGGAGGCCTAAATAACTTAGAACCTTTAGGCTCTTGGAGGGGCCAGGTTTGTTGGAGGGTGCACGGCTGGTGGGTGCACGGCTGGTGGATGGTTAACTGAATCTAAAACAAGAAAAATAGATAAATACCACGGAGTATTCCGAATAGTTCACCTAGTGACAACTGAAACCAACTGATAGGACCAACTTTCTCCATGCAGGTGTAATCGAGACTTTTACCTTACGGTCTTGGTGGCAGTCTTCTTCGGGCCGGGGCCGCTCCTGAAGGGCCGGCACCCGCACCCACATTGGGAAGAGCCCTGTGAAAGAAACACAATCAGTTTAGCCAATCATCCAGTGCAGGAATAGGAATGCCACCACTCTGCAAACTCAAGTGTGTGCCAGGCACACACTTCCTGGTGCATGCCTGCAGGCACACACTTCTTTCCTGCATGCCTGGCAGGCACACACTTCCTGGTGCATGCCTCAGGCACACACTTGCCGTCGCTTATGCATGCATACAAGCAAGTGTGTGCCTGAGGCATGCACCAGGAAGTGTGTGCCTGCCAGGCATGCAGAAAAGAAGTGTGTGCCTGCCAGGCATGCACCAGGAAGTGTGTGCCTGCAGGCATGCACCAGGAAGTGTGTGCCTGCAGGCATGCACCAGGAAGTGTGTGCCTGCCAGGCATGCAGAAAAGAAGTGTGTGCCTGCCAGGCATGCACCAGGAAGTGTGTGCCTGCAGGCATGCACCAGGAAGTGTGTGCCTGGCACACACTTGAGTTTGCAGAGTAGTTTTGATATGCTTCTCGATCTTATGTGACCCTTTATAAAAAATCTAACTAAAAGAATACATCTTTCAACGGTGATACACTCTTTCCAGACATGCTAAAAATGAGGAAGGTCATCCCTCTGTGAAAGAAAATTGATAAGACATCCCCCTTACAGTTTATAGGCCCCATTAACTGATGATGATTATAGTGGTTATTATTCCTTTTAAAAATAAGTTCATTTGGTATAGAGTGATAGGAGATCACGGTACCTGGGTGCCATCTCTTGCACGCATGTTTGAATGCTTGATTTATTTGTTCCTTTGAGCATGTTGTATCCAGCTCCATTAGCTGGAGAGCTTCCCTCATGGTTTGCAGGTTTGCCTTTGTCAGGCATCCCTCTCTCAATTTTCTTTCAGCTCTGATGTGGGCATGCGCTTCGTCGTCAGAGGACTCTAAGTTGGATGGATTCATCTTCCTGAAAACATAAACGTAAATTGGTGACAATTGTTTCACTTTAGTTTTACAAGTGTGGAGCAGTCTTGGCAATGAGGTAAGGGAGAACAAATGCCCGCTTTTTTGCATCCTAAAACAATCAAATGTTACTACTGCCCTGAAAATGTCTCTAAATTGTAATGCCTTAAAAAAAAAAGATTTTGGCTAATTAAACCAGAATGGACTGCATAGAATGTTGTCATGTCTACTGTGAATGGAATCATCTGATTCACAGGTGTCTGCTTCGTTAAGAAACCTTCCTTTTTCCCTCCATTCTGCTATCCCCTAGGGTAAGGTTACCAAACATCGATCACTTTTTAAACAATCTTCTCTAGATCGAAATTAAGTATGGGTTGACTACTATTTTTGAATCTAATATTGATGTTTACCTTACTGGTCATATGGCTACCAAAAATGGTACCTCTAACTCGAATACTTTGGAAGTTGTGAGGACAAGAAAATGTGGCTATTTTTGCTAAGGTAAGGTTTGGGTGGTCCAATCATGGATCACCCCACCAGCGTACGGACACAAAGCTAGGTATGCATTCAGAGTAACTCCACCCCAAGGCGGACCGAAATCTGGGATTGGGTCACGGATTCGGTTCAAACTTTGTGGGTTCAATAGGTACCACTAGGACCTATCAACCCTAAAAGGAAAGTTGGCTAGCTCAAATTGAACCTGAGATATTTGCATTTTTCTAAATTTGACTAATTTAGCGTAAAAATGACGCTTTCTGATTTTTTCATGGTAAAAGTTGTTCGCTTAGTTCTGGCTCACATTTCTTCTTTCTAGTCATGAAAAAAGGAGAAAAATGGTGGTAGGCCAAGTTTTGTACGTTGCTTGGTTTGGCCTACTCGAGCAATTTTGTCGTATTCATCGAAACTCTCATACCCAAAATACTCCACCTTGGATTTGACCCTGGTACGTCTCATTCCACTTCTTTTACTCTAATAAACAATTGGTATATAGTCCCTAGCACCAACAATTCCATGTAAGCCAGAAAAATCCAAAACACAATTTTTCAATTTTCTGCTTTGACCTATTTTGGGCCCTTTTGTCAAGATTAGGGCTTCTACATGATCTTGGGTGACAGGAAAGATCCTTCCTGCCCTCAATTTAGATAGTATCAACACAAACAAAGAGACCTAAACTCAAGGTGCACTAAAAATTTATAAGGAAACTGTTTTGAGCAAATTTTGCAAGTTTACGAGGGGTGTGAGGAATTTAAATCGGAGGAAAATGTAATACTTCAGCCAAAAGTGGATTTGTGGTTCATTAGTAAGCTTTCTCAAGTAGGTTTGGTGCCCTTTTAACCCTGAGAATGTTCCTCCTTGATAATCAGTGTTAAAACCCTGTTTTGGTATAGGGTTGTTGGACTTACGATTTCAACGCATTAACAAAGTAATGATCCATTTATTTAGGTTATTTGCAACGTGTAAGCTGAACCCCTTAGTCTTAAGTCATCTGGCTGGTCTAAAAAATTTACAAACCAAATGAAACCAGGCTCAGTCATTGAGACTAAGCGGTTGAACTTACACGTTGCAAACAACCTAAATAAATGGATCATTACTTTGTCAATGCGTTGAAATCGTAAGTCCAACAACCCTATACCAAAACAGGGTTTTAACACTGATTATCAAGGAGGAACAATCTCAGGGTTAAAAGGGCACCAAACCTACTTGAGAAAGCTTACTAATGAACCACAAATCCACTTTTGGCTGAAGTATTACATTTTCCTCCGATTTAAATTCCTCACACCCCTCGTAAACTTGCAAAATTTGCTCAAAACAGTTTCCTTATAAATTTTTAGTGCACCTTGAGTTTAGGTCTCTTTGTTTGTGTTGATACTATCTAAATTGAGGGCAGGAAGGATCTTTCCTGTCACCCAAGATCATGTAGAAGCCCTAATCTTGACAAAAGGGCCCAAAATAGGTCAAAGTAGAGAATTGAAAAATTGTGTTTTGGATTTTTCTGGCTTACATGGAATTGTTGGTGCTAGGGACTATATACCAATTGTTTATTAGAGTAAAAGAAGTGGAATGAGACGTACCAGGGTCAAATCCAAGGTGGAGTATTTTGGGTATGAGAGTTTCGATGAATTCGACAAAATTGCTTGAGTAGGCCAAACTAAGCAACGTATAAAACTTGGCCTACCACCATTTTTCTCCTTTTTTTATGACTAGAAAGAAGAAATGCAAGCCAGAACTAAGCAAACAACTTTTATCATGAAAAAATCAGAAAGCGACATTTTTACGCTAAATTAGTCAAATTTAGAAAAATGCAAATATCTCAGGTTCAATTTGAGCTAGCCAACTTTCCTTTTAGGGTTGATAGGTCCTAGTGGTACCTATTGAACCCACAAAGTTTGAACCGAATCCGTGACCCAATCCCAGATTTCGGTCCGCCTTGGGGTGGAGTTACTACTCTTCAGTAGTACCAAAATATCAAAGTAGTCTGTCCAAAGTGCACGATGAAAAATTTTGAAGTGACTGCGGTGATTGTCTGGCCCAGAATCAGGGGTGCAAAAATCACCTTTTTGAACGTCATTTTTCCATCGATTTTCGGGGGCCTGTTTTAGGTGTCTTTCTAAACGCAACCCTGCAGAGTAGAGAGACGCAGTTACAAACTTGTCAGCTTTACATCGAACAGTCAAAGGGTCAGTCTAAGCAAGGAGAGACAGAAATTTAGAATCTGGTCACCTGGTCTTTAGTTATAGACCCCCAAACAGAAATGATCCATGTTTGGTACCCCGATCCATGTTCGGCACTTTACCCTATTCCTCTCAAAGGTTCTGACCAACATTGGCACTTTTCTCCGAGGGGGCCACCACTCTCATTTCAGGCGTACACAAGATTACGGGATTACGGGATATTTACCAGGGATTACGCGTGAAATTTTCGAAAATTGGTGCGAAAACGTTGAAAAATATCTCGAAAACGTTGGAAAATGACTCAAAAACGTTGAAAAATGACAGAATTTTGTCAAGGATTACGTGATTACGCCATGGATTACCAGAGATTACCAGCAAACTTGTACACAGGATTACGGGGGTGGTGGCCCCCTCGCTTTCCTCTTCACATCCCTTACGAGTTGGAAACCTTGGTAAGGATATTTTCCCATCCTCTGTTAGTCTTGACTCTCGAAAATATTCGGGATTAGAATGGAAATACCCCATTTTGTGGAATGGTACAGAAAATTGGCTGATAACCTCACTCCCCCCCCAGGCTCAGCATCACTTAGGCATTCATTCTGGTCACAACACAAAGAAAAGATTGATGAGAATGTCCTTACCTTCAAAAACAGTTGGATCGTTGTTATAGACTATGATTTACAATTAATTTCTTAAGAAATGCTCAGCAGGTGACTCACTCTAGAGACAACAGAGACAACGGAACCTATACTCGTCCCAGCGTAACCTTTCCGAAAGTAGTCCCTTGGCCGTTTTATCCCCACATTGGCACAGATTATTCGATGTTTCTCGCAAAATAAAGATTGGTTCTCAAAATGAGGGCGAACGGGGCAGACAAAAATGTGTGGGCCTTTGACTGAAATGAGTTGTTATTATCGAATCTCTTCCAGTTGCTCAAACCCAATGCAGAAAGTTTGGAGCACGGTTCAGAGGAGAAGCCGACCTGGTGCATTTTAACCAAAATATTAAAAGAATAAGCCAGAATTCCACAAAATGAACGCGAGCTGGGCATACAAAATAGTGTGGGGCTTAGACCTATGCAAGCTCCTTTTATGGAATCTCTTCCAGTCACTCAATGTAAGGTTCCGAGAGACCGTTGTTTTGAAGGGCTCGGACCGGCACTTCGTCTGCCCGCGGAAATGCAAAACCCGGAACGCTTAATGATTAAGTCTGAAATTGTTCGTAATTTTTCAATGTTGTTTATTTATACGATTAATTATGATGGCAACGGACTAGGGTTGAGTATTAGTTTTAAAAAACCGCATTACCTGCGGGACTATTTTCTGTTCTCTGGCTACTGGCGGAGTGATTTAGTCTATAGCCAGGTAAGGCAACGGTAGAGCAAGGCTTGGACACAGCTGAAGAATGTTGTTGATTGGAAGAAAAGGGCGCCTGGTTGCTGTTTTTGAAGGTAAGGACATTCTCATCAATCTTTGTGTTGTGCCTAAGTGATGCTGAGCCTGGGGGGGGGGGGGGGGGAGTGAGGTTATCAGCCAATTTTCTGTACCATTCCAAAAAATGGGGCAACACGGCGCACAGCCCCGCCAGGTGGTACTGCCGCACCGCAGGGGTCCGCGCAACGGCAGAGCGCGTCTCGACAGTGGCCAATCACAGTATACCTCCCCCCACCACCAACACTACTAGGATCCTGGCTGCAGTTGGTGTTCTTTCTCTATTCCCTCGCACAGCCTTAGCCTTCTAGTCTCCCGGACGATGTCTCTCTGTCTCTCTCTTTGCGAAAAGGGGGGCCGCGCCGCGGTGGCTGCCACGGCGGAGGGTGAGAGTTTGCGGAGGGTGCGGGGCGACGGGGAAGGGAGTGGCTTCGGCTGTGGCGCCACGTAAAGGAAAGGCAGCTGCGGCAGTGACATGAGCGCCGCCAGCATGACACCGGGTACTGGGGGCACAGTGGGAAGGAAAAAAAACGTAAACAGCTGGGGAACACGTTGGAAATGGTTTCGAGACGATTGGATGAAGTTGTGATGTCGCGTTCTCCATTTAAGATAGTTTTCCTTTTTTTCTTCTCTCGTAAAATTGCTGTTTTCAAAATAGTTTATCCTCGATTTCGATGTGACTTCACTTACATGATCCTCTCACTATTGGAAGAGAATCCTGAAGGATTTGGTAGGCCCACCGTAAGTTTTGTTTCTAGATAAGAAACAGATGGATCATTGGCAGTTTTTCTTGAATTTCCGAACAGGCTTCCTGAGTTTGCGTCCAAGCTAATGAGATGTGCGCACGTAAATTTTGTCTTGTCGAGACGAGTCCGTTGATATTCTAGCTTCCTCTGGCCTGCTGCTAACATCGGCGACCCGTGGCGCTACCTCACGGACATAATGCGAACTATCGATATGGCGGGAGACTTTGAACTTGGAACATATCAAACAAGGTTTGGGAAGTGAATTTTGATCCGTATGACCTAAATTTCAATGAAGATGCTTCCCATGATTAAATATTGTGGCCTAAAGTTGATCCCAGGCACATGATTGATTGCTTTTTGGTGTTCCCAAGAGCTCGGGTTGGGGTGGTCCGACTAAAGCTTTCTCGACATCTTTTATTTTAGACCTAATGTTTTTTCTTGAATTATTGATTGACTATTTTTGTGTTTTGTGATCACTGATCATGTTAACCTACTGTTTCATTAGAACTTCAATGTTACTTCTTCTTGAACAATTGAGTGAAAACTTATTTATGCAGCTCCTTTTTTCTTTGACTTTTTGTACGCAAATGAAGTGAAAAATTAATGTTCCTCACCTTTGTTTAAAATTTGTATTAATTAAATCTTTATATATACTAACAAACTGTTCACTTGCTTGCCCTTATTATCACAGTTAAGAGAGAATTATGGCTGTAGTGTCGATTTCTTTATAAACTGTGATAAGGACGAGCAAGTGAACGATTGGTTAGTATATATTAAGATTTAATTAATACAAATTTTAAACAAAGGCGAGGAACATTAATTTTTTACTTCATTTGCGTACAAAAAGTCAAAGAAAAAAGGAGCTGCATAAATAAGTTTTCACTCAATTGTTCAAGAAGAAGTAACATTGAAGTTCTAATGAAACATTAGGTTAACATGATCAGTGATCACAAAACACAAAAATAGTCAATCAATAATTCAAGAAAAAACATTAGGGCTAAAATAAAAGATGTCGAGAAAGCTTTAGTCGGACCACCCCAACCCGAGCTCTTGGGAACACCAAAAAGCAGTCAATCATGTGCCTGGGATCAACTTTCGGCCACAATATTTAATCATGGGAAGCATCTTCATTGAAATTTAGGTCATAAGGATCAAAATTCACTTCCCAAACCTTGTTTGATATGTTCCAAGTTCAAAATCTCCCGCCATATCAGTAGTTCGCATAATGGCCGTGCCGCAGCGCTGTATGTTGTCCCCTGAATGTAGGCAATTTCAAGGAGCCGGGGAACCAAGAATATAGAAAATTCATCGTGGACAATTTTGAAATATTTCTCTAGTTTCTTTCATACTTAAAAAGGGTAAATTTTCAAAATTGTCCCAAATGACATCAACGGACAAAATTTATGTGCTCACATTCTCTTAGATACCAAACTGCATACCGAACCTTAGACAAGGAAAATTCAGGGAAATAAAAATAGAGGTAATTCAACTGCATACGGAACTGCATACCAGGAGCGTCTGCAGTCTTGTACGCAGTTGTGCATGCAGTTTGGTCTGCAGTGCGAGGGGTATGGAATTCGTAATTTCTCAAATCGAATACCCTATGACACTGGATCTTTTCATTATGATCTCTATCCCCAAAGAAATTTTCATCCAAATCGAAGAGATAAATTTGAGTTGCTGTTGACAGACATAACTTTTGACCCACATAACTGTAAATCCACATAACTGGTGACAGAAATAACGGATATATTTCTGAAATAAAAAGCATTTATTATTTAAATTAAAATTATAATTGCTACAGACATAACATTTTACAGAAATAACCAAATCGCATATACATATAACTGTTGACAGACATAACATTTGACAGGCATAATATTTGATAGACATAACCGTCGACAGACATAACTTTTGACAGACATAACTTTCGACAGACATAAGGGGTGGTCGCGGAAGGGGTGGTCGCGGCAGGGGTACTGGGAATGTTCCGTCCGCTTCATCACTGAAAATCAAATAGTGATACATCTCACCCTCTGAGGGGTGAGACATAACTGTCTCACCGAAAAACGGTGATACTTAAATGTATCACCGAAAAAATAGTCGTACACGAATGTATCACCGAAAAAAGGTCGTACACAAATGTATCACCGAAAAAAGGGTGATACTTCCCCAGGCAAACCAGGGCCAATCTCCCCGATGTCTCATCTTTTTTTCGGTGATGCATTTGTGTACGACCTTTTTTTCGGTGATACATGCGTGTACGACCGTTTTTTCGGTGATACATTCGTGTACGACCTATTTTTCGGTGATACATTTTGTATCGCCGAAAATCGGTGAGATGTCTCACCCTTTGAACTACAGTGATCGAGTAGTGAAGGAAATGAAGAAGAGCAAGAGCTGCCCGAAGGATTCATGGATGAAGCTGAAATAACAGCACGGCGGACTCAGCAGCACGCGCTTCAACAGGCTGCGAATGCCGATGCAAGGGCAGCTGCTTCCAGTTCGGCAGAGGGGCAAGATGAGCAGTGCCGCCTCTGCTTTGACGGCCCTAGAAACCACGCTGCAGTGCCGTGCGGGCATCGCATCTGCTGCAACACCTGCGCGGGCCGGGCGGACGAGAGCGCCACGTGCCTACTGTGCAGGAAGGAAATTTTGATGATGATTGAAATTTTTGACTGAGTTTAATTGAGTTCTATTTCTTCTATTTCTCCTCTATTTAATTCAATTTTTATATATATTTTTTAATTAAAAGTTTATTTCTGAATAAAGTTATGTGTATTTAAAGTTATGTGTGTTTACAGTTTTTAAACACAATTAATCCTCTTTTATGTCTGACACCAGTTATGTCTGTAGCCAGTTATGTCTGTCAACAATTATGTGGATGAACGGTTATGTGGACCTAAAGTTATGTCTGAAGCAGAACTCCCATAAATTTCCATGAGTTCGTTGGTTTCGCATAAAATGAACCCCTACTCAAAAAGAGGGGCCAATTGATTTTGACTTTTTTTTTAATTCAAAGATCAACTTAGAAGGAAGCTTTTGAGTTCTGTCCTGGTCTTGCTTTTGCGTAGTTCAATTGATAAGAACTTACACGACAAGTGTTTTTCTCATTTTTATCAGAAAATTCTTCTTTGCTTATTAGATACATTATAAGTAGAGTCCAACTGAAGATATTTCAACTTTGTAAACGTCCTAGCATACCAAATTCACTAATTGGTCCCCAAAACTTATCGTGTACACCAAAATACCAGAACAGATAATGTAAGGTTACTGTGAAGTGGAAAAAATGTGAACTATCGATTTCCGGAGTATTGTGGCATCTTGATTGTATTTTGTTTCCAGTTGCTTCATCTGAGATGAACTAAAACCCAAATGTAACGCGCCCGACTCCCATAAGCTTCTGACGAGTTTGAGTTATTGAAGTTTACGTGCCAAATTTAGTCGTTAGCCTCAATTCTCCTTGCGAGCATCCAAAAGTTGTGGAGATCTGCGCTTTGTGTTACAGTTTCGTGTTGACTTCCCTATTTGGCTCTGAAATATCCTTTTATATTGATAAAATCAATACATCCTTCACCAGTAGAAAAAAAAATTATTTTGTATTAGTGAAAAATAATTAGGCTGCCCTACTGCTCCAGCAATAGACACTGTGCTCCTTCCTGTTACGGCATTTTGGGACTGTGTAAATTTGGGGAGCCAAATAGTGTATTTGGAGTGCAAGGAGGTTCACGAAGTTCCAATTATCTTCAGTTTGACTGAAGTTATAATCAAATTGATGGGTAAGGAAACATTTTTTGGTAAATATGAGAAAAACACTTAACGTAATATAGCTCATATCAAAGCAAGACCAGGACATGGGACGAAACTCAAAAGCTTCCTCCTAAGTTTATCTAAGAGAAAAATAAATTCAAAATAAATTGCCGCGTCTCTTAAGTAAAACAACTTTCACCTATCAAGCTTAAGCAAAGGGTCTAAATTGCTACATTCTTCTATAAAGATGAAAATGTTGCAATAATACAACTAAATACCTCTCCATTTCATTAGGGACGTGCCAATAGTTCGGTGTCTATTTTGACACCGTCCCCGAATCGAATCAGCCCTGATTCGATTCGGAAAGTCACGCGCTCAGCGTAGTTTTTATACCAAAGCAAGATCAGGTTTTTAATTTTTCTTCTTTTTGTATTCATTCTCTATGCCCTTCCTTTATTACAGAAAATGTGTTTTGAAACGCACTAATTTTTTCTAGTTTCAGTTCGAATTCGATTCTATTCTGAATCTTTTTCAGTTCAATTCGATTCGACAATTTTTTCAGATTCGATTCGATTCCAAACCTATTTCGAAAGATTCGATTCGAAATGAAAATCCTTGATCCGCACATCCCTATATTAATAGGCCAAAATTTCTGTACGCTACCTTTTCACTTAACAGACTTTTCACATGGAGCACGTCAGTGTAGGGTACACTCTAAATGTCTTACAATGAAATTTGACCTATGTTATTCGTATGTTACAGTGAATTCGGCGCAAGCATAATACGAAGCAATATTCCTTCGTAATACGAATCTTTTTAGCTTTTTCATTGTAAGATACAAAGAAACACCTTCGTAATACGAAGAAAAACCACCTTCGTATTATGCTTGCGCCATTTCCTTCGTAATATGGGAAATTTCTTCGTAAGACATTTAGAGTGTATCTTTAGAGGTGAGCAATGGGACAGGGCTTAAAATCATCAGGAAACATGAATAAAAACAGTGACAGGGGCTTAAGGAGTTGTTAAAGATTGGAACCTATCCATTTAAAAAGAATTAAAACAACAAACTTGTCTACTGAATGTCTTCAACCGATGCCGGTATTCGGCAAAATGGACACATGTTCTTGTCACTCACACACCGCCGAAGGCATTCATTGTGTGCAATAGCCGTATTCGGACGACAGTTCTTTAAGATACCAGGTGGAGAATGTTCATCAACTGCAAATTCACAATTCACATTGGGTGACTGCAATTGCTGATGTAGCGACAGTGTCGTCATCACTCTCCTCGATAGTGATGACCGCTGCTGCTTCTCCCTGGGTCTCGGGTGCTGGTTGGGCGACTTCCCCGGGAGTGTGGGTTCCTTGGCGCAGGCTCACCGCTGCTTCTTGCCGTGTCTCGGCTGCCAGTGGGACGACTTCCCCTGGGGTCTGGGCACCTCGGCGCAGGCTGAGGCCTCGGCGGGGAGTCTGCGCAGAAATGAACGGTCACAGAGCGAGTCGCTTTAGAGGCAGAACAAGCTGGGCCTGCCGGCGCACAGTGGGCCAGAAGACCGGTGGAGCGGCCAAAATTCTAGAAGCGTTTTGAGCTCCAGAGTCGCTAAATGGGACACAAACCGACCGTGTGACCCCACCAATGGATTCCTCTCTAGAAGGCTAGGACTGCGTTGACAATAAGAAAATGCACATGGAGGATGGAAAGAGATGCCTACCCTACCAGTGGAGCGGCCAAAATTCTAGACGCGTTTTGAGCTTCAGAGTCGCTAATTAGGACTCGAACCGAACGTGTGACCCCACCAATAGATTGCTCTCCGAAAGAGGTCAAAACTGTTTTGACCTCCAAATGTGCCGAGCCAGGTGGCAGCCCCAAAAAGGTGGAAAAGCAGAAGTGTCTCAAGTTACCCGCTTGCTGCCTCCAGTTACCGGTTTGCGGTACAATGGCATCATTCAAGATCCGGAATGGGAAGGGGAACCACATCCATTAAGAGCGACCACCCCTTTTCAATTATACTAAGTCACTCCCTCACTGTTAAAAAAAATCTGAAAATTCAGACCACTTTTGTCAGACTTGGTGGTCTGAATCTATTTTTCAGATTTGTTTCAGACTGCTTGTCTGAAAATTTAGCCTTTCGGTATGAAAATTGCGACCTGACCGTCTCAGAACTTAAATTCAGACCAGTGCAGTCTGAAAATTAAGATGATTAAGTCTGAAAATTCAGACCAACCCAAGATTTTGTTTGTACGCTAGATGGCGCGCATGTTGTAAAACATACCTACTTCTGTTTAAAAGGCTTATAATGTAAAAATATAAAAGTTGAAATGTTCCAAATTGACAAGACTTAATCGGCCATGTGAGAACCATTCTCTGCTGCAAGATTTATCTCCGTAATGTGGGTGGGATTTGAACAATCCACATTTTAATTTACCTCTCGCGGGCGGCTCCGTGTCGCCATTTCCTTGGGTGCCACAGGCCGGCCTCTCGAGGGTGAGGGAAAAGTCCAAAGGATATCACTGTTTAAAAAAATTACTGAAAATTCATAATTTTTTGTCAGAAGTCGATTTACTTACATTCAGTCTTAATTTTCATACCAAAACTTTCATACTTCGAGGTCTTAAACTTTCAGACGACGTTAGTCTGAATTTCCAGATCAATATGTTGTATGAAAAATGATACCAGTCGGTCTATTTTATCAGACTAAATTGTACGAAGAACAGTCGCACCAAGAAATTCCTCTCATATAGTGGAGCCCAAATCGGCTAACTTTTGCCATGAGTTTGTAGAAGACGCTCAGCGGATCGTCTCGATGCCAAAATTAGGTAGACGGTAGCAGCCATCTCCTTCCCGAGGTAGTGAAGAGTCTAAGGGAGACTGCTGAAGTCCGAGGGTGAGCGGCCTTGGCCCAACCACGCGTCGACCCGTGGCCATGCGCGAGAGGGAAATTGTATTCTCTGTTATTTAGCTTATATTGCACATATTAACATCAATCTTGCTTTGGTGCGCTCATGCCCTTTCAGACAATCATTTGGAATAAGTTTGTAACAAAATATTGACCCACTTCCTCCTTCAAGAGGCAATTTTAGCTCCGAAAGATCAACCATGCGACACTAGCGCCACCTAGCGGATAGAGCAATAAGTATCCATTTCGGAGCTCTGAAACATTCTTTTTGCTCCTACGACACGAAACGTAAATAGTATTTGAAATACAACAGCAGTATTGAAAATTTTTTTGAGAAAACCGAAAAATGTACAAAGTGGACGGCGTTTTTTCACCCGTTTTCCGACTTCACAAGAATGAATTTAGTTTTCGGACGACAATGTACAAAACTTGATAGCCATCGCTCTAAATATTCAGACTTGCTAGTCTAAATTCAAATTTCAGACAGCAAGTCAGACTTTTCGGACAGTTGGTCTTAATATTCGTACCATTTTATGAATTTACGATTCAGACCACCAAGTAAGACGAAATCAGTCTGAATTTTCATATTTTTTTTAACAGTGGCGCCTCAATACAATTTTTAATCAATGTTGTCCTCCCTGGAGGACCACACACAACTGAGACGGTTTCTATGATATATTTAACATGTGACGAACCTTAAAGTTCACAATCTCCATACAGGGCTGAATTTTCAGACCACCAACTCTTAAATGTAAGACTCTGTAGTTCTGAATATTCAGACCATCTAAATGGTCTGAATTTTCAGACCTCAAGTCTGTTAATAACTTCTGACCAAATTGGTCTGAATTTTCAGACTTTTTTTTAACAGTGCTCCCCGGGTCTACAGCGCGAAAGACGTTTCAAGCACAGTGCCCCTTTCTCCCTCTTTGATTTACTGGGCTTCAGCGTCTTTTGTATGTATCTAGGATCAACTAGCGGTATTGTTAGTTATTTTAACTCACAAAACATCCCATAAACAATTTTTAAATAAAATATTCGGATTAAACGGTCCTTAACGGGACGCGGGACGAGTTGGTCGGGCGAGCTGTCCTGCTCCCACGACAACGACACAGACACAAAGGCAAACGCATAGGCCCTCCCCCAATTTATTGGGAAAAAACTGCACTGCTGTCGTCACGAGCGACCTAACGTGATTCGCTTCACAATTTCCGCTGCAGGGTCCGTGAAGTGGGAGCGTGACCAACGCGACGGCAGTCTGACTGCCCACACGCCTCTGCATCGCATGGAGCGCCATGTCGCTTTTCCGACTGTTGCTGGTCGGGACACTTGTGCCGACGCTGAATTTAGTCAACCAAGCTCGAAGCAAAAGCATCAACACTTTTGCTGTGCGTACCCCGGGTGATTCTGGTAACAGTGGTTTACTAAAGCCGAGGGGTGAATCACAAGTGTGCTCATGTGTACAAATTTGCCCGTACTCAGTGTACTCACAAGTTGAAAAAGGGCGGAATTCAATAGTTTTTCGACCGATTTGGCGTTGAGTGTCGTTTGAAACGCTATATAAAGCCTTAATATGTTTACAAATGTGAAATTTATGAGCAATGCAAGGTGTACTCACCCGTACTCATGTGTACACCAGAACGCCGAGTAATTCACCCCCCGACTTAAGTACATCAGAGAACACTGTGAGAAAGGGGTACGGTTGTCGCCCGTACATTTAGTATCAGGGTTTGTCGCACTTGGAAGTACGGCGTTCACTACAAAATCCAAAGGTCAGACTTCTCGCCCCTCCAGAGGCAAGACATTAAGTCTCGCCAAGTTTTGGTCAGACCTGAAAGTCTCGCCAAAATTTGGTCAGACAAGAAGAAAGTCTTGGCACAAAACGAGCAGACACAAAAGTCTCACCACCAAATGGCGAGACTTTTGTGTCTGACCGCCATCTTAAGGCCGTAATGCTTCGGACGGTTACGGCCTTAAGGCCGTGGTCAGGCACAAAAGTCTCACCACAAGATTGCGAGACTTTTGGGTCTGACCCCTTTGTGGCAAGATTTTTTTGTCTGACCAAAGTCATTCCATCCAAATTGTAGTGTGTACGGTTGGGTCAGGGCGGGGAAGAACTGGACACCCCATATTGTACTTCAAATACCGTAGGCACAGGAATAACAACTATCAAAAGTTGTTCCGTGGCATCAGCGGTTCATTACACGACAGTTGTCAGGCCAGTACATACGGCATTTGAAGTAAAATGTGGGGTGTCCAGTTATTCCCCTGTCCAGTTTTTCCCCGCCCTGACCCTACCTGGAAGTGTGGCGCTTCCTGTAGTTTGTGCACAAGATGTGGCCATGGATTCCGTCCCAAGGAGTTTGAGTGAGTTATTCTGACCTGGGGGAGGGGGGCGCATGATATCAGTACAAAAGACAGCGTTACCACCCTGTGGGTGAAACACCCTTTGAAGAAATGTCTGTTTCCAGTGGAGGAAACAAACAAGTTGGAAATTAACGAAAACCATTCCGGAAAAAATGTTGCCGAAGGTTCCTTTGTAAATTCATTTAAGACCTTCACATCTTCGTGAATTGCGACAAATGTTCGTGGATTTACGAAGAATCTTTGTGAATCACCGAGAACCTTCGTAAATTACGAGACTTATCAAGACCAACAATTGCCGTGATTTTACGCAGGTACCTTCCCCGACATTTTTGCCTGAGGTGCCTTCGTCAATTCCGAAGATTAAATTTTTTTAAGTGTAGGGCCCGTATATTGCGATCATCCATAAACTCGACTCATGCCCATCGGACGGAACCTTACAATTGAACACCCGCGTCAGCCACTTCAACCCATCTAGGCCCTACGATCTGCCCATCTTCACGGGAAACGCAACACTTAAAGAAGACCTGAGGGACAATTATTGGGTAGAGTATGAAGTCGTTTGCCTCCTTTCTGCACACGGAGCCCGGATTTGTAATGTGCCATTCAAGCCTGCACCCCTTTCGCACTGTTTCTTCGCGCATTTTTTCACAGTGAGACGCACCGAAGCTTTTCATGTAAAAGTCAGCGGTACTATTCGTTCCGCGGCAATTTTTTTTCCTGTTTTACAAGGACTGGTCAGAGCTAAGGGTCTTGGGCCCTGGTCCATAGGGGGCTCTCTCTGACCAATGAAGGACGAGAAAACGCGGCCTAGTTTGGCTGCGGACCAGGGATCCAACTGACACTGCTTTTATAACGTTATATAAGAGGACAATGTTCGCTAAAGGTTAAAGACTACGGACTTTGGCAAATACTCTCAAAAGTATCTCCACACAAATTCGAGACGTGAATAACAACCGATCCTTTTGAAAAGAAGTCAGAAATTAAGGGTTATAACGTAGCCAGAGCGTCTCCCTAAAGACCGGTTCTTGTAAAACATGGCACACTCTCAGACTCGTATTGACTTTTTATCTTTTGCCATAAAGGTTTTTGTGCAAACGTAATATGTACTATTTTCTCTTTGGCTATTCACTATTTTGTTCGTTGTATAATGTTTATAGTCCATTAAACCGGGCTTAATGTCATTTGCAATGTACTTTTCAATTTCTATATGCTCTATTGACAATTATATCCCTAAAACGACCAAAATTGTGCATAGTTAAGAAGAAAATAGGACATTTTACGTTTGCTCAAAAACCGCTATAAGCAAGAGAGAAAAAAGTCCATATAGGTCTTAGCGTGCAAAGTTTCTACCGTGTGCAGCATGTCACTGTGCCAAACCTCACATTGAGAAAGACATGTTATCACGTTGCAGTCACGTGCTGATCTGGCCGTGCGATCAAACAACCAATGGAAAGAGAACGCCTTCATCTTCAACTTCCCAAAGCAGGGATGCACTGCGATTCGCGAACAAGTTCCCGACTTCTTCCGCGTCCTAGCGAAGCTCAGCGGGGCGTCTACGGACAAGGGGACTCCCTGTGTCGTTCCAGCGGTACGTGTGTGCGGCATTTTCTTTCCGCAGCGTTTGCAGAGCCGCACTTCACGTCACGAGGCACAGTGGGCCAGAAGACCGGTGGAGGCGGACAAAAATCCAGACGCGTTTTGAGCTCCAGAGTAGCTAAATGGAACCCGAACTGTACGTGTGACCCCACCAATGGATTGCTCTCCGAACAAGGAATCCATTGGTGGGGTCGCACGTTCGGTTCGAGTCCCATTTAGCGACTCTGGAGCTCAAAACGCGTCTAGAGTTTTGGCCGCCTCCACCGGTCTTCTGGCCCACTGTGCGAGGGCGGGGTGAAAACACTCTTCATCTCCCTCATTCCAGGAGCGTGGCATCGCGTTGACGAAGGGTCACGTTTATTTGAGCTCCTTGACCCATTCGTTTCGATGTGAATTAGTCGTGAAGTAACTTATTCACATTCGAACGAATGGGCACTCTAAATGTCTTACAATGAAATTTGACTTATGTTATTCGTATGTTACAATATGTATTCAGCGCAAGCATAATTCAAAGAAATATTTCTTCGTAATACTATTTTTTCATTTTTTTTAGATTTTTTATTGAAAGATACAAAGAAAAACCTTTTGTAATACGTTTTTCATCGGCACCGGCGACTCTTTGCCGGCACGAAAACAGAACAGCACATGGTGGTAGACAAAAGCTCCGGTAGTGCTCCGAGCTCGGGAGGGTCATAAAACAGCATTGTGGCTCGAGCTCGCCCCCCTTGCGTAAGCGGGGACCGTCGCACCACACTCCACCAAAAATGTCCTGTCAATGCCGTTAATAATTTATTACCAGTTTTCACTGTAGAACGAAGGCGCCGCTGGCTTAAATGTTGCCTCAGGTCGCTTTGTAAATTAACAAAGGCTATTCGCAAAACGCGAAAAATCTAAGCAATCTTCGACGAGTGTTCGTAGAATTAAGAAAAATGCCCGAGAATCTTCGTAACTTACGAAGAATCTTCGAATTTAATAAGGGTGGGGATACCATTGAGATTCTACTGGTGCCTACAGTGTGTTACGAACAGTCAAGCCGTTGTTTGACGAGACACTTGTGTGGCATTCGTACATAACAGCGTATGTACCGTTGGATTCCACATGAAGATACGTTGTTTTGCCAGACTCGCTTTGCCCGTGCCCTTGAAACGGCACACAGTTACGCCAGTCCATTTTCATCGCAGCCCACAAGTACAATGTAGCCGCTTGGCATTAGGTTTGACAGCCACAATCTTCATTATTTCTTCCAGTGCAGGAGGAGTAGTGCACACACTCACACGCGCGCGCAGACAGTAAAAGTTTTTTAACCCCACTGGAGTAACGGGCTTCGCTATCGCTCAGCCAGCAAGGTCAGGTCATTGTTTTATACTCCAAGTGTTTTATTTTTCCTTTTCAGGGGGTTTACCTTTTAAAGAATGAAATGGTGAACCTGACGTTTCCAAACTTCCCGGTTATACCTTACGCGCGCTACCGGTTCAAGGTGACGGCAAGCCACTCCAGGAATTTCGACACTCCGCTGCTTTGCCTCGCAGTCGACTGCGAGGCAATCCCAAAACCGTAGACTGCAATCCTGTAGCTACAGGACTTAACAGCGTATCTGAGGGACGGTGCACTGCAAGAAAAAGTGTGGATAGTACAACAAAAGTACAACAAAAACTGTACAATAAAAGTACAACAGGGATTGTAGAAAGTACAACGAGAATTGTACAAACCACAACGAGCCCTGGACTGCACAGCACTCGTCATGCCGGGTCGATTGTACTTTGTACAACAATTGTTGTACTTGAAAAGTACTCTAAATTCCTGATAACATTGAAAAAAAAAAGTCTAGTAACGATAACCAGAATCCTGGTACCAAATACCAGACTGTCTGATAGAATATAACTCAACTAGAATTCTGGTAAAAAATACTAAACTGTCTAGTTGGCCTCAGTCTAGTAAACCGTACCAGATTTATAGTCATCCTCACAATGCCGCCAGGTCCCCTTCTGGTAGTTTTTACCAAACATCCTGGTTAGTTAATGTGCTTACAAAACTGAAGTAAGAAGTCCAAAATTTAATAAAATATTTTTTCGTAGTGTTGAAACCTGATGCGACGTCGATTTCGTTAACGAACAACCTCTGAATTGTTTTTTTTCCTCCTCCTCTCCTCCGGATTCGAACCGGGATCTCACACTTGTGAGACGGGCACGTTACCACTGCGCCACCACTGAAAAACCAAACGTGGTCCAGACCGCACCACTGGTGTGGTCAGATGGATGCCATTTTGACCACATCAGTTGGTGTGGTCTAGACCACGTTTGACGACGTATGGTGCGGTCTAGACCACGTTTGGCCACGTTTGGTGTGGTCTAGACCACACCAAACGCACCAAACCTGGTCTAGACTACACCAAACGCACCAAACCTGGTCTAGACCACACCAGCTGGTGCGGTCAAAATGGCATCCATTCGACCACACCAGTTGGTGCGGTCTAGACCACGTTTGGTTTATCAGTGACCACGTCGCCTGTGGGTCGAGGGGATCCCCACCAGGTGACTCTCTACGTGTCTGGCTCAGGCACTGTAAAAAATTCCGTACTTTTGTACGGAAATGGTACAGAAAAATATAGTACGGAGGTACGGAGAAAAGTACGGAACGTTCCGTACTTGCTCCATATGAACCCATGTAAATGGGTACGGAAAAAAGGTACGGAAAGTTCCATAGTTGGCAAGTACGGACGGTCCAGGCAAATTATTGACCAGACATGTTCCGTACTTTTTCCGTACTTTTTTCTCACAGTGGGGAAATACTCCCAGTGTTTGTTTCGGATTTAAGACTCTGAAAATAACGAAACCGGTTGCAGTTTACTTTTTGACACCCGAACATTTCAATTGAAACGAATATTTCGAAGTTTTACGTATGGTGCCAATTACGGAACAGTCTGGTAAAATTTACCAGGATTATTAACCAGACACCTGGTAAATGTCACAACACCCGATCTGGTTACTGCAACTGATCATCTGGTGAGAGTTACTAGGATTCTCGTATGAGTAACTAGTACTCGTTTAACTAGGATTGGTCTGGTACTTTTAACCAGACTTTTTTCTCAGTGAAAAATTTGCCAGAAATTTGTGTACTTTTGTTGTGGTTATTTCCTGTAGTGTGGGGCACCATGTGACAGGGCTACCATGTGACCTTGCCTTTCTCTCCCAAACGGCTTGCTACCCAACAGCGATAAGAAGACTCAAAGGAAGGTATCATGCAGGAGCATCGACGTGCAATAGGTCGTGACTCCCCTTCGAAACGGACGGGAATGTTAGCGATCAGAATTGGAAACCCTCTTAAAACAGCTCATTGGAAACTTTTTCTTTGTCACGCCGCGTCCGCTTTTTACCTCATAAATACATTTTAAGGACATATGCCTTGCAGGATGTTTATCTTTGATGATTCAAGCGCCAAATAAGCTTTGGCTGGGTTCTCTTCGGCATTTAATTTGAGCGTTATTGCTGTTTCCTTTTTAACTGCTCATCTGGGCACCATGTGACACTACCGTCATTCACTATGGGATTCCACGTTTGACTTAGTTGAATGAGTTAAGTCCATGAGATTGGTTCACTAATAACTAAAACCGTGCAAACAAATTTGTAATCCTTATTTGCACCAGTTGTGCAAATATACACTCCGAATTGATAAACTCCAATCCCTAATGTGTTTCACTCTAATCAATGCTCTATATACTTCAGCTTGTGTACTCAAGCCCTTGTCCTTCTCTATAACTTTGTCACTCCATCGCTTGTCAACATGCCAAGTACAGTACAGAGAGCAGTCAGCTTTGCCAAAATTATTCTTCCAAGCATTATAAAATTTACCAGCCATGTCAGACATTAAAACCTTCGTGCTGCTTGTTTTGCCCAGCGTGTCCTTTGCAATTTCGAAAAAGAGAGTCGTAGAATCAGTGCTAACAGTTGATGAAATGCATGTTCTGCAGAACAGTATAGGAACGCCTGAACCTGATGAATCAACTTTTGTCGGTATTGTCAATGGAAAATCATAATCATTTGTACCATGGGTACTGTCAATCAAAACTTTCTCATCAAGATGGTATTTCAACTCGGTCTGCTGGTAAGGCGTACATAAAACAATCATAAAGTCAGCAACATTTAGCTTACAACTGTCAAAAGAGCAGCTGCAGGGCTGACCTAGCATCTTAAAAACTTCACAGGGTTGTTGTCACCTCTCTTCTTCGAAGTCTCTTCTAAAATTTCTACTCTAACAGCATCATTGGCATGAGCATGAATTTGTTTGAATTCAACCTTTCTTAAAATATTCCACAGATCTCTCCTGTCCAATAAATGAAATCTTGAAAAGCTGTCCAATAAATGAAATCTTGAAAAGTTATCAGCAGTCTCCATCTCTAATATCATCTAGAATTTATGTCAAAAGATGCACCATTCTTCAAACGACCAGCAATAAAATTTCTTTCAGTTTCAGTTAATCTTAAAAAGTTAATATTACAGTCATGCATAAAATGCTCCTTACACCATTCCATATGAACAGTTTCATGGGAAACAGCCAAGGTAATAGTAGCAGGACAAACGGACCCAATTTTGGCAGTTTGTCTGCAGGTCTAAAACAGTGCATATATTTTCATCGCTTTCAAATGATGACAATCTCATCAGAAATTGATAACATGTGATCTAGGCTTGCTAGCCTCAGTCAATTTTCAATAAAATTGCAATAGAATCGACTACTGGGCGCACCGGCTGCTCCAGAAAAGTAGAGTGGTCGCGAGTGTGCTGTATGAGAAGCTCCATCGCATCGCATCGCATTGTGTTAGGGATCTTATGAGTTGAAATCGTTGAAAACGGGTATTATGTATTTGTTGTAATTTTGGGGACTGATATTAGTGTTTACGACTTGTTATTTCTTTACGAGAGTTTATTTATGTATTTTTTGCACAGCAGTCCACTTGCCAAGTGTGTTGCAGTTTTTTTTTGTATCTAAGTAAAAATAAAATTTGTATCGGAACTTTTGAGTTGCCTTGTTGTATGAGTGGCGCCCATAAAACAAAAAAAAAAACAAAAAAATTCACATAGAGAAGCTCCAGACAAAAAAAACCACTTGGTCGGCGACATCCTAGGAGCGGGCGCTTGTGGTGATTTATCGGTTCCTTGTATGTATACGAACTGCCGAAAAGACACTTGGACGAAATCCGACACCCCCTGTGGCTTTGGTACAGGTCTAAACACCCCAAAAACAGCTGTTTTCGAGGGTTTGGGACAAGATGGGTTCTCGCAAACCGAGATCCAAAAAAGTACCCAAATGGGTCTCAGATACTCGAAAAAATGCGCTCTTTCGAATGCCGTGTCGAACGAGGCTCTACGACGTCGGGTTTGGATGCTACGGGCTCTCAAAGTTGCTCAATTTCACTATTTTTACTGAAGATTTGAGCATATCAGGGCCGTTTGAAGTAGACCATCGGCGATTTCGCTCCTCTTTGTCTTAAATGGTGCCTACCCATGGGTAAACACCCCCACAAAATTTGAGCCATGTCAGGCAATTATTAGAGGAACTGTGAACAATATAAGTTTTTGGTTATTTTACCACTGGGCTTAGGTGGTTTTGGGTCCAGAAAAAATAATTTTTTTAGGTATCTACTTTTGATCAGCACCTCTTGAAACGCCTTTTTAACATGGTGCCTCAAAACCTTTTTTCGAGGACAAACTTGTCTTTTTCTCCAAGTTATGTTCCAATTCCAGCAGCTAGCTGTAATTGGAACATAACTTGGAGAAAAAGACAAGTTTGTCCTCGAAAAAAGGTTTTGAGGCACCATGTTAAAAAGGCGTTTCAAGAGGTGCTGATCAAAAGTAGATACCTAAAAAAATTATTTTTTCTGGACCCAAAACCACCTAAGCCCAGTGGTAAAATAACCAAAAACTTATATTGTTCACAGTTCCTCTAATAATTGCCTGACATGGCTCAAATTTTGTGGGGGTGTTTACCCATGGGTAGGCACCATTTAAGACAAAGAGGAGCGAAATCGCCGATGGTCTACTTCAAACGGCCCTGATATGCTCAAATCTTCAGTAAAAATAGTGAAATTGAGCAACTTTGAGAGCCCGTAGCATCCAAACCCGACGTCGTAGAGCCTCGTTCGACACGGCATTCGAAAGAGCGCATTTTTTCGAGTATCTGAGACCCATTTGGGTACTTTTTTGGATCTCGGTTTGCGAGAACCCATCTTGTCCCAAACCCTCGAAAACAGCTGTTTTTGGGGTGTTTAGACCTGTACCAAAGCCACAGGGGGTGTCGGATTTCGTCCAAGTGTCTTTTCGGCAGTTCGTATACATACAAGGAACCGATAAATCACCACAAGCGCCCGCTCCTAGGATGTCGCCGACCAAGTGGTTTTTTTTGTCTGGAGCTTCTCTATGTGAATTTTTTTTTTTTTTTTTGTTTTATGGGCGCCACTCATACAACAAGGCAACTCAAAAGTTCCGATACAAATTTTATTTTTACTTAGATACAAAAAAAAACTGCAACACACTTGGCAAGTGGACTGCTGTGCAAAAAATACATAAATAAACTCTCGTAAAGAAATAACAAGTCGTAAACACTAATATCAGTCCCCAAAATTACAACAAATACATAATACCCGTTTTCAACGATTTCAACTCATAAGATCCCTAACACAATGCGATGACTTTAAATAAAACTACTCAAGGAATACACTATTTGAATCATCTATACCCGAGTCACAATAATTTTACATCAATGGTACACTGTAATTGTTATGTTCAGATCCTTGAAATCTTCCCGTATCATCTGTCGAACGGCGGTTGGCCAATATAACTTATCCCTACAGCAGCTGATGGGCGGAATGGATAGATGGGGGGGGGGGGGGGGGGGTGAGGATGGTCGAGAGATCGAATTCGGACGGCTGCTGCCCTCTACATTTCGTTCCTGACATTGCGGCGTCAGCTTCGCGCCCTGTCGTAGGTTCACCGGCAAGCTCAATTAAGACACTACCATGCGAACCTCAAACCGACTTCTCGTTCGGAGGCTCGGCGCCTGCATCACGCTTTACCCCAAGAATCCCTGACACGCCCAGCTAAGGGAACCCCAGAGATCCTTCTGTCCCGAGAAAATACGCCCTGGTACTTTGCAACCCCGCCCGCCGTCCCCTTGGCGCGCCTCGAGGGTAGGCAACCCAACTCTCGTCGGACCACTCGGCTGCCTACTCTGCAAACTGAAGTGTGTACATGGTACACTCTTATTAGAGCATGCTTCCAAGTGTGTACCTTCCATGTACACGCTAAAATACACTCGATAAGTCCTATCTAAAAGCATGGGCCAGTTTAAGTGTACTTGCCAGGTATACTCTTAGCGTGTACATGCAATGTACACTCTATTTTAGTGTGTGCCTAGCAAGTATGCTGTAAATAAGTGTGTACTTGGAAGTATGCTCTAATAAGAGTGTACTATGTACACACTTCAGTTTGCAGAGTACCTCCCGGGCGCTCCACTCAGAAACGTTACAAACATTTTTCTCAAAGCTCCTACACGTATTGCATCTGCGTGACAATGTCATCATTTGTTTTGATGACGTATTGCTATAAGGATAATTAGCCTTGTTGACATTGTCATTAAGTGACAACTCAAATTTTCACTGTGCATGAGACCAATGCTACGAATCCCATCCATAAGTACTCATGTGAAGCAAATTGTTATTCTGACATATTTCCGCTGAGACATGTAATTTATGCCAATCAGATGCTGAGTGAATCCCAACGTGAAGGGACCTATGATCAAAGCCACGTCAGTCATCTGCACATGTGCTACGGACCAAAGGGAAAAAATACAGTGCTAGGTATCATTCTCTTTATTTACGTTTGCTTGTGACAAAGATAACAATGAAAAAAAAAAGATCTTTTCAGCTCACATGTACCAGTACAGTCAAAAACCTGGAAAGAATGAAATAATTATTAATATGAAAGCATCAGCAGAAATAATTGTTAATATGAAAGCAGTAGCACTGAAGAAAATTTATAGCCAGTGCCTTCCCAATACATTCAGAACATTTTTGACCCAGAAGGAACGCAAACTTAACCAAGTCTAAAGGCATTTTACCGCACAGGTTTTGGAAAACTACGTACGCAGTTTAGCTGACTGGAGTGTTGGCGGCTGCATGAGGTTCTCCGTGCTGTAGAAGGGGACATACTTGGTCTCCATGTGGATACGCAGGCTGTTCGCGCAGATGAGACAGTAGAGGACATAACCTGGTAGACGGAAATTTCAGTCAGAAAAGGTTTTCTTGTATTAGAGGGGTAACAAGAGCTTCGGTCAACAAAAACTAATTCAACTAGAAACCGGTGGGGAAGGTACATTTTTCAAGCAGTTTTTCCGTCCGATATTAAACCTTTAGGTTCATTTTATGGGCAAATTTATTCTTTTTTTTTAAGGTGCACCTCAACGATTGGATTAAAGTTAAAACCTACGACTGCAAATAATTTTTTGGTTGTAAAACCTTTATTTCTTAACATGATGCACCCCGTTTGCCTCTAGCATAGACCTACAAGCCAATCTTTCCATTGAAGTCCAAACAGAAAATTCGAAAATCATGCAAAACCGTGCTCTAAGTGCGACTGCCTCCTCAAAAGACCCTCTCTTCAATCAGGAAAAATAGTATTTGTTGAATCAAGAATTTACTTTTAGGTTTTTTCGTTGTTTTTTTTTTGTTTTTTTTTTAGTGTACTGACCCAGGTAAGCGAAGCCGGCCAAGGCCATGGGCGTGATCATGACTGCCACGAGGACCACAGCGATGGTGCCCAGGACGAGCTTGACCCACAGTATACGGACGAAGTGCACCATCTTGGCAGGTTCATTCTGTAAAGGAAACAAAATGATTAGTTGGTGCAACAGAGTTAAACCGCACTCAAAATTAATGCTTGGGTTCACGAAAAGAACACGAATCGGAAAGTGGTCTGGACTTTTGGCATCCGACCCCAGTGTGAAATGAAGTACGAAAAAGCCGAAAAAGAAATTCCCCTTGAAATAACATCGAAATTAGGTTAAAATGTCGAGAAATAATATTAAAATAACCCTGAAATCACAACGTCGAAGTAACGAGAAATAACTTAAGGGGGCTCATACGTTTTGAAATGGTCAAAATATCGGTTTTCTTGTTACGATGCCTTGAGAAAAAGCACTCTTTTCCGCGTCTTTTAAGCCTAAGGAGAGGTCCAAATTCGTAAAACTCGCGCCACAGGAGCTCGCGCAGCATTGTTCTGCACTGTCCCCCGACACGTATCCAGCGACCCCCGGGGGTGGAGGCGTGACCTTTGACCCCTGTTTTCTCAGCTCGCCTTTTATTGACCTTGCTCGTAAGATAACTATTGACTCGCTTTGGTTTGAGGTCTGAAATTTTAACTGAGTGTTCGCAACATCAGTAAGCATAGAATTGACTACAATGAGGAGGATTGGACAAGATTTAGTTGATGAAAAAAAAATTTCAATTAATAAATTTGATACATTTTAGTAAAAAAATGAAGATTATTTTTTTCTCCCAAACTACTGAACTTAGAAACACAATTGTAGTCAATTATATAGCGGGCATAGAAAGGAGTCTCCAGTAATTTTTTTTTCAAATCGAACCAGAATTGCGGTCTGAATCTTACGAGAATGAAAATTTTAGACTTTATCATAAAATCTACAAAAATGGTCCAATCTCAAACTTTTTTTTTTTTGAAATGTTCATTTTTCTATTTTTTACTAGGATTTTTACCCAGAAACTCAAAAAATTTTGTCCCAAAATATTTAACACTAAGAAAACCGAAGTCATGTTTAAAACGTATGAGCCCCCTTAAATTTTAAAAGACAGTGTAATTTTTTTTTTTCGGAGTTATTTGGCCCTTGGAAGAAGTTCATACTTAAAATGCGGAGGTAAGGAATCTGCTTCGAGTGTGGAGTTTGCACTTCGCAGTCTCCTCACTTCAAGTAAGTACACTGGTAAAACTAAAGCGTAACTTTACTCTGCAAACTCAAGTGCGTGCCAGGCACACACTTCCTGGTGCATGCCTGGCAGGCACACACTTCTTTTCTGCATGCCTGGCAGGCACACACTTGCTTTTATGCATGCATAAGCGACGGCAAGTGTGTGCCTGAGGCATGCACCAGGAAGTGTGTGCCTGCCAGGCATGCAGAAAAGAAGCGTGTGCCTGCCAGGCATGCACCAGGAAGTGTCTGCCTGGCACACACTTGAGTTTGCAGAGTATGCTTGAGTGAAGCATTAAATTACGCTTGAAGGAAGACGTTACGCTTGAAATGAAGCATACTCTAAAAATTCCCCCATGCATTTAAATAGTGGGAATCTTGGATAAAGAGTCTGTTACGCATGATGTCAAGCGTAAACTGATTACGCTTGAAAACAAGGTAATACGATGCTCTAGTTTTTCCAGTGTATCTCTCAATACGTTTGAGCCATGTCAAGAGATAGGGGCTCTGTGAGCTAAGCCTCACTTGATGTGTGTACCGAAAATCCAAACACTATGAGAATAGCATCAATTGGTACAATACGTTAGAACCAGTTTCCATATGTACTTTGCGCGAGGATAAATTCACTCTGGTGTTGCACCTTCGTCCGATGCGTTCCGAATAATACCATTCGTCCAACGGTTTCAGCGTTTGGAGTCTACACTGTTAAAAAAATTTACTGAAAATTCATAATTTTTTGTAAGAAGTCGATTTACTTACATTCAGTCTGAATTTTCATACCAAAACTTTCATACTTCGCGGTCTGAAAGTTTCAGACGACGTTAGTCTGAATTTTCAGATCAACATGTTGTATGAAAAATGATACCAGTCGGTCTATTTTATCAGACTAAGTTGTACGAAGACATTGAACAGTCGCACTAAAAATGCCACTCTGTACAGTAGAACACAAATCGGCGAACTTTTGCCATCGGTTTATCGTAGACGCTCAGCGGATCGTCTCGGCTCAAAAATTAGGTCCACGGCAGTAGACTCCTACTTGCAAAGGTAGTGAAGAGGCTAGAGGTGACTGCTGAATTGCGAGGGAGAGCGGCCTTAGCCCAACCACGCGCCGACCCGTGGCCATGCGCGAGAGTGAAATTGTATTCTTTGTTATTTAGCTTATACTGCACTTATTAACCTGAATCTTGCTTTGGTGCGCTCATGCCCTTTCAGACAATCACTCGTAATAAGTTTGTAACAAAATATTCGCAATTTCGCCTTCAAGTGGCAATTTTAGCTCCAAAAGATCATCCATGCGACACTAGCGCCACCTGGCGGATAAAGCAATAAGTGTCCATTTCGGAGCTCTGAAACATTCTCTATGCTTTTACGACACTAAACGTAAATATTATTTGAAATACAACAGTAGTATTGATAAAAATTCTGAGAAAATCGAAAAATGTACAAAGGGGACGGGGTTTTTTCACTCGTTTTCCGATTTCACAAGTATGAATTTAGTTTTCGGACGACAATGTACAAAACTTGATAGCCATCGCTCTAAATATTCAGACTTGCAAGTCTAAATTCAAATTTGAGACAACAGGTCATACTTTTCAGACAGTTGGTCTTAATATTCGTACCATTTTATGAATTTAAGATTCACACCACCAAGTAAGACGAAATCAGTCTGAATTTTCATATTTTTTTTAACAGTGTAAGTGTGGACACTGCAAACTACGCGAATCCAGACAATAGGATACTTTCGTAGATCCCTGAACCGGAAGCACACAGACGCCATGTTGGCGGAAGTAGATCCAAACTTGACATGGGAAAGAGACGTTCGTCAAAGGCATCGGCCACACTTGAACATAAACAGTCGTTTGATACTTGTTTGCAGTGCATATGTGTTTCGCGAGCAATATTTGTACAGCTCGGCTATAGTTTTAGATCCGAAGAGAGGTTAGTTTCCGGCCAATTTGGCGTCTGCTGGTCTGCTTGCTTCCGGTTCAGGATCTACGAAAGTACCCTATAGACCATTCTAGTCGTTGTCAAGTGAAAAACAAGAAGAATCACTTAAGACTCATTTAGGGCATTTAGAGTGCATATATTCGCGGAAAATATGTTGTATTTACAATAAAATACTCTCACTAACTTCTACCAAGCAAAGGGTCGTTAACATTTAAAACAAAAGTGCTACAAGGTAGGTGTACGCCAGACCGTGTCTTGTCGTAACAGGCTTCGCGATGTTGCGCCAGTTTCGACCATCCACGCCTGGCGTACCTACCTTGGCCTGCGGCGCTAACCTGCCTCCGGCAGGCTGCTTTTCTAGGCAGGCCGTGGAAATGGGCGTGATCCCCTCAAAAATAACATTTGGTCATCAAAATCTACACCAATCGGATTCAACTTTCGGTCGGGGGTCCGAACGGGTTCTATTTTCGTCATCAGCAGCCTCAAAAACATATGAAACGATATGAAACTTGACACAAAGTTGAAAGTACCCAAAAAGTTGTCTTTTTTCTGCCGTTTTTTAAGTGTTTATTGGCTAATATGACCGAATGGATTGAGATAGAAAGCTGAATTTTGGTGTGTGGCGAGCCAAGGATATATCTAATGACCCTGCAAAATCTCAGCCAGATCGGCCGAGCCGTTCAGGAGGAGTAGTGCACACACACACACACACACGCAGACAGACAGACAGACAGACAGACAGACAAAACTTTTCAACCCCACTGGAGTAACGGGCTTCGCTATCGCTCAGCCAAAAAAGTTGTCTTTTGTGATTCTTCTCGGCCACGACTAGAATGGTCTATTACTCCACACCAGGTCGCCGCACAGAATCGAAACGTACCTTGTAGATGCCCTTGAGGAACAGGGCGGCGGTGGCGAGGAAAGCAGACACCACGACCAGGTCGATGGCGATGGAGCCACGGGCGAAGATGGTGGCTATCTCGAAATCGGGCATATCCTCTTCCTTTTGCACGTCCTCGCTCATGAAGCATGTCACGTTGGGCCCGTTCCTTTCAAGGACCCACTGGAAAACAGAATAAAACCTAAGAATCATGCATGAACTATAGAACTTTCGCTAGAGATGCAAAGTTTCCGGAAAAATGTGTAGGCTTGGAAGAATACACGGAAAAGTTGGCAAAAATTGGAAATAATTCCAAGAAAACTAAAAAATTGGAAACTTTTACTATTTTGTCTAGAAATTGTTGTTGAAGTGTCAGGAATCGTGTGGGGCTTTCGCTGTCTTAATACATAAAAGAAGCATTTTAAACCAAGATTGGCGTCAATCGGACGTCACGGAGCGGAGCAGCAACAAATCAAAGTTTTGTTAAAAATCTAACGTGGAAATTGCACAGTGACAGTGTGACAGTTGACATTTTCATTAATATTCATCGTGTGTTCACTCAGTTAAGAATCTGAACAGTTTGGCAAGGCGGAGTTGATAGTGAAGACTTTGAAACAAATAGAATTGTTAATCTGCGAATGTGCACAATCATTAGTTAGCGCCAAAATGTGAGGAATTAAAGTGCCTGGCATGGATGAACTGCGGGAAAACCAGTGTCGGTTCACGGATGAATTATAGGTCATATTTTGTGACGTCACGTTCGTGACAGTGTTAATTTAGTCACTCGTTTGAATGAGACTGAGACGTTACTTTTATTGGAATGTTCATCCACGTTCAAAGACGATAAGACGGCCGTGTCACTTTCAAACGCGTGCACTGCAAATCCAAACGTGGAACAGATTGTCCCACGTTATCTAGTGCATGCCTGTCCCATGTGTCTACCGGTCCACCGTCTCCACAGCGGTGCTTTGCAGGTCGAATGTGTTGCCTACCTCATAGGCGCTACACCCGCCGAACCCAGCGGCGCCAGAAGACCGGTGGTGGCGGCCCAAACTCCAGACGCTTTTTGGGCTCGAGAATCGCTTAACAGGGTTAGCCCCGAACGTTGTGACCCCACCAATGAATTCCTCGTCCGGAGAGCAATCCATTGCTGAGGTCGTGCGTTCGGTTTGAGTCCTTATTTGGCGACTCTGGAACCCAAAACGCGTCTAGAATGTTGGCCGCCTCCACCGGTCTTCTGGCCAACTGTGCAGCAGTCCATTCGCGTTTGACCAGCAATCTACTTATTCTTATAAAGATTACTAGTGTACAGACCTTTGCCACCTGGTTGCACGCGTTGGAGAGGATGAATAGGTTCCATAAGCTCCAGAGTATGGAGGTTGTAGAGCCAATCTGAAATTTGAAAAGGAACACATAAGACTACATACTACAAACCTAACTGTCCACTAAGTACACACTTACAAATGCATGCTTGCAAGAACATACACACACACACACACACACACACACACACACACATAAACGCATGCCTGACGCTGTATAACTCCATGCGTCAAGCATGCGTTTGTAAGTGTGTACTTGCAAGCATGCATTTGTAAGTGTGTACTTAGTAGACGGTTAGGTTTGCAGTGCATACTTTTAGTACCGCCCTTTTGAAGGCAAGATTTTGCGGTAAGGCCGTTTGTTGGCGATACTAAACTGTATTACCAAATAAGATGCTGAAGTAACGCCTTTTCATTTGCAGTACAGTTAGTACACACTAAGGTAGTATGTAAGTAACATTACCGCAACAGTCGAATACTCACAACAACCAGCCATCCCTGGAACAAGCAGCATGTCTTCAAATCGCAGCAGCACCCCCGCTCCACTACGGGCAGGCAGGACCCATTACGGCGTTTCGGCTCCATCGCGGAAGTCCTGAAATCCAAGAAGTATAATGCCATCAAAGGTAAAACAAAAAAAATGTTACAGCTGCACTGTTTAAACTCGTAGACTAAATAACAGACACGTTCTGGTTTTGTTTGTTTTTCAAGGTCAGACCCCAATAAAAAGAACCGTATGAATACTGCGGGGACAAGGCAAACTTGGGGCAAGATGTAAAAATACGAATTTTAAGCAACAGTTGCATTAAAGCTATTCTTTTATCTTTAATTTAGGGCGACTTGCATGAAGGTCTGCAAAATTACATGGTGCCACTAAGTGCCCGATTTCGACCAAAGTTTACGCTTATTTTTCAATCCGTAAAATGCATCTGAAAACACTTAAAAATGTCAAATATTAACACTAAAGGGTCATATCCCGTTGAAACTTTATTTCTAGTCGGGTTGTCTTTTGCACGCGCACTGTCTCCACCTCGTCGATGCACAGTGGGTCAGGAGAACGGAGTCAGCAGTCAAAACTCAAGACGTGTTTTGAGCTCCAGAGTCGCTATACAGGACTCGAACCGAACCTGTGACCCCACCAATTGATTCCTCGTTCGGAGAACAATCCATTGGTGGGGTCACAAGTTCGGTTCGAACCTGTGACCCCACCAATTGATTCCTTGTTCGGAGAACAATCCATTGATGGGGTCACAAGTTCGGTTCGAACCTCATTTAGCGACTCTGGAGCTCAAAACGCGTCCGTGACTTTTGAACGCCTCCACCGGTCATCTGGCCCACTGTGTGCTGTATGTTTACCCCAGGTTCGGGTCTGGGCTATGGCGTTCCTGGAAAGCGTAGGGGACCATACGCGATTCCCCCAGCATCTCCGACCTATCTTCCACACTTTTCTTTTGTTTTGGAGAGGAGGGGGACCGCTGAATGGCAAGCTCTTTCAATATAGTGAGTGTACGGGACGGAGAGATTAAGGAGGTGGTCTCGAGGAGGGGAAAGGGAGAGAGAGAGAGAAAGAGAGAGAGAGAGAGAGAGAGAGAGAGAGAGAGAGAGAGCGGTGACGAGCGGTGGGCCTCGGGAGGCCAGAGCCAGGCACCGGGAGGACGAGCGCGCCTATCTCGTGCGAAAGCAAACAGCCGATTCTGTCACACAGCATCAGTCGGGTCGGACCCCTCTGTCGCCCTGCGGGTGCGCCAGGCACAGTGGGCCGGAAGACCGGTGCAGGCGGTCCAAACCCTAGACGCATTCTGAGCACTAGAGTCTCTAAACAAGACTCGAACCGAACGTGTGACCCCACCAATGGATTGTTCTCCGAACGAGAAATCCATTGGTGGGGTCACACGCTCGATTCGAGTCCCATTTAACGACTCAAGAGCTCAAAACACGTCTAGAGTTTCGGCCGCCTCCACCGGTCTTCTGGCCCACTGTGCATGGGTGTGCAGCCGCCCGACGCCGGGCTCTGCTCTCCGTCCAATCGAGGCAATCAGTCGCTCGCTGTCCGTTCCTGGTTTTTCCAGGTGGCCTATATGGTAAAGACGTAAGGAAGTTCCTGGGAAAACCAGGAACTGTTTTGACTATGAAAGATCTGACACACTTGTAATTATACTTTCTTTTTCTATTTTCACGTCTAGTGTACAGGAACGTATGAATGGAAGCAGATATCTGCTTACACCGCAAATCTGATGTCGAGTTTGTCTACCACAAAACTGACAGGCCGTTTTTAAAGCCGAAAATTAGCATAAGCCCTGACCTCATATTCATGAGCTACAGCTTGCCATTATTCGGCGCCTTTGCCTCCTTCACCCCAAAATGTTAGCAATCAGCGGAATACTTCCCAACGCCAAATATGGAAGCAGAGTCCTGTTTAGTGACTCTGGAGCTCAAAACGCGTGAAGAACTTAAACCGCCTCCACCCGTCTTCTGGCCCACTGTGCGGCGCGCTGCCCCACTGCCAATCGGGCGGGCAATTTTAAGAGGCAATAAAGGCTGCCGCGAAACTTGTCATGACATTTATGACATTCGGTTCTCCGTGGCCCGCATCGGCCGTACCAAAGAAAAGATCGGGGAAACGGTGGGACAGTGGCGGTTCCAGAGGCGAACTTTAGGGGGGGGGGCATTTTAGTCTACTTTCAGTCAGGGCCAGAGTGGTACACTGTTATTCAAACTGCGATAACCACTGTCTATTTTGCAATAAAAAAACAAACTTGTCACAATCTTTTTTTTGCTATGATGACTACTAAAAATTTGCAATAAAAAATTAATAGCTCAATTTTGCAATGAAGTATCACTTTTTAGCGATAATGACTACAAAGAAAATGCAACAAAAAGTTATCGCTGAAATAATGTGTTAAAAGCTACTACAAAACGCTCATTCGTCGAAAAAAATTATGGGGTAGTTATTGCAAAAACATTGCTGTAACTAAATTATTGCACTCCAGGGAGCGATAAATCGTGGGAATCGCAAACTCGGTTTTATCTAAAAAAAAAAATTGTAGTAAAAGTATCGCAAAATGAATGACAGAGTACGTTTGGCCAGTGTCTACTTGGACAGGAAGCCTTTTCACTTAATTCATTCGTAGTTTGTCCGTGCACACGTTTTGCACTTGTGCATGCGCTCAAAAATGCGCGAATTTGTGCGGAAACCAACGCGAATATGTAACGTGCAAAGTGAGTGCAAAAAAACAAAAAAACGGGTGCAAAAAATATGATGGATTAAAAATTTTAAAGTCCACGCGGAAATTGAAAGTGTTACTCCCACTAAACACAGCCCGGCGTCGGCCGAGTGAATACGCCCATGTGCGGTCCAAGCGAGCAGAGAGACAGAGAGGTCCGATCCGACTGATGCTGTGCGACAGCACCGGTTGCCAGCCAGGTACGCTCGCCAGCGCACAGTGGGTCAGAAGACCGTTGACAGCGGCCCGAACTTAAGACGCGTTTTTAGCTCCATAGTCCCTAAACAGGACTCATAGCTAAGCGTGCGACCGCACCAATGGATTCCTCGGTCGGAGGGCAATCCATTGGTGAGGTCACACGTTCGGTTCGAGTCTATTTAGCGAATTTAGCGACTCTGGAGCTCAAAACGCGTCAGAGTTTTAGCCGCCGGCCGGTCTGTTTTGCTCGCGGCGCGGCGGCCTCTGCTGGTAACTTGCGCAAGTCTCTTGCGGCCGTTGAGGCATGTCTGGCGTGCTGCACAGGCCAGGCGCCCCGGAGCGCGGTGACCCAACACTGCTACCGGGCCACTGTCTAGAGTACCGACTGCAGCTGGCAGACACGACCAGCTCGCCTCAGGCCAAGACAGCGAAAAATGCTGCCGCGTCCACCAAACGCACGCCGCCGTGAGGAAAGGCGTCGGTGCTTGGGTGCTGCACAGTGTCAAGGGACGCAAAGGAGTCGGTCCTAAAACGTACTAGCCGATCTCGGTCTGAGGACAAAGGCGTACGTGCATGTTGAAGTCGCTTAAAAGTGTGGCCAAGACACCACACTAGAGTCGGTCACATCTGTATACACTTTTTGGCAATCGTAACTGTGCTCGTAAACGGATAATCATCCGTATACAAAGCAGTTCTTGCAAGTACACCTAACAAACGGCGATGTTAGGCACGAATACACTTTGACTTACGAAAGTCATGCTTGACAAGTAAAATCACATTACGCTTGCACAAAACCGCGATGCGGATCTGGGCCGTAAGGAGTCTATCAGGCTCAACGCATGCTTACGCATGGAGTGTTACGGCGCGAGCATGCTTTGTAAGTGTGTACTTAATAGACAGTTAGGTTTATAGTGTAGACGCGCTTTGAGCTCCAGCCAGAGTCACTGAACATGCCTTGGACGGAACGTGTGACCCCACCAGGGGATTGCTCTCTGAACGAGAAACGTGGGGTCACACGTTTGGTTCGAGTCCTGTTGAGCGACTCTGGAGCTTAACATGCGTCTGTTCCCTCCCTAGGCCGGCTTCTGGCCCACTGAATGCCGGTGGGGAAGGGGAAATAGTGAATGACTTATACAGGGAGCGATAAAAGGGAAACGCAAGGTCTGTGTTGCGAACAGACTGCGAAAGCGTATCACGCGAGTCTGTTGAGCATCAAGTCACATCCAGAGCCAGCCTGACAGGAGGAAAGAGGGAAAAAAAGGGGGGGTAGCACTTTTTGCGCACTTACAGGGCCAAAGTGTTGTTTTTTGCTTACATTTGAGGCGGCTATCAAAAGGGGGGGGGGCAATCTTATCCTTGTGCCACTGCACTGTCATCATAAGTGATAACGGACTCATTTCGATTGGAATTCATTTTTATGCAGATGATACATTTATGTACACAGCTAGACGCAAAAGTTGAAAAAAATATAATCATAATTATGAATGTAATAGACTGCTGTACTTTCGTCGACAGCAAGCGGCTGGCTAGGTAGGCAAGAAGATCTCGAAGGTATGTTACACTGTGGCAAAAAGGTACGGAAAAGTCTGTTAATTTTTTTGCCAGGATTCCCCGTAGCCCTCTTATCAATATTCTCCGTAGGCTCTTACAGTATTCTTCGTAGGGCCCTACAGTATTCTCTGTAAGTCCACAGTCTTCTCCGTAGGACCTGGAAGACTGTATAGTCCTACGGAGATCACTGTAAGGTCCTACGGAGAATACTGTGCGATCCTACGGAAAATGCTGTAAGAGCCTACAGAGAATATAGATAAGGGGGCTACGGAGAATTACCACAAGCTGTTTACAGAATTTTCCGTAGCTTTTTGCCACAGTGTATGAAGTCAGCTGCACCACCATCATATGGAAAATTTTCACCATAATATGGAGAATCAATATACATTATGGAGTACAAAATTTAGAGTGATGACCAGATTAATACACGAGTGCACACCCCCTCATCGTACTTAAATATTATTAAAAATAAAACTTGCACGCTCATATTCTTACGAACGTTTTTATACGTATGACGATTTGTCATCGTAAGGTATCATAAAATTGCACATCCGTGACATGCACAAATGTCTGCAGATGGTATGCATGATTTCATCGTAGTACAGTACCAACGCGATCGCTGTCGCCCGAAAGCAATATTGAGAGCAGTTCGTTCGCTGCCACTACAGCAGCAGATGGACGCCGAGCAGACGAGCTGTCACCTACCAGCCGGTAAACGCCGGGGCAAGGGCAAGGGGGGCGGGGAGGGAGCATGGTTAGGCTCGGCACGGTAGACCAGCTCTTATTTTGCGAAAGTGAGAATTCCGCTGGGTTCCCCGACTCAAAATGACCGAAATGGTGAGAAAACTCTTAATTTGAAAGCCCAAGGTCGTCAGACTTACCAAAGCCGTGCCCCAAGACCCTATACAAAGGCAAAAAGCCATTTTTTTTTTCGGATTTTCACCAAACTAAGTTTGACTCTAGGGTAAACAGGCCATAAAACGACCCTTCGGGCGAAAATTTCGTCCGTTTTGCGATATCTCGACTCCTTCATGCCCAAGCGGCCTCCCCAACCGCCCGCGCGGCGTCTTTTTTATGCTCGCGGTTGGGTAGGCCGTTTGGGCATGAAGGAGTCGAGATATCGCAAAACGGACGAAATTTTCGCCCGAAGGGACGTATTAAGGCCTGTCTACCCTAGAGGCAAACTTAGTTTGGTAAAAGTCCGAAAAAAAAAATTGGCTTTTTGCCTTTATATAGGGTCTTGGGGCACGGCTTTGGTAAGTCTGACGACCTTGGGCTTTCAAATTAAGAGTTTTCTCACCATTTCGGTCATTTTGAGTCGGGGAACCCAGCGGAATTCTCACTTTCGCAAAATAAGAGCTGGTCTATCGGCACGGCCACTGGCTGGCCGGAGCAAGCGTGCGTCGGCGCTGCCGGTAGTTCGGCCCGGCAAGCGAAGCGGGCTAGCGCCGAATTCTGTCTGTCTCTCTCGCACACGACAGCGATCGCGCTGGTACTGTACCCACTTGTAGAGTGGTCTAGATTTGACCGCTAATATGACCTAAGTGGATCAGCATCTTTTGTGGTCGGAGTGCAACACTCTCATTCCAGGAACGTGACATCACATCGACATGAGTGTGACACAATCGAAGGGGCCACCACCCCCGTAATCCTGTGTACAAATTGGCCGGTAATCTTCCGTAATCCATGCCATGGCTAAATTCTGTCATTTTTCAACGTTTTTCTGTCATTTTTCTAAGTTTTTGAGCCACTTTTCAACGTTTGTGAACCAATTTTCCAAAAAATTACGCGTAATCCCTAGTTAAGTTCCCGAAATCTTGAGTACGCCTGAAATGAGGGTGGTGGCCCCGTCGGACACAATGCTGAAAGAAGCACGACACTTTGGCGCATTCGTTTCATTTGGATAAGAGCAGGTCTTGGCGATGTTATCCGCTAGCCACTCACAGCCGCCGCCGCCCGCTTGAGTGAGCCGAGCGCCGGGAGGGTAGGCCACCCAACGCGCACCAGAGGCCGAATTGGCCGAACGGCGGCCGCTCACTCGTGTCGTAGTACCATTACCATTACGGGCTAGACCACACATGATCGTATGCCGTTTAGGGCCCGACACATGCTCGCCTGCACTGCAAAACGAGACGTGGTCGTCCTTACTGGGGTGACACGTTATACCGCTAGCCCTCAGATGATCGTTTGCCGTCGTTTCAAGCCCCCGACGATGTAGAGTCGCTAAATGGGACTCAAACCGAACGTGTGACCCCACGCCAATGGATTCCTCGCTTGGGGAGCTCGGAGGTGGCCAAAACTCAAGATTTGGGCTCGATGCGGCCAGTCCAGATTTCTAGTATGGTCGCCGCGAGCTTACACAAGCTTGTCCAAGATGTCAACCGTGTATGCATGTGTGTACTCAGTACACACTTCTAGGTGAGTGCACTTCGAGGTGTGTACTTGCCTAAGCACGCACCTAGAAGTGTGTACTTGAATGAGTACACACTTTAAAGTACACACTTTAAACTTGTGGCCCCACACTTCAGCCGTCGGACATGCTGTGGTCGACACTTGCAGGCATCGGACACTGTGTGGTCGACACTTCAAAGCGTCGGACACACTGGTCGACACTTGCAAGCGTAGGACAAACTGGTATACGCCTTTAAGTGTCGACCTGACCTGTCCTACACTTGGATTTGCAGTGTATTTTACAATGGAAATGGTAACAAGATTCCCATTATGGAGAAATATTGCTTCTTAGTATGATCGCTCCAATTTCACCGTAAGATAATTAGAGTGCACGTTACATAACGTCGTCGCTGTTCACTGTTCAAGGGCGTCTTTGAAAACAGTGCAGGTTGTGACGGCTGCCGGGAATCCTTCGTCAAACAGAATACAAAGGGACTGTTTGCCCAGGGCGGGCACAAAGTCTCGTCATGCCGAACTTAAAGCAAAATAGAGTGATAACGGGGGTATAAAAGGCGTGCGGTCGCGTGCCGACACGTGGCAGTGGGATCCTTGCGCGACTCGACATGGCCACCACCTTGGTGCTCCTGCTCGCCGCGGCCGCCGTGGCGGTAAGTCGGTTTCAACTATCACTCGTTTCGCACATTTTTTTTTAAACAATTTATTAAAAACACAAAATTTCATTTCTGTGTTTATTTGTTGGTTGGAATCGACTCTCAAAGGTTCAAATATTCTTGAAAAAATTTCAGTCCGATGAAACTTGTGATGCCGTGGGCCACAGGAGGGTGAAAAGTCAAAATTAACGTTAACTTTGACGCCGTGTTAACGTTAATTTTGACTTTTATTTTTAAAAAATGTGCGCAGTTTCATTGAAGTCAACGTTAACAACCCTGCTCGTGTAAAGTCTGAGGCATTACAACAAAGTGACGTAAGTGCAAAACGAGTTCCTAGCGCGGTTGGAACCCTCTTGCTAAGACGAACCTTTTCCAATATTCAAAATTGCATTTCCCTGGTTTGCTCTAGGAGATAATGACTAGTGAAGTCTGACGTAAGTTTCTTTTCGTTCAAATGTCAATTTCTTTCAACGTCATAAGTGCGCTTATGATTGATTGATTTAAAGAATTTCGTACAATACGTGTCATGTTTTTCTCAACTATGCACAACGCAAGTACAGTAAAACAATGATTTGCCTTGTCGATACTTCAACTACTGAAAGGAGGCAAAATGGAGTAAAATTTAGCGTGCAAGTCACTTAAGTCTACTTTCGTCGCTTTGTCGGATTGAAACTATCAAAGAATGTGACGAAAGTACATCCAAGTAGAAAACTAATCGTAATTTGAAAGTTTTCTAAACATAGATGCATTTTTCGGATGCCACAAACAATTTTCCTAGTATTTCTCATTCGGAGAGCAATCCATTGGTGTCACGCGTTCGATTTGAGTCCCGTTTTAACGACTCTGGAGCTTAAAACACCCCCGGGGTTTTGACCACCTCCACCGGTCTTCAGGTCCACTATGCGCTGGTATGGTGGTAAATCCATCTTGACGGCCTTGTTGCCCTGCAGGTCGTAGGTGTCGCCGGCACTGCCCCGCGAACGCTGAAGCCCAAGGCGCACCCGCTGCTGGGCGCCAGCCTGGGTGCCGCGGCCGACGCCACGCAGGACTGCCAGAGCCAGCTCGCCCGCTGCACCGACTGCACCACGCTGCTGACGTGCACGCGGCTCGGCGCAGTGTACCGCCCGCTCACGACCACCGCGTGCTCCGGCACCACGCCGTACTGCTCCAACGGCGCGTGCGTGGCCGCCTTGCCCGACAACTGCAGCGCGGAGCCCGCCGCCGACACGACCTTCACGTGCAACGGCGACGGCTACTTCCCGTCGCCCTCCGACTGCAAGAAGTACTACCTGTGCGCCAACAACCAGGCCTACGCGTACGACTGCACGCCGTACTCCAACACGGTCTTCAGCTACGAGAAGGCTCTATGCGTGCCCAAGTGCGTCCGAGTTTTTTTCACTCAATATATCTTGTTACTTACCCGTGGTGTGTGACCCCACACTGAGAAAACCTTACGAACTATTTAAGGCCTTACAAAGAAAAGCAGCTTGTTACAGTCTAAAAGTCCCATGGTGAAGATTCTCTAAATTATGGTGAAAATTCTCTATATTATGGTGGTGCAGCTGCCTTCGTAACTTTCAGGTCACACACTTGCTGCCTATGCTAGCTCTGTGGTTTTATGCCACGGGTCCCACCCCACGCCTGCAAGTGCGAGACATCGATGTCTCACACTTGCAAGCGTGAGACAAAATGTCCCACACCTACAAGTGTGAGACTTGGATTGGTAGTGCATGCATCAATGGATTCCTCGTTCGGAGAGCAATCCATTGATGGGGTCACACGTTCGGTTCGAGTCCCGCTTAGCGACTCTGGAGCTCAAAACGCGTCCGGGATTTTGACGGCCTGCGCCGGTCTCCTGGCCCACTGTGCACAGGTCCCAGGCCACGTGCAACACGGTGACCTGCAACAACAACAACGTGGGCACCTACCAGCAGTGGAGCAGCGAGCACAGCGTGTACTTCGTGTGCACCGACAACAACGCCGCGCACGCCTACGTGGCGGACTGCGGCGCCAACCACGCCATCACGGCGGACGGGGACTGCGCCCTGGCGTGCCTGCGCGAGGGCCGCCTCCCCGACGAGTCCAGCCCGGACAGGTACTTCGAGTGCATCCAGACGGCCACCAACACCTTCACCGACCCCATCCCCGGCACCTGCCCCGCCGGCACCACCTTCGACGCCTGCTCGGAGCGCTGCGTCAGCACCGGCAGCAGCGGCAGCAGCGGTCAGTGCACATTCGCTACACACACTGTAAATGTCTTACGGTGAAAGGCTCACTGGTAAAACAAAGGCATAAAAATTACGCCCTTTAGGGCATAAACACTCTTTTACACCCTTCCCAAGGGCATAAATCGTTTTATGCCCTTGGGAAAAGCGTATATGGTACAGGAATCTCAAGCAAAATTGATCCACGAAGCGGAAGAAGGGGTTAAGTCGAGTTGAATCCGTGCACTTTTTCAAGGCCTAAACCTTGCAGGTGGGAGAACAGGTGGGGAATGTCATCTAAAAATAGATGCAAGAGGATGTGACTTGTCTCACCACACTTATTTTTGGACCAAATTTTCGCTCATGTTTACTTGATAGACTGATAAGAGGTCACTGAATCAACTCGACTTAACCCCTTCTTCCGCTTCCTGGATCAATTTTAATGCCCTTTCAAAAGGCATTAACGATTTATGCCCTTTAAGGGCGTAAACCGTTTACCCTTAAAGGGCATAATTTTAATGCCTTTGTTTCGCTAGTGTGCACCAACACTCTCAGCACGTTATTGACTTTCTGCTCATTTTGTCAGTACTTATGCAAGTAATTTGTGCAACCACGTACTTTTCCTTTTTTAAAGAACATTTTTAAAGAGCATTTTTAAAGAACATACAGCTTGTAATTCTCCGTAGCCCTCTTATCAATATTATCCGTAGAACCGCACTGTCTTCTCCGTAGGACCTTACAGTTTTCAGGAAGACTACGGGAACACTGTGAGGTCCTACGCAGAAGACTGCAAAGTCCTATAAGGTCCTACGGAGAATATTGACAAGAGGGCCACGGAGAATTACCACATGCTGTTAACAGCATTACTCGTAGCTGTTTGCCAGTGTAGAATTACGGAGGAAATTCGGCAGGATCTTGACAGAATGAATCGACGGTAAAAATTGACGGTACTCAATGCAGTTTAGTCTGACATTGCACTGCTTCGCGACTGTTTTTTTCAGCTGCGCTGAGGAAAAAGTACAGGGCTACCATAGGTTCCCAACCTTTTCCGGCTCGCGACACCAAAAAGGCTGCCAAAAATTTTCCCGACCTCAGAGCCGACAATTCGCAACCCCACGTGACCCAATTCCCCCCAAAAAAATCATTGCTTTTGAATTTTGGTGTTGAAACCTTCCTCACTCAAATTTGGTGGGTGATGAAGAATTCCTCGCCCAAAATGTTAGTCATGGTCGTGACTCTTTCATCCTGAGTGAAGGCTGACGCTATCGCGGGGACCAAAGCACTTCAAAACAACCGGGGCGGCGCGTACACAGCATTTAAATCTCACGTGCCGACGCGAGCCAGACTTCGCGCCCCAGCGCCGGGCGTGCCTAAAATATCTCGTCGAGGATTCAGACATCTCATCTGTCTTATCAGCACAAACAGCGCGTTCAAATTCCAGAGTGAACAATGGCGTAGCGGTGGTGGCCCCGAGGTAAAATGCCTATGAAGCCAAAGCCATGGTTCTTTCTTGTAGTGTTGTTTTCGCTGAGGATGTCTATTTTTCGCACAGAGCGTCTGTGACGCCGCATCAGAAGGTGGACCCACCTGCCAAAGGCATACCACAGTGGGCCAGAAGACCGGCGGAGGCGGTCAAAACTCTACACGCGTTTTGAGCTCCAGAGTCGCAAAATGGGACTGGAACCGAACGTGTGACCCCACCAATGGATTCCTCGTTTGTAGAGCAATCAATTGGTGGGGTCACACATTCGGTTCGAGTCCCATTTAGCGACTCTAGAGCTCAAAACGCGTCTGGAGTTTTGGCCGCCCCCACCTTTTCTGGCCCACTGTGCATAGTAATAATGGCACGCCTCTCTTCAAGCGTAGAGAGGAAAATCCCCCCCTGTACGGTACCGGATTGCTCTCCGAACTTTCTATCTTCCGTGACATTGTTATTTCCGTGATAAAAACATTCTTTAAAACATACCTGAGGGCTCGTGGTTTTAGGAATGTAGCCTTTACCGTACATACCATTGCTACAACTCTAGTTTCATCCTGGAACCCTGAAATTAGGAAAACGTAATTGGTTGTTTCTAACTTTCGGCAAATCAGAAACGTCAAAACGTCCCCGAAACGTGAGAATCGCTCGTCTGAAATTTCGGCGTCTTCTGGCCCACTGCGCGGTGGCATTTTCGGTCCGTGTAGCAAAAGATCCATACGATTCGGAAAATTCCTATGCATGTATCGGAATATCAGTCAGTATTTCCTATACATGTAAAGGAATTTTGCTAGACCACTGTATGGTAAAATTCCGATCACATTTTATAGTGCACTGTTAGAAAATTCCGAAAAAAAAATGAAAAATCATAGAGTTTTTCCGAAACTTCTGCATGGAGGTCTCCATAAATGCAAATTCTGGGCTTTCTCCGGAAAGTTTCGGAATTTTGAACAAAAATGCATGCTTCACTATCACGAGAACACGAAACAAGATTTGCGACCAGTTAAAAAATGAGGGAAAGGTAAACCCCTACTTGTTTACCTCAGTTTTCACAATATCCAGGGAAAGCTACAGGATAAAAGTCAAATGAGCTCGAAGGAGATTGTCCCTTCTTTGACCATTTCAGACTAAAGAATGCTTCAGCGAAGCCCTCTTTAACACTAGAACCGCTGACTTTTTCGTATACCTAGAACCGCGGAAGGGGTCATTTTGACCCCCCTTTTTTCTGCCCGCATTTTTTATATTTTGCTTATGTTATGGGCCCTTAACGATGTAAAATGATGTATCTGAGATCGACAATGATATTTTGAATTATATAGGGCCTGAAAAGGCCAAAGGTAGGCAACCCGCATGGCACGAATAACCTGTTTTGCTCCTTTACTACCATTTTTGGCCCGTCCCGTGTATTTTTTTGTTAAAAAAATGACGGAGGGACGGAGTATGATCCATGCTGTGCGTCCGTCCGATCGTTCGTCCGTCTGAGGACTTCCCATGGTCCGATCTTGACCAAATTTGATATGCAGCCTCCTTGGGTGACCCTTTAGAACCGCCCGCTGACAGCAAATCCGATCTGAGCCCCGGGGGCGCTGCTGCAGGTGCATCATGGTCTACCTTAGGTCGAGGAGGATTTCGTCAACGGATACAGCTAGAAGAGCATGAAGGGAAATTTTTGGAATCGGGGCGACGAGACAAAACCAATGGTGCCAGTTTCGAGCGAATCGGAGAGGTTTGAACCCGGGTTCAAATCCTAGTGGGGTACATTTAGAACATTATTTTTACTCGGGTTTTTGCATTGTTGTTGATGTGTATGAGGGTGCTGATCTATTTTATGCTGATATAAAAACATCTAATTTGACCCCAGACTCAGGTTCAGGTCCCGTCCGGATTAAAAATAGGCGAAATTAGTACATTCCTCAATGTACGGGACGGGCCAAAGTTGCCGATGTATATCGCAACTTTTCCTGTTATTCAGTGTGGGGATGGGTACAAAGTGACGTAGATTTTTTACCAGATGATACCTTGAAACCTACACTTGAAATGTATCTAAAACTATTAGACACCTAGAGGTGTCAGCGTGCTTTTACTGCTGAGTCCGGAAACCAAGCGGTATCCTAACAATAATACAATAATATTAGGGTGGTGGCTGCCGGGCGGGATCGTGAGTGTCGCATGGCAGGCAGTCTGCGCGAAACATCGACAATACCTCGCGGGTACAGCGCGAGCGGCACCGGCCAACAATCCCCTGTCCCCGGGTACAGCGCGCACAGAACAGCAACAATGTCCAAACAATGTGCAAGCCACAGCTCGGCTCGCACCGACATTGGCCAGCTCGCTTAGGTCCATGAATATTATTGGGCTATCTATTTATTTCATACACAGTTATAAAAAAGCCCGAACTACTACCTCGAAGAAAACCTAACGAGTATCATCTGCTTTCATTAACGTTCGTTGAATGAGATTTTTTTATTCTACAGATACCTTACGCAGAACACACGCATCTTGCATACATTTAGGCGTTTGCTCGGCGGGTCGCCTATGCCGTTGGCCAAGTCAGGTCTCCCAGGGCAGACCATAGCACTCCCAAATGATTCACCAATAAAATTGACGCTTGTGACGCTTTTTTATTGCCAAAATTCGAACTTCCTGAGTGCAAACAACACAGGGGTCAAAATGACCCCTGCCGCGGTTCTAGGTATATTGTTGTTTTACGCCCACAAAAATGGCACGACAGCGCCGAAATTTCACTCAAATGTTCTTTTCTGGTATTTATAAAAAGTCAAAAAGCCCCAAATCCGAAAAGAAAAAAATAAGTCAGATAAATTTAAGACGAAAATTAAAAGGGGTCAAATTGACCCCCTCCGCGGTTCTAGTGTTAACATATCTGAGAAAAGACATGCATTTTACCTCCCATCTGGACCCAAGGAATGCTCCGAAGAACATCTGTTTAAGTCCTGAGAAAATCTCTCCGAAAAAAGATGGAAAATGAATGGAGTCTCCATGAACGTGATTATAGGGTGGTTTTTCTCCATAAAACTTCGGAGCTAATTTCTAACAGTGTGGAGTTTTCATGTTGCCCCTTTTGCTTCCAACGCAGATCAGCCCGACGACAGTGGGCACGACACGTACGCGCCGAGCGACTCGGTGCCGGAGAGTCTGTACCAACTCCCCGCCGACCTGAAGATCGGCACGGCCACGGCGGCCTACCAGATCGAGGGGGCCTGGAACGTGAGCGGTAAGTTCAGAGACTCACTGAGGCAAAAAGGTACGGAAAATTCTATTAATTTTTTTGCCAGGATTCTCCGTAGCCCTCTTATCAATATTCTCCGTAGGCTCTTACAGTCTTCTCCGTAGGGCCGTACAGTATTCTCTGTAAGTCCGCACAGTCTTCTCCGTAGGACCTGGAAGCAAGGGGTCCCCAACCGGCGAAAATCGGTGTACACGGGTGAAAAAGTCATTAAAAAAGTCACTAAAAGTCAAAAAAGTCAGAAAGTCACAAAAGTCAAAAAGTAACAGAAAAACCACTATAAAGTATCCAAAAAGTCACGAAACAGCATTTAAAAATGCCAAATTTCAATGAACGCTGGTGGAAAAGTAACTTTTTAAGTCAAAAAAGTCATTTAAAGGTCAAAAAGTCATTTAAAAGTCAAAAAGTCATTAAAACGTGTGAAGGTGAAAATAGTTCCAAGGCAAGACAGTCGCAAAAAGTCAGAAAAGATACTCAAAAAAGTCATAAAAAAGTCAAAAAACAATCAAAAAGTCACTAAAAAGTCAAAAAAGTCAGTTTTGACTTTAAGTCAGTGCACGCTCGCCGGCTCGGTTGGGGACCCCTTGCCTGGAAGACTGTTTAGTCCTACGGAGATCACCGTAAGGTCCTACGGAGAATACTGTGCTGTCCTACGGAAAATACTGTAAGAGCCTACGGAGAGTATTGATAAGGGGGCTACGGAGAATTACTACAAGCTGTTTACAGAATTTTCCGTAGCTTTTTGCCACAGTGCTTGGCGGAGACTCCACTGTTCACACTAAATGTCTTACAATGAAATTTGACCTATGTTATTCGTATGTTACAGTGAATTCGGCGCAAGCATAATACGAAGCAATATTCCTTCGTAATACGAATCTTTTTAGCTTTTTCATCGTAAGATACAAAGAAAAACCTTCGTAATACGAAGAAAAACCACCTTCGTATTATGCTTGCGCCATTTTCTTCGTATTATGGAAAATTTCTTCGTAAGACATTTAGAGTGTTCACTGAGAAAACCTTACAAACTACTTTGGGCCTTACAAAGAAAAGTAGTTTGTATAACAAAGTATTTTGAGCATACGTAAGCTTACAAAGAAAATACTTCGTAATTTACGAACTATTTCTTCGTATAACAAAGTATTTTAGTTTGTTATATGTATGCTCAAAATACTTCGTAAGGTTTTAAGAGTGTTCTTCAACTAACGTCCCATCATAGCCGTTAGGATGCGAGTTTTGTCCCGTTCGTTTGGCTAGTAGGGCCAGTTGAGGTAATTATGGGACTCGGGGTAAAAATGGGACAGCAGATTCTTAGTCAAGGTTTGACATTTTTGAACGCATGACATACCAAATGTGATGTTTTTATTCAGGAAATAACATTTGCCACGGCACAAGTTCTAAAATCTCGATTCTTGACTGAGAATCAGCTGTCCCATTTTTACCACATGTCCCACAATTACCCCAACTGACCCTAGGTCAAATTCGTTTCACCACATAGACTCAAGTTCAAACGAATGTGCCACCCTCATCAGACGGCCGTGTCCACTCTAAACCCAAATCTGATACTTTCAGTACCTTTTTTGGCGACAAAATTGAGTATCGCCAAAAAAAGGCCTTACCGAAAAATCTTGCCTTCAAAACGGCGATACACAAAAGTATAGCCAAAATTTGGCGATACTTTGAAGTATTGCCAAGATTGGGCAATAAAATTTGAACGAATCAAGGCGAATAGTTCTTTGTTCATGGCTAGATACTCGTCAGTATTGCCGAATTTTGGCGACACTTTTTGTATCGCCGTTCTGAAGGCAAGATTTTTCGGTAAGGCCGCTTGTTGGCGATACTATTATTAAAAGTGGAACCATAAAACGGAAATTCAGCAACAAAAGTACTCAATCAATATTTGCTACAAACATTGCAAAATCTTTTTTGACTAACAGCATTTGTTGTTCGTCAACGACTGGGTTTTGAAGGTGCCTTGTTAATATGTTATTACAAGTTTGTCGTTGGAAAATTATCCTTCGGTTCCAATACGACGATGGTTCAACTAACTGTTCGTTCGAAACCAAATCTTGTCGTTAGAAAAAAAATTAGCAATAAATGTGTTGCTTACACTCTAAATGTGGGGTGCCCAGAAACTGGGCGCCTTTGTCGCCCGCCCCACTTTTTAGGGTGCCAAATGTCGCCCAGTTTCTGGGCACCTTTGTCGCCTAGTCTCAGGGTGGACAAATCATACAGTAACCGGCCCTCTCCCATGGTAGAGCATGCACAGGTGTCTAGTTCCTGAGCGACAAAGGTGCCCAGATCCTGGGCACTGGCACCTTAGTCGCTGCTGAGCCATGGGTGAAGGCAGGTTCCTTAATGGTTTGTCCACCCCCGAGACTGGGCTACAAAGGTGCCCAGAAACTGCACGGAAAAAAAATATTTCGCTATTTTAGCGAACATCTGTTTGCTGAAGGAAAATTCGCTGGAATAACGAGCAAATTCGCTATTTCAGGGCATTTAGGACTCTGATGTAGCGAACTCTTGTTCGCTGTTCTACCGATAAGTTTTTCCTTACTAACGCAACGAACATGTTTGCTAGATATGCTAAAAGTGTTCGCCAACATTGGATTCATGCGTGTTTTGTACCTTGTGGGGCTTTCTAAGCCAAGAGGAGGACTCTAGCCTATTCCCACAGTATGTCTTGGTGGTCTGGGGGTACAGCACGAATCTCAGAACCTGTAAGTTGAAGGTTCGATTCCAGCTCGGAGTGGGCGAGAGAAGATAATTGTATCCTGGTTGAGGGTAGAAGACCGCTCTAAATCGTCTTCCTACCATCTTTTTGTGACAAGACTACGAAATCATGGTCATTATATCAGCGAAAATTGTTACCTATCCCAGCAAACAAAATGTAGGTGAAAAATTTTCGCTGTAATAGCAAACAAATTCTTTGCGCCATTAGCAGGTGACAAAAATTCGCTGAAATAGCAAAAAATTCGCTAGATTAGCGAAATCTTTTTTTTCCGTGTGGGCGACATTTGGCACACTAAAAAGTGGGGCGGGCGACAAAGGCGCCCAGTTTCTGGGCACCTCACACGGAAAAAAAAATTTTCGCTGATCCAGCGAAATTTTCGTTGAACTAGCGAAATTTTGTTCGTCATTTGGGAACCTAGTAATATTTTCGCTGATCGGGCTAACTTTTGTTCGCTACTGAAAATTCGCTACTTCAGCGCACATTTTTGACTATAATAGCGAAAAATATAAGCTAAATCAGCCAAATAAATCTCCTAAAAAAAGCAGCGAAATTGTGTTTGCTGCCAGGATGTTCGTTACGTTAGCGAACACTTTTCGCTGACATTATGACCGTAAGTTTGTTGACAACTTTCAAAAAGGCAATCGGCCGATGATCTGGAATGTCGGCGATCTCGTAATCAGGGTACCAGTGGTAAACCTTGCCCAATTCTGCCCGGGATCGAACCCTCGAACTCTTTGTTAGCAGTCAGAGGCTTTGCCACCAGACCACCAAGCGACCTAAGGAGCAGAGGCCAGAGGTCTTCTCTTGACTTGGAAAGCCTTGCTATCTAGAGAACACACAGGAAACTAATGTAGCGAATATTGTTCGCTTGTCCAGCAGAAATGTTCGTTGGATGGCAATGAAAAGGAGATCGCTCGAACAGCATTCAAAAGTTAGCGCATAATGTTCGCTACTCCAGCAAAAATGTTCGTTGGATAGTAAGTAATAAATTATCGGTAGAACAGCAAGCGGAAGTTCGCTACATCGACGATCCAAATGCACTCAAATAGCGAATTTGTTTGTCATTCCAGCAAATTTTGCTCTAGCAAACAGATGTTCGCTAATCTAGCGAAATAATTTTTTTCCGTGCATATATAGAGTGTAGTTACAACAAAATATTTTTCGTCAAAATTTTTGACGCCGCCTCGGACAAAACGGCGTGTTTCAGGCAAGTCCCCCAGCATCTGGGACGTGTTCTTCCACAGCCGGCCGGGGATGGACAACGGCGACGTGGCGGACGACTCGTACCACAAGTGGCAGGAGGACGTCCAACTGCTGGTGGACCTCGGCGTGAGTACCGCGGGGCTCCACTGCACAGTGGGCCAGAAGACCGGTGGAGGCGGCCAAAATTCCAGACGCGTCATGAGCTCGTCAAACGGGACTCGAACCGAACGTGTGATCAAACCAATGGATTCGTTTGGGGAGCAATCTTTTGGTGAGGTTCGAGTCCCTAACCGTTGATGAGATTTGGCTTTCACGTATATCATTTCGAAGGTAAATGTTTATACTTTACTCTCGTGTAAGAACATTTAATCCAAGCAGCATGTTGTACAAGCTCAAAGAGCGAAAACAAAAAAAAAAACGTTCCGGAAGTACCTTACTCTCCCTTACCGGACAGTGGATTCCTTGTTCGGATCCGAACCAGGAATCCATTGATTGGGTCACACGTTCGGTTCAAGTACTGATTGGCGACTCTGGCGCTCCAAGTCCGTCCGGGATTTTGACCACCTCCACCGGTGTTCTGGCCCACTGTGGCCCGGGAACATCGCTGACAACTGCCGCGTTTGCTGCAGGTTGACATGTATCGCTTCTCCCTGGCATGGACGAGGGTGCTGCCTGGAGGCAGTCAGGCCAACGGCGCTAACCAGGACGGAGTTGACTACTACAACAACCTCATCAACACATTGATCAGCAATAATATCGAGCCTGTGGTGAGTTTACTCGAACGACACAACTCTAGAAACTGAAAGAGTGCTCATGGTGATTTTTTTCTTTTCACCATCACGGCGTAAAAGGGTTTTCCAATCTTCTCTGAACAAAGAACGCTATCTTAAATACGACTAAATTTCTCTAAGTTTAAACATTAGGGACAGCAAAAAATGAAAAAGGACCATGACGAGGGGGCTGCTACATTGGATGTTTGAAGACACAAGATTTCTTGTGGCTGAAGATTTCATCGGATTTTGCAAGATTTTAACCGATATTCTGTTCAAAATTCGCTTGTTTTTGGCCTTTATGGGGCAAGATTCCAGATTTCCCAGAGATTTCTAGCGCCAAGGGGACACAAGATTTCTGGAGTGGTTGCCCCCTCGGATCACGGTGTCATTCGCACCATCTTGAAGGGAAACCGAGTGGAACTTCGTATATTCTATTGTCTCATCCGTCCCAAAATGAAGCTGTATTTACTTGCGTTTAAGATACGTTTCTTGACTCAGAAACGACCATTGAGATCATTTCTTCTCCGGTAACGGTTAGATAAAATCTTTTGAGTAGAACTCTGTTTTATACACTGTAGAAAAAATCGACGGGAAAAGGTACAGGCACAGTCTGGTAGACAATTTGCCTGGTACCACCGTACCTCAGCCAGTACGGCTTTTGGGGTACGGAGTACGGTTTTTTACAACATGGGCTCTTATGAGAACCACGGTTTTTGGGTACAGTTGTTCTGTACACCGTGAGGTACGGTCTAGCCGTACCCTTTTCCTTGAACACCTTTTTCCTTTTATAACAGTGTACGGTAAAAATGTTTGACCGATGTTTCTAACGCTCCCGCTGGTTGCTAGATCACTATCCACCACTGGGACATTCCGCAAATCTACCAAGACGAAGGTGGCTGGATGACGGCAGCTATCCAGGACCACTTTGTAGACTTCGCCGACTTCGCGTTCAAGACATTCGGCGATAGGGTAAGTCCTTGAAAATTTGAAGGAAATACTTGGCGTGAAATTCTGGAGAGACAAAAAGTCTTGCCCAGTTATGGTGAAATCTAAAAGTCTCGCTAAAATTTGGTCAGTCCAAAATGTCCATGAACCTTATTGACTTTTGCAAGTCAAAAGACAATTCGCATTTCAGATGAGGACACTTCCATCAAAATAAAGGACAACTTTATTCAATTTGAAGACAATCTTAATTCATGTGAATTTGAACTACGTTATTGTTCCCTGCTGAGTGTATTTACAGAGCGGTGGGGTACCCGCTGAGCCCGAGCCCCATTCATTAGTTAATTTAAGTATTTGCATGTACAGTGGGGGTGCTTTTGCCATACTACTAAAGCTAAGCCACCTGGCCTCATCCCTGCGCAGGTCAAGACGTGGATTCTCATGAACGAGCCGAACATCTTTTGCAACAACGCTTACGAAGGTAGCAATTTCGCTCCTGGCCTCGGCCTAACGGGCACTGGCGGATACGGCTGCGTTCACAACCAGATCCTGGCCCACGCCAAGGCCTACCACCTGTACAACGACACTTACAGAGCGACTCAACAAGGTACAGTTTCCAAAAGAGTCAGAAACTTACAGTCAGAGAAGTGAGAAATCAAAGATTTATAACCAAGACTCAAGGTTTGGGTGCACCTCATGAGGTTTGAGTATACCCAAATCCGGGAGAGGATTGATTATTCCATTGGCATCTAGCTTATAAGTAGTAGTTGCAACCTTCTTTATCCAAGCGAGGAAAGTTTCCTAGCCCACATGTGGGTGCTAAAATATCCTCATCCAAGTTTGGGTGCTAAATAATATCTCGTACACTCTCATTACAGAAACGTGACATCACGTTGAAACGAACGTAACAGAATGTCACGTTCTTTAGAGCACTGTGTTACATTCCTTTGGGTGTCAACTGGCCAAAAACCAGCTTGTTCACATTCAAACGAATGTGACATTTTGTCACGTTTGTTTCAACGTGATGTCACGTTCCTGGAATGAGAGTGTAAGAGGTATCGGTCAAGACTATTTCATTTGCAGTGTTCATTCACACGCTCAATTCCTTTGTGCAATTTTAGTACACGTGGTCTCCCACACGTTTCGCACACAAGTACTTCTTGTACAAAATTGTGTCCAATTACGCACGACTGTGTGATTTTGCGAACCAACTTTGTACGAATAAGTTCACATGTTTGAAGTTGTATGTGAGACTACGTACAAAATTGTACTAATACACGTTAGGTGTTTAGTAACGATTTGTAAAAAGTAACATCGGTTCGACCGCATTGGCAGGCCAAGTCGGCAGCTCGCTTGATCTCGAGTACCAAGCAGCCGCTTCGACCAATCCCGAAGATGTGGAGGCTGCCGAGAGAGCCAACACCTTCTCTTACGCCTGGTTCTTCGACCCGGTCACGGTGGGCGACTACCCCGCCGTCATGAGGGAGGTCGTTGACAGGAACAGCTTCGGCAACGGGCTCACGGTGTCCAGGCTGCCCACCTTCACCGCCGAAGAGAAGCGGATTCTCCCAGGTACATAGTGGGCTATCTTTTTTTTTTTAATTTTTACCTGAAATATCTTCATAAGACATTTGGAGTGGCGGCATCCTACCCTCCCTGAGAGGAAAATAACTCCAGCCAAATATGTACACCAAAATTCACTACACTGTAAATGTCTTATGGTGAAAGGCTGCAACACCACATTATGGTGGACATTTTCTCCATAATATGAACAAAATTCCTCAAACTATCTATAATGTACGGTGGATTCTCCATGGTATGTTATGAAGTCAGCTGCACCGCCATAATATGGAACATTTTCACCATAATATGGAACATTTTGACCACAGTCAGAAGAATCTTCACTGTACAACCATTTCGAGGGTACAAATTTAAAATTCATTGATTTTTGTTTTCATTTATCGAAATTTTTCTCAAGATTCAGTAGTTTTTGCCTGAAATTAATCGAAATTCAACTGCGATCAACAGTGTTTTCCCCTTGTCCTGCCCGACAGGGACCGTGGACTTCCTCGGGGTGAACCACTACGGCACCACCACCATAGCGGCGGGCACCGCCACCTCTGCTGTCACCTCCGCCTCCATCACCAACGACACCAACGTCAGCTCCAAGGGCTACTCTCGCGTAAGCATGGCTTCCTGAGTGACGCATCCTTGTTGTGGCGAATAAACCTTTCATACCAAGGTTTCCAACCAAGACCTGGCATCGCTGCCCAGTGGGCCAGTGGACAAGTGGAGATGGTTAAAATCCCAGACGGGCTTCAAGCTCCAGCGGCACTAAATGGGACTCGAACCGAACGTGTGACCCTACCAACACACTCTGCCAATTTTTGGTATTCAAAACTGCTTGCCAAATTTGTGGCAAGCAAACTTACCACCCGATTTGCAGTGCTGTGTATCGACTCTGGAGCTCGAAACACGTCTAGAGTTTTCGCCACCTGCGCAGGTCCACTGCACTGTGGTGGAAAACTTACAAACCATTTTAAGCCTTACAAAGAAAAAAAGGTTGTTATAACAAATTATTCGAGCATACATGAGCTGACGTTACATAATCCCAGAATACTGAACAAGGATTGAAGTGTATGCCGGGTGGTTGATAACGCACTGTGCTTCAGACGGCCCCGTGGGGTCTCAGGGGCGCCCTCAACTGGATCAAGAACAGGTACAACAACTTACCAATCCTGATCTCCGAAAACGGCCACAGCGGTCCCGCGGACGAGGGCCTGAACGATCCCGACCGAGAGCGCTACTACAGCGTAAGTGTACACCCGTGGCATTGCTTCGTTATTCTTCTGCTCGCTGAGTTCAAATTGTCATTGACTTTAAGAAGTCAAATATGGCACAGTAGAGATACAAAGGCGCAATAGTGTACAATGAGGACGGGGACTTTTCATGTTTTTTTTTGGTCAGCAGCATTGATAGATTACATATTACAATGAGAATGTGAAGCTTGACCTTTTTGTAAGGGGGCTCACACGTGTTGAACACTCGGTTGATAACTTCGGTTTCTGTCATTATTTTGACAAGTTTTTTTTTACTTTCTGGGTAGAAATCGAAGTAGAGAGTAAAAAATTGAACAATTTAAAAAAAGGGTGAGTTTGGACCTCTGTTGTAGATTTTATGGTAAGGTCTAAAATTTGCATTCTCGTAAGATTCAGACCGCAATTTTGGTTCGATTTAAAAAAGAATTACTGGAGACTCATTTTTATGGTCACTATAGAATTTACTAGAATTGTGCATCTGAGTTCAGTAGTTTAGAAGGGAAAGAAATCTTCCTTGTAAAACTAAAATTTGTAAAGTTTGTTTCTTAAAACTTATGGTGGAGAAAATATTCATTGTTGGTGCTGCCTTGACATTCAGAGCGCCCACAAATTCATCCTTGGCTAAAATTTGTAAAATTTATTTCTTAAAACTTATTCTGGAGAAAAGCCCCACCGTTGGTGCTGCCTTGACGTAGTAGAGAGAAAAGGTGTGCGCTGGTCGCATATGCCCTTTGCAGGGCCATACTGCTCGCCTCGCAAAACCCCCCAGTGTGTACTGGTCGCCGAGTGCAGGGCAATGAGGCGAGGGCGAGTGAGTGCAGCCTCACTGGCCCACTGCAGGAACTGGTTCTGCTGGCCCGGCCAGCTCGTCGGAGCTCCGAGTCGCCTGCCGTAGCCTAACTGGTTTTGGGTGTCCCTCCCGGGACCAGACTCAGGCGCGCAGAGCCGCCGCGGCATCACCTCGGCGCACCGCCGCTCCACTCCCCTCTCACCTCTATCAGCCTAAAAAGTAGCTGTAATCAAAATGATGCCTGGCAGCGCCGCCGCGATTGACTCCCGGAGGCTGGAGACTGTGTGAGTGTGTGTGTGTGTGTACCTCCAAGCAGGACGGAAGCCCACCCGCGCGAGCGTCAGCTTATTACCCCGCTCCAAAAACCTGGTTCTGCTGGCCCGCCCACTTCGCCGGGCACGACTTCACCTCGCCGCGCCACTCCGCCCCTCTCACCTCATCAAGGAGGGTTACAAAGTAGCAGTTTTCAAATTAATGACTCAAGTCGCCGCCGCAAGCGTCTCCTGGAGGCTGGAGACGTGTGTGTGTGTGTGTGTGTGTGTGTGTGTGTGTGTGTGTGTTTGTGCCCCGCAAACAGGCCCCCCGCTTTGCTGCCCGGGCCAGACCAGCTCGCTGGAGCTCCGCAGAGTCGCGCCTCAGCAATAGACCTTTCCGGGCTAAGCTTCTTGTACAATAACCCAATCTTTGCGCCGCCACACTGTAAGACCCAACCTAGTTGCAGAGAAATGGCATTAAACTTGTTGTTGTTGATACTCCAGATACTCCCGAGTTCAATTCCGTTTCGCCACAAATGAGCTGGATCTTAAAGTGTGGCGGCGCAAAGATCCGAGTGTACTGAACAAGTTGCTTAGCCCGGAAAGGTCTATGAAAAGAAAAGAAGGAAATTTAAGAAAAAATACTAAATAATTTTTCGGCTCCTTTATTCTAACGAGCAACACACGACACTCCTTTAAGTGCAATCGCTCGCCGGAGAGCGGTTCAGTCTTGACTGTGACCGGCGCGTCGGGAAGCCAGCCTCCGCTAGCGAGCGAAGGGGGCGGCTCGTCCAGCGTCGTCGCTTCAGGCTCTTCGCTGTCCACCGGCTCAAGTTTTAGCGGCGCGGCCTCAAACGCGGCAGTGCTCAGCGTCGGCGGCGAAACAGCGCGCTCGGAGCTCTGCGTCGCCGAAACAGCGTGCTCAGAGCTTTGCAGTGCCGACTGCATCGCCGCGCGCATTGATGGCACCACCGTCGCCGACACTGCGGACGTCAAGGCCGCGCACTCACTCTCACCTGTGACAGCGCGCCAGCCGGTCTTGGGGTAGTAGCGTCCTCCAAAAAATCTTCTGCGGGTCCGCACTCCGTCGGTCTGCGTCCCGACAGACGACGCAGATGACTCCGTCTGCGTTGAAACAGCTGGACGGGCTAGCAGCGCGGGCTGGGCGGGACGCTCCAGGTCGAAGGCCCCCTCTGACGCAACGGACTGACTCATGCAGCCCGCGGTGTGGAGTGAGAAAGGCGTGGATGGAGCGGACTGCAGACAGCCTGGCGCAGCGCTGGAAGCCGCTAGGTGGGCTGGCGGCTCGGGCTGGGCAACGTCGACGAAGTTCTCTGGCGTATCAGCTCGGCTCGGCTGACCGGACCGGCCGGCGCGAGCCGCGATGGCCATCGAGGAAATAGGTGATCGAGTGGTCCGCACCCGCGGTGTTACCACAGTCTGCAGCGAGGTGGAGGGCGAGGACGGAGGAGGCGTCACTTCCCGGAGTGCGCAGAGGTCGAGAGGCAGCCTCGCATCTTCTTCGACCTCCGCCAGCATCTGCTTAAAGGAGTAGAGCTGCTCGACCAGCTCCTCCTGCAGAGCGGCAGTCACAGCAGCCATCTCGCGGCATTTTTCGATGCAGGAGACAAGCTTTGCCTGCCGCCGCGTCATTGCTCGGCTAAAAACCAAAACACACGCAAAATGTAGTCGCCGGCTAGCGCAATGTTCTGTACCAGAACAAAATGTCTAGTCCGCAAAATTCACTTAACATACCGTTGATGCAGTGCGAGCCGCATCTTCTTAGTGTGGGGTGAGAGGCAGCGAAAAAACAGCAAAAAGCGAGTGAAGCTCCTCTGACAATGTCCTGACCAATACTGCTTCCAATTTAAAGGAGCCGAGCACGGACATCGCTTAGGCCTCCGCGTCGCCGCTCCACCTCCCCCTCCCCTCTCACCCAAGCCTACAAAGTAGCAGTTTTTTTAAATTAAAGTCTGCCGCCGACACGGGCGAGCACCGCCTGGAGGCTGGGGACTTGTGCGCGTGTGAGTGCGTGTGTGTGTTGCCCGCGGGGCAGAGTCCAGGGCGTCCCCTCTCACCTTATCAGACGCAAAGGAAGCAGCTCTCACCTCGTGCCGCCGCGCTGCCCCACAACTGGTCGCATTAATCTGATCTCCGCAGCGGGGCTGCTGCGCGCGACTGGAGCGAGAAGACGGGTGTGTGTGTGTGTGTGTGTAATTGGTAACAACAGAGTCTCAGCGGCGGGGGACGCGATACATGGAAGATTTTATCGATTTAATCGATGCTGGGCGCAATTAGCAGGCACGTCGCTATCAAATGTTGCAAACCGGCTTCTGGCAGACCCATCGCCTGGTGGACCCTGTCTCATTTATGGTAATTGTCATCCGGCAAATGAGGGCCAGCCGGAGAGAGAGAGAGAGAGAGAGAGAGAGAGAGAGAGAGAGAGAGAGAGAGAGAGAGAGAGAGAGAGAGAGATGCAACAGTCCCCGCATGCAGGCATGCATCCGCATGCAGGCATGCATCTGCATGCCTGAGAGGGAGGGTTGGTATTGGGGAGAGGTGGGTATAAAAACACTCGCGGACCTCACTGCAGTATCACAACCATCTCGTCAGCCCAGCAAGAAGGAGCTCCCTGTGCCCTGATCCAACGCGAATCTCCGAAGAGCTAAGGTAGGCAAAACCATCAGTGCTGTGCATCGTCGCGTGTGTGTTTGGGTGCGCTAGTGCCTCACTCGAGCGGACGTCTCCAGCCGCATGTGTCTGTGTGTGTGTGTGGGTCTCCCCCACGCTGCCGGCCGACTCCATCAGCCACGCGACGACGGGTCATGGGCCGGCGACGCTGTGTTGTGAGCGTGTGTGTGTGTCTGTGTGTGTGTGCGCTAGTGTCTCAGCTGAGCGGACGTGTCTAGTCAGCTGTGTGCGTGTGTGTGCCTGTGCTCGCTCGCCGGCTCCATCAGACGTGCGCCGACGCAGGGGGGCATGGCTGACGTCGTGGAGAGCGTGTGAGTGAGGGACAGACTGCCCCCCCGGTCCAGCGCAGCCAATAAAAAATTAGTTATGGAAGACAGACAAGCTTGTGATAGGCTCAATATCGCCTCCTCGGACGACCACGCCCCGCAGTCGGGCGGAGCTCACTACTCACCTGTGTGTGTGTGTGTGTGTGTGTGTGTGTGTGTGCGCGTGTCTTCGTCTGGCCGGCGCAGCGCGCCCCGCCAATGAAAAAATAGCTATGGGAGTCAGTCCGGTCTGAGCGTGTGTGATAGGTGCTACCTGCTCAGGAGGAGGGCAAACCAGTCTCCACCTGCGTCATTGGCCCCGCCTCTCCTGGCAGCCAGGCCCCCACTGTGTTTCGAGCTGCACTGTCGGAAAACTCACACAGTTTAAATGTTTCAGGTGAAAAAATGGAGGTTTTTAACCGGATTTCGAACGATGTGTCTCGTTTCCTGAAGGCTGGAGAGCTAAAGTTGGGTTTCCCCTACGTCTTCACAGGGGTGCAGAAAGTCAGCACTAAGTTTGGCATGCGGGTAAGTAAAATAAGAAAAAATGATAAATTGTTAAGCGGAGGGTTGCATTATTTTGCTGATCTGATCAATACGGTCTTTGTTTTATAGGTGCGCGTTGACATGGTGGACCACTCGCTACTGGAAAAGAACAGAGTGCATTTCTTTGCGGGAGGGAGATTCAACAACATGACCGACGATGAAATTGCCTCACTTCAAAAACACGGCCCACACAAACAAGTGCTGGTCTATGAGGGCGTGCTGAGCGGAACGTGCGTCTATAATCTGCACAAGGTGGAAAAGTTTGAGAGAGAACTCGCCAGGATTAAGAGAGAGGCCGTGATGCCAACCCCAGAGCCGTACGTCCCCTTCGTACGGGCCGAGCCGAACGAAGCAGCTGCCGCAGCCCCCGCTGCCCCCTCTGCTCCACCGCTACCCGCCGCTTTTGACCCGCAGGCACTGGCTAGTATCATCTCAGCATCTGTTGCTGCAGCAATGTAAGTAACGTTCACTCTCCCTACCTTACTGTAAGCATGGTTTAGACCAAATGAGCACACCTGTCTCACAAACTGCTTTCGCGTCAAAATTTGCAGGAAGAAACGGGAGTTGTCGCCCGAGCCCAGCCCCACTACACCACCTGCTAAGAAGCCTCGCAAGAGTCCCCCAAAGCGAAAACCAGCAGCAAAGAAGGTGACTGAAACATTGTCTCTGGACAGTGACAGCGACACCGAGAATGCGTCTGAAGGCGCGCCTATCGAAACTGCACCTACCGGATCGGGGAAGAAACGTCAGCAAGCCGCCCCAAAGAAAAAGCCATCAGGAAAAAAGGTTGGTTACACGGTGACTCTTGACTGTGAAAGTGACAGCGACATCGCGTCTGAAAATGCAAGCTCCAAGAAGACTCAAGCAAAGAAGAAGCCTGCCACTTGCACCAAAGTTGTCGACTCAGAACATGACACTGACGGTGAACTTGACAACTGGAGTGTGTGACTACAACACGCCCAACAGACAAGTGAGTTTGACGAGGGAAAATCAGTGCGTTGCCCCAGCTGTGCTCAAACTTACAGCTCAAGTCAAGGTTTTAAAAAACATGTAGTAAGATGTCATATTGCAGCTTCTGGATTGGAAGTTGTGCAAGCAGGTGGAGGGTGGAGTGTTGTGAACTCAATGAAAAACTCCATATCGGTCCATACACTTGATCTTGAGTCTGAAGACATGATTGATGACCCCGACTACTTTTTGATTCACAATAGAGATAGTATCAGTAAAATTTTGCAGGAGGAACTCAAAGCGAAAAAGCAGTTTAAATATAAATTGGATATTAATGTGAATTTTTATCGCGAGGTTGATGGAGAGTCTGATTTTGTAGCTGCATGGTTTGGTCCGGCTTATTCGACCGTTCTTCATCTTAAAGACATAGAGCAGAGCCTAGATTTTGTTATTCCTGACGCTCTTGAAAGAGTGAGGGATTATAATACAAATGGAAGCGGATGGCATATTTTCAGCACTCTGAAAATTGTTATCAAAGTTGTTCAGTACAGCCCTCTCTCTGGAGGCTGTATGGGGGATGCCCCCTCTTGGGTTAAAAATTCAAAATCCGTTACTAATATCGTTTGTGCCAAGAACGACTGCTTTCCTATTCATGTGCTTTTTAAGTTGCTCAAGCCTGACAAACATGACAGCCGACGAACCTACAAACAATTAGAAAAGAATATGCATCTACTAGACATGACTAACATTAGCCTGCCAGTGCCTCTTGACCAAATAAACCGATTTGAATCGCAAAACCCCCAGATTTCGGTGAATGTGTACTACTCTGCGACTGTTAAAAGGGATGGATGCTCGATTCCAAAGCTGTACCCCATTAGAGTCTCAAAAAAAGAAGCGTCTATACCAGTTGACCTTCTCATTCTGCCTCACAAGGGAGAAAGGCAAAATTTGGAGAAAATGTTGTTTGATACCGATGTCACTAGTTTTGAAGAGGGGGGCGGTGAGGAAGCCGGCTCATTCCTTACAGATGGCCTTAAGCAACGCAAAAAGACTGGATTTCACTACTGCCTGATAAATAATCTTTCTCGCCTTCTCCGCCCTGCCAAACAAACAAATAGGCGTATCTTCGTCTGTCGAAAGTGTCTCTTAACTTTTAGAAATGAAAACGTGTTTAACACGCATGATTCACTTTGCTCACCTGACAATCCTCAAGTCTGTAACATGCCTAAAGAACACAACAAATTTCTTCAATTTTCCAAGCCAAGTGCACGACTAAAACCATGGTTTACAATTTACGGCGACTTTGAATGCATTCTATCAAAAACGCAGCTTGATGAAAATACGGACATGGGTAAAAGCAGTACTACCACGTTGCAGAATCACACACCTTTCGCCTATGCCTATATTGTCTTAGACCACACCGGGCAAGTTGTTCGCCGCTGCTCCCCCAGAATCTTTCGTGACAGTTTTGCTAACGTTGCTGCAGAGTTTCTCCGTGAAATTGACGAACTTTACTGCAAAGTTCTCCTCCCTAGAATGAAAGAGCGGGGGATTCACATGACAGAGGAAGAGAAACTCAAACACTATGCGGCCACTCATTGCGAAATTTGTGGGAGGCGCTTCAATTCTACTGTTCTCAAAGTGGCGCATCACGATCATAAAACATCAAGGTACTTGGCGACTATTTGTGACAGGGACAATCTTGAAATAAGACAAACCAAGAAAGTACCAGTAATTTTTCACTCTTCAGCTAGTTATGATACGCATCTTTTGATGGGGGGTCTTGCCGAGGTTGCAGATAAGTCTGACAGAATAATGGTCATCCCACGCACTAAAGAGAAGTATGTTGGCTTTTCGTGGAAGTGTTTGACTTTCCTAGACTCTCTGAGCTTTCTTAATTCATCCCTAGACACACTAGCCAAAGGATTAAGTTCATCTGAGCTTCGCTATCTCCATCAGCATTTTAAAGATGATCCGATGCGGGAGATCAAAATTCAGCTGCTGAGCAAAAAAGGTTTTTTCCCCTACTCATTCCTTGACTCTTCCGAACGCCTGTCACTCAAAACCCTCCCGCCCCGCTCTGAATTTTTTAATGATCTCACTCAAGAAGAATTAAGCCCTGAAGATTACGAACATGCTTGTCAGGTCTTCAAGGTGTTCAAATGTCGAAACCTGGGCGACTATGCCGCCGTCTATCTAGCTTGCGATGTGCTTCTTCTAAGCTGTGTGTTTGAAGCGTTTCGCTCCATGGCTTTTGATTGTTACAAAATTGAGCCAACGGCGTTCTATTCCCTCCCCGGCTTTTCCTTGCAAGCCGCTCTGCTCATGTGCAATGCCAAAGTTGAGCTTTTAACTGATAGAGAAATGCTTCTAATGGTTAACGGGGCTATTCGCGGCGGAATGACGGTTTGTTCACACCGTTACAGTAAGGCTAACAATAAGGATCTGGCAGACTTTGACCCTGGAAAACCCTCAACCTATATAACTGCATGGGATGCAAATGGGATGTATGCTTTGGCGCAGAAAGGGGCCCTTCCAACAGGCAATTTTAGGTGGCTTGAGACAGAGGAGCTGGATAACATTGATGTGTTTCAACTATCACCCCTAGATAAAACTGGATATTTTTTTGAAGTTGAATTAACAGTGCCAGATGACCCCGCAATTCATGAATACTTGTCTGATTTTCCCCCTGCTCCAGTTCTGAAAAAAGTTAATATTGACGACCTTTCACCGTATCAGCAAAACCATTGGAACAGGCCGGCTCAGATGCAGGAAAAACTTATTTTGGACTTAACTGATAAACAAAAATATGTGCTGCACTACCTGACACTGCGCTGCTACGCCGAATTAGGCATTAAATTTGTAATCAAACGAGGAATTTCATTTTCTCAAGACAACTGGCTATCCCCATACATTGACTTCAACACTGGCATGCGTCAAAAGGCTACAACATCCTTTGCTAAGTCTCTATTCAAACTTCTTCTAAATTCTCTCTTCGGGAAGTTGATGGAAAGGAAAGAGTTAAGAAGAAGGGTTGTTCTAGCGGTTGGAAAAAAATCTGTTGTGAGATATGCCTCTAAACCGAGTTTCTATGACTTTACGGTTATCAAACCAAATTTTGTTGCAATCGAGCTGAAACAGACGAGTGTCACCCTAGATGTTCCGTTTATCTGCGGCGCGACGGTCCTAGAGATTTCTAAATGTTTTATGTATTCTATGTTCTACAAAGTCATCCGCCCCTCTTTTCAAAATCCCCCTAGACTCCAGTACATGGATACAGATTGTTTCGTTTTATTAATTGAGTCTGATGACCTAATTAAGGAGCTTAAGCCTCTGGCGAAACATATTTTTGATTTTTCAAACCTCTCCCCAAACCACGAGTTGTATGATCGAAGTAATGCTCTTAAGCTTGGCTTGCTAAAGGATGAAGTTGCGGGTCAAACAATTTCAGAGTTTATTGGGCTCAAAAGTAAAATGTATTACATTAAAACATCAGAGTCAGAAAAGAAAATTGGAAAAGGCATTCATAGATCCGCTCTTCGCAGTCAGGTTACCCGTGATCACTACTTTAACGCTGTGTTTAACAAACAATCCTCTCCATATCGGGTACACTTTACAACATTCAAAACAGATGGTAAACACAACATTCAAACAGTGAAGCAGGTAAAGCTTTCTGTTAATAACTACTGCGACAAGCGTAAGTTTGAGGATGATCTTATTCACTGCACTCCATTTGGCTTCAAGGGCGACGCATCTCGCATTAGAATGCCTTGTTTTTAATGTTCTTGAAAGGAACTATGTATTCTCTTTATAAGTACTAACAATTGTTTTTTGTATCACAAGAATGTCTATTAAGTTTACTTACCAATAAAAATTTAAAAAAAAATGCTACTAACGACTTTATGCACCCTTTACTAACCAAATATTGATTTAAATATTAAGAAAACCAAAAACTCTGTATTCCCCAACTCTAGTGTGTTTTCTTCATGGTGTTTGTATTACAGTTATGTATAGTCTGCTTAAAAATAAAAAGTTTTGAAAAAAGTGATCATGTGTTGCAATGAACTTCTTGTCCTCCATCCATTTAACACTTCTGCATCGCGTCGAACAGACCAAGTCCTACTGAGCTCATGAGCTTGCTCAGCGAAGCGGAAACATTTTGCCAACGCCGACGACCGGCTAAAACTTGTTGGCGAGCAGAGGCAAAAAAAAAAAATCTGCAGGTTGAAACAGCTTGCTTTCCTTCGAGGGGTCACAGACCCCTGCTCTCGAAGGTGGACGGTGTTCCCCCTCTCTCCACAAGCAGGCTGAGACCTGTCGCTAGTAAGGCAGGCGCGATACCCCCCCCCCTCCTCCCACCAATAAGAAAAAAAACTGACTCGAGGCCAGCCTTGCTGCAGGTTGAAACTTGTCGGTGCCCGCTGCGCCTGCGACAGGCTGAGACTTGTCGTGGCCAAGCGAGGCAGGGTGGGGGGGCGAATTCGCGCTGCAGGTTAGAACTTGTCTGAGTCTCCCCCACCGTAGCAGAGTTGGGTTCCCTTTCCCCCGCGTCCGCGGTCCAAGGCACCATGTACCCTCGTACGCGGTACCGTGGTACGTGGTACCGTGGTACGTAGTACAAAGTGGAGAGGGAAGGGCGTTTCCTTAGCCTCCCCCACTCCTCGCAAGGTTAGCCGTATATAAAGGCGGAGACACTGCTTCCAGCTCGCAGTCTTGCTACATCAGTGTTCGTGAGAGCTTCTGCTGTCCTTCTGCACCCCTCCTCAGCGCCTCCCCTTCTCTTCGGTTACACGGAAAATAAGAGGTAAGTCATGGCAGAGGATCCATGCTCTATACTTAAGCTGCGCACGCCATGTGGGATTGTCGTTGCGGGTAGCTCGGGAAGCGGCAAAAGCACGTTTATAAAAAAGGTGTTTAAACACATGAAATGCCTTTTTGACACTGAGTTTGCATCCATTCTTTGGTGTTATGGCGAAGAAGCCGCTATCCCAAGTGATCTAGAAACGCATGGAATACCTTTCCGAACATATTCAGGGGTCCCAAAAGAGTGGAATCTGACTGAGTTAGGCATTACCTCCCCCGCTCTAGTGGTCATGGAAGACCTGATTGAACAGGCTTACGATTCGCAGTCTGTGGCTGAGTTGTTTACAAAGAAGATCCACCACTTGAATTTGACTTGTCTGTTCTCAACTCAAAATTTTTTCTATCAGTCTAAATTTAGCAGAACAATAAGCTTGAACGCAAGTTATATTGTTTTAATGAGAAACGTGCGTGATCAATCCCAGTTCGCGCATTTGGCGCGTCAGATCGAACCCCAATATTCGAAGCAGCTTGTAAAGGCTTACAATGAAGCCATACAAGAAAAATTCTCATACTTTCTTATTGATTTGCACCCGCAATCTGAGGATGCAGTAAGGTATAGGACGTGTATATTTCCCACAGATTTTCCGCAAAGCCCCTGTGCGTTTTGGACTACACGAGAGCGCCTTGATCGCTTGAGAAACGATGGCGAACAAAAGGTTAATTTCGCATCGTCACATGATTGATGTACTTGCGACGGCGACTCCGAAAATGAGAAAAGCCATACTTCAGCAGGCAGACAAACCCCTAATTCAGACTCTTACCGAATCAGTGTGTAACGTTACATCTGGAAACATTCCCATAAAACCCTGCGTGCGTAAAAAGCTTAAAAAATACAAGGGTCCACTTCGATCAATAGCCTGCCCTCAATCACGATGGAGAGCTAAGAGAAAAGTATTTGTGCAAAAAGGGGGATTTTTACCACTGCTTCTTCCTGTCGTTTCAGCCGCCCTCTCTGGTCTCGTTACACGCTTGCTCTCAAAATGAGTAAAATGTCCAAGATGATTATTCTTACCCCAGAGCAGTTTGCTAAACTTTTGAAAGGGAGTGCGAAAATCAATGAAACTCAGCAAAAAGTAGAAAGTGATCTGTCCAATTATGTTAAAAGCTTAGGCAAAGGGTCGCCAAAGCCCGAACAATTTGATCGGTTTCAAAACCTCTTCAACAGATTTTTGTCTGATCAGCGAAAAATACGTGAGCCAGTAAAAATCCCAATTCATGATGAGGATGAAGAGGATCTGGGACAGGGGGAAGGAGGGCTCAGTTTTAAGAGAGGTGATGATGGTTTTGGAAGTGTATTAAACCGACAAACTTACGATGAACTGTCTCCGCTCCCCTCATTTAGAGGCTTCAGGACGGCCAAAAGAAGGAAACCCTCTTCCGCATCAACGCCTAGGCCTAAGTTAAAGAGAAAATCATCTGAAGTGACTCCTGATAAGAACTTGTTGGAAAAAAGCAGAAAGTTAAGATGGCGAACCGAAGACGTAAAATAACTGATGAACAGAAACTAAAACGGATATACTACAACCCAAAACATTCGGCTTCTTTTTCGTCCAGAGCGCGACTTGCAAAAGCAGCTGGAGTCTCTAAGAAAAAAGCGAAACAGTGGCTTTTGGGCGAAGAAGTTTACACGACTCATACGCCGGCCCGAAAAAACAGCAAAAACGTGGGGTTTTATAACGTCTACCGCCCCAACCAGCTCTGGCAGGTGGATTTATCCGATTTGAGTCTTCTGGTCAAGTCCAACCACCCGTATCGCTACATGCTTGTAGTAATTGACGTGTTCACAAAGCAAGCGCAGGCGAGAGCCATGAAAACAAAGGATAGCGTGGAGGCCTCAAAAGCATTTAAGGAAATTTTGGACGACAGTGAAGTAACGCCAAAAATATTGCAGGCGGATGCTGGAGGCGAGTTCCTCGGCCGCCCCTTTCAGACGCTTCTCAAGAAAAATAATATTTTATTTCGAATTGCTGCCAATCGCCACAAAGCTGCAGTTGTAGAGCGTGTACAGAGAACTTTAAAATCAAAATTATATAGGGTTATGGCCTGGAAGGAGACTGAAAAATGGACCGACCTTATCCCTCTTGTCATATATGCCTACAATAATTCCCCTCACAGCTCTTTGGGAAACCTTGCACCGAATCAAGTGAATGAAAAGAACTCGTATGCTGTGTGGAAAAATAATTATCTTACTCGCATGCGTGAAAGGAGCTTGTTCACTAAACCCAAATTTTTTAAGAATGACTTTGTGCGAGTGAGCAAGCATAAAAAGACTTTTGAAAAAGGTTACACTCAGTCCTTTAGCGGAGAGGTTTATAAAATAAAGGATGTTGTGAAGAAAAACGGCGTGTTCATGTATGAGCTTCAGTCGCTAGTGGGAGATGTTCTGAAAGGATTGTTTTACACCCATGAGCTACAGCGTGTATATTACAGCCCTGAGAACACTTTTAAAATAGAGACAATTTTGGATCGCAGGAAGCGTGAAGGCGGTCAGCTGGAGTATTACGTTAAGTGGAAAGATTGGCACGCCAGCCACAACAGTTGGATCCCCGCAAGCTGGATGACCAGCGCACATGGACGGTGAGCGAAAACCCTTTAGAGTGTACCTATCTAGCGACTCTTCGAAAGATTACCATCCCCATAACACAAGAGCAAGCTTTGGAGTCCATCTTTCCGAGACCATAAAGCTGCGCGGAGAGTACGAGGTTGCCATCAGTCAAGTAATAGCAACAAACGCTGCATCTGTGGAAGAGTCTCCAGTCTTCATTTATTCGAGCATTTCAACAAAAATATATCTTGCTGATAGTAGAGCGCGCTGCCTGCGCATTCTTCCACCTTTAAGTTCGTCTGCTGTTAACAGTTTTGAGTTTGATCAGTTTAACTACGAGGCGGTAGAGTTCCCCGAGTTTCAAGACATCTACATCAATTTAAAAAATAGGAACGGTGAGGCGTACAACCTCAATTCTACAGGACCACCAACCATCATAACTCTGCATTTTAGGCCTGCCCGCCATGATTAAAGACGGATTTTTTGTCTGCTTGTCAAGCGCTGCTTCCAAGCAGTCGCATTTTCCGGCAAATAGCGCCGGAGATTTTACGAATGAGCTAGCTCTTCCGCTCGATTTGGATGACTCCAAGAACTGGGAAATGGGGTTGTGTCAGATAAAACTGCCCTTTGTGGGCAGAAATCAACTTTCTGCAAAATTGCTGGAGGAAGTCGCAGTAGCGCGAGATGATGCTGAAACGACGCTTAAGTTTGCGGAGGAGCTGACGCGAGACGCGCAGCAGCTGAAGCTTGCCGCGGCTGAAGAGTTAAAAAAAGTACTGGCTGAAAAGGCCTATGTTGAGGCTGAGCGCACTAAAAACGAGGCAGTAAGAGACGAACTTGCGTCCATTAAAGAGAGAATTGAGCGTGACAGGGAGCTTTTGCATTATCTCAACATTGACCTAAATGGTAGACAGCAGCAGGAAGCGCGAACAGCGGAGGAACACGATAGACAGAGAAAAGAGATCGTCGATGGGCTGGAGCGGCTAAAGCAACGTGCGAATGAGCAGGGCGAAGTGGAAGATTCGCAAAGGCGAGCGTTGGAGGATCAGCTCAAGGATTTGACAAAGCGAGAGGAAATTCTTCGTAGGGAAATGGAGCAGTCCGCGAGTCAGGCAACTTCTCTTCAAAAAACGAGAGATCAGCTTAATCTGGAAAATCGAGAAGCACAGGACAACATTCAAAAAGCTCAGAGACTGAAAGAAGAGCTTGAACTGCGTTATGAAACTTTCATTAAAATGCAAGAGTCATTCCAAAACATTATACGTGATTTTCAAAGCGCCAAAAAGTCAATTCCCTGCGTTCCTCCAGTTTCTAGGCGAACTGACGCGGATCACAATACAGTTTTGTTTGACTCCTTCAGCAAACATCCAATAAATTTTCCTGTCAAGGACTACAAATCTGTAGAAGCTCTTTTCAGCGGCATCCACTCCAGCCTCCCTACTGTGTGGCGTTTGGTGTTTGCTCTTGAGCTTAGAAAGGAAGCTCACAAGATTATAGCTTCTTATCCTGATAGAGGCTTAGTGACAACCTATCAGGCCTGTACAACCTATGCGCATGACCGTGCGGTCAATAGGTTAAACGGCTACCAATACGCCATCTGTTTCAAGCATAGAAACTACAACAGTCTTGAAGATCTCGTGCAGGCAATTACTGTGATCGGCTGTTATACTTATGACATGGCCCGGAGGGTAGCCTGGGACATTGTTGATTATGCAGACAGCTTGGGTCCCAAAATCTCTGTTCGGATTACGCCTTCCAAGATTGTTCATATTCCGGCAACGGTCTATCCTGATATTGCAACGATTCACGATAAAATCCTTCGGCAACTCTCACCTCAAGAAGCTGTAGAATACGGACGAGCCGTCCTTTATTCTGTCAACGATGATGAAATCTCACCATCTGCTACTGTTCCTGACCTCACAAAGGTTGGAATCAGACTGGCACTTACTATGCACAATATGGAGATTCTACTACCACCCATAATTTATGAGAATATCAGAACTCTGGTGTCTTTTATGCGTGGAGCGGCCACCTCTCAGCCTACTCTTGGGTTTGCGCTGAGAGAGTGGAGAAAACTTTGCCATCCGCTTGTATATCAAATCAGGAAGAAAAGAGAGGCCGGAGAGCAGCAAAGACATAGAAGCACGGGGCACATTCTTGTGCAGTCGGACGTGTTGGAGCTAACAAGGCTCGGCTCGGGGCTGACCCCGCTGCTAAGAGTTTTGTCTTATCCCCTTGAGTCGGATCATACTCACATTAATCTAGATACAGTACAATATTTTCCTGTGCGACCGCGCTGGTTCAACAGCATTCGAATTCTGCTAACAACCTCTGACGGAAATCTCTTTTCTGACAGTTTATTTGACGGGGACTGTATGGTAGTGCTACACATACGCCCCAAAAATGGATCAGCTGACCAAATACTATCTCCAGCAGGGGAGCGGTAGTAACGAGCCGGACGGGTTCTATCAAGCCAGCTATTCCAATCAAGCTGGCCGGGGTCTGTGGTCCGGTTTTTTTAGTAGGCTGTGGAGAACGGCCAAGCCTCTTCTCTACTCTGCAGCAAAGACAGTCGGCAAGCAGGCAATGACAAGCGGTGGCCAAATTTTAACAGATCTCGCTTCCAAATCTCCAGATCAGAGCGCCAGCGAGGTTGCGAGGAAGCGTCTGTTAGAAGCAAAACAAGAACTTGCAAGCAAGGCAGGCAGCTCTCTCCAGCGCATGAGCGGGAGAGGTCAACGAGCTAATTTGAAGCGGAAGCTCCCATCACGTAGGACTTCGAAGGCAGGCAAAGCAGGTCAACGATCTAAAGTGAAACGGAAGGTTGGACTTGGACGGTCTTCGCAGCCAACTCAACAAGGCAGTGGTGGTAAGAAAAGGAAGTTGTCCTCCAGAAAGTCGCAGAAAGGATCTGGAGGTAAGCAGCGAGGAAGAAAAAGGACTCGAGTTCATCAAAAACGAGTGAAGGATATATTTAACTAACCCATCATGAATTCTATGCATTGTGTAAAAAGCGAATGCGATTTATTTGAAGGCGCGCCAGTGCAGACATCGATAATAGGAGATAATGTTATTACCTTGAAACCAGTCTCTTCTTTAGATTCTAAGTCACAGCTTGAGTTCTTCTATGGAGGAGGTGGGGCTGATATGTACCTTGACTTGACAAACACCTATCTAAGATTAAAGCTTAGCCTCACTGAGAGCACAGCCGCAACAGCAACAGCTGCAAAATTGTATGAGGTCGGGTTTGTGAACAACATATTGTTTTCTCTCTTCAGTTCTTGCGAGATTTACCTCAACGAGGTAAACATCACAGCCTCATCTAGTGATCATTTTAATATGAAAACTTATATTCAGTCATTATTGCGCTATTCTTCTTTTGCGGCAGACACCCACCTGTTTTCAGCGGGATTTGCTCTAGACCAGGTAGCCAGCGGTGCCACAGGTGCGCCGCTCGGGTCTGCTGATAATACTGGGTGGAGTAAACGAGTTAAGTTATTTGAGTCAGGTAAAGATGTTGTTTTACATAGCAGACTACCAGGAGATTTAATGGACCAGCCAAAGCTCATTCCTTCGGGAACTGACCTGCGATTACGTCTTGTTTTTGCTGAGGAAAACTTTTATTTGTGGTCTGAAAAAACCATTGGCACAGCTAAAGTATCGGTGACCGATGCCACTCTATACCTTAGGCAGGTCCAAATCAACCCCTCACACGTTATTGCTCACCACAAAGTGCTTGAGAAACGCCCATTTGTTTATCCAATGAAGAGGTCTGAGATTCGGACGTGGACTTTGCCCTTGGGGGTAAACAGTTTCAATATTCACCAGGCGATTTCAGGTGTGCTGCCAGATCGAATCATTTGCTGTTTTGTAGAATCGGATGCTTTTCATGGAAATCTTAAAAAATCGCCCTACTCCTTTGTGCACAGCTCCCTTAGCTCAATCAGTCTTGTAGTAAACGGGGTGGAAAAGAAAATTGACGACTTTACTTTTGGTGCTGATGGCAACCACATGACAGCATACAGCTCATTGTATGAGGGGACCAATATAAACAGAGATAATGCATCTAATTTAGTTACATATGATATGTTTGCTAAAGGCTATTCCATGTTTGCGTGGGATCTCACCCCCGACAAAAGTGGGCATGTTGGGCACACTAGCGTCAAACAGTTGGGAAATATCAGGGTGCATGGAAACTTTACAGCGAATACAACTTCCCCTCTTACCTGCATTGTATATGCTGAGTATTCGTCTGTTATGGAGTTAGACAAGTATCGAAAGCCGACTGTGGTCTAGAGTTGATTGTTTTATTTTTAACAGAATGCCGTCCATCGTCTCTCTAGATGCTCAAGGTTTTGCCGGGCGCAATGGTGAGTTTGTAATCAAGGAACTGGCTTTCTGCTCTGAGGCGGAAGGGGAGGTCAATCGATATTACCTGCAGCCTCCGTACACATTATCAGAACTTCCGAGTTTTAGGCGAAGAAGCGTAACTTACGTTTCACACAACATTCATGGGCTCGAGTGGAACGGCGGGGAACAAACGTATGAGGAAGGGAGGGCGTCTATTCTTGCTGATCTTATGTCTCTGCCCGGTCCGCTGTTTTGCTATTGCAAGGGGAAAGACAAAGCCTTGAGTTTAAGCAGGTTTCTGAGGATGAAGGTATACAATGTTGAGGATATAATGGAGGAGGCATATGTGCGGACTTACTATGTTTTTCTTACTGAAAATGGGGGGAACTGTCGTGTTCATCAGCAGAGGGACTCTTATCTAAAATGCGCTGTAAAAGAAGCTTATGCTCTTCGGGTTTTGTTGCAGAGTTTTTTTAATCCTCTGCACACACGCCTGCGGCTGTCTTGCTTAGACCTTAACAACGCAGACTGTAGGGTTGATACTTTTCGTATGCTTCGCAACTGTTTACATGACAGTTTAATCACAAGCTACTTGGCAAAGATAGGGTATTTTTGCAACGGGGTTCATTTGCAGTGCCACTTCTGCAAGGAGGTTGTTTCAGAGTGGCAAGACAACGGGTGTGTTAAGCCCCATAACATACCCCACTTCCACGAATCTTGCCCTCAATCTATAGCTGCGAAAAATGAACACCCTTGATATATACAGAGCCTTAGCCTCCCACCCTATGACCAGAGTACATTTTGCAGGCGCCTTTGCAGCTGACCGTTTGCCACGGTGTACTCTACCACGCCCCTCTATTTGCGTTGCGAACAGCGATGTTAGCTCCGAACCTGGAACTCATTGGTTAGGTTTTTTTATACCCGATGATCATGAGCATACAGTTGAGTATTTTGATAGCTACGGCTTGAGGCCTATAAGCAATTTTTTTAAACGATTTCTAACCAGACATTCGCATTTGTGTATTTACAACAACAGGACTTTGCAAAGTCTAAATTCTGCTTCCTGTGGGAAATTTGTGTGTTTGTACTTATTGTATAGATGTATGGGATTTTCAATTTTGTCTTTCTTGAAACTGTTTTCCAAGGATGTAGTTAAGAATGAACGTGTTGTGCGAAGGTTGTTTCGCTATCATTTTCCAACACAGCGCCGCCCACATTTGTATCATTCACCCGCTGATTATGGCTACCCTTGCTCAAATCTTCAGCATGGTTAAGCAGTCGGTTGGCGTAAAAGGTTTGTTTCATGTATTTTGTTAAAAACATTCATTTTGTTAAAGATAGGGCGAACCTCTGATGGTAAATGTAAATTAGTTTTTAAGTTGACGTATTGTACACCACTACTTTTTTTACTAATAAATATTGTAACCGAGCAATGGAGGTGGCGC